>NC_089259.1:63062208-63402833 GCF_963930625.1 Muntiacus reevesi
TTTAATGTGATTCCATTGATGTGTTTATTTATTTATGAGTAATGTGACACTGTTTGAATCACTGAAGCTACATTTGATAACACCTCCTTACTCTTCCTTTCCAGAATTTTCCTAGTTATTCTTGTTAGTTTTTTTTCCATATGTATTTTAAGAATTACCTGTCTCTTTCTAAAATTATTGAGGTTAGTTTCTTACTATGACACATTAAATGTAAAAGTTAATTTAGGGGTAACTGATAACTTTGTAACATTTATTCCCATTAAAGTACACACTGTTTTTCTTTAACCAAAACAACAGTGGATTTTCCCTGTAGCTCAGATGGTAAAGAATCTGCTTTCAATGCAAGAGACCCAGGTTTGATTCCTGGGTCAGGAAGATCCTCTGGAAAAGGGAATAGCAAATCCACTCCAGTATTCTCGCCTGGAGAATCCCATGGGCAGGGGAGCCCGGGAGGCCACATCCATGGGGTTTCAAAAGAGTCGGACATGACTAAGCGACTAACACTACTACTACTAAGAAAACAGTATGTCTTTCAATTTGCTCAAGCACTGTTTTGTAGCTCTCTAAAGCATCTCAAAGTTTTCTTATAATAAACCACTTTGCATTTTTTTGGTTAATTTTATTACTAGATATGGTAGGAAGAACAATGCCCCTTCCTGCCCCAAAGATGTCTACATTCTAATGCTCAGAAACTGACTATATGAGTTACATGGCAAAGGGGAACAAAAGTTGCAGATGGAATCATGACTGCTAATCAGCTGCCCTTGAAATATGGAGATTATCATGATTACTCAGGTATGCCCAATGTAATCACAAGGTTCCTTTATAAGCGGGAGAAGGAGATGCAAAGAGAGCTAGCATTGCAAAAAGAACTGGACTGAAGAGGCTTTGGAAGCGAAAGAAAAAGGTTCTGAGCCAAGAAATCTGGGTTGCCTCTAGAAGCTGTAAAGGGCAAGGAATGTGTTTTCCCCTAGAGCAACCAAAAGGAATGCAGTATGACTGACATGATTTTAGCTCATCACTTAGAAACATCATGGTTCTAAGTGAGACATCTGACATCCAGAAGTATGAGACAATAAATTTGTGTTGTTTTAATCACTAAGTTTGTGACTAGGTTTAAAACACTAGTTTGTTATGGCCACCATAAAAAGCTAATATACTAGGCATTCTGTCTTTTACTGTTGCTAATATAAATGAGATCTTTTATTGCATGATATCATGTAACTTATTGTTTGTATCAGTGGAGGCTATTGATTATATATATTAATTTTGTACCTCACCACCTTACTGACTCCCGACTGAAGTAGTAGTTTTAGCTGAAAAATTTAAGGTTTCCAAAAATACAATCATATCATCTGTGCATAGCAATAACCTTTTTCCTAAATTTGTAGCTTCTTTCTTTTATATAAATATGTTGGTTAGTGTCTACACAATTAATGGTGGTAATAATCAAATATGTGCTTGCTACTGATATAGACGAGAATACTTTCAAAGTTTTATCAACAAAGATTGGTTCAACCTTTTGTCTGAGATGCTTATTTTACCATGTTGAGGTAGTATTCATCAATTCTGACTTTATTTTTAAGCATTCATATCAGGAATAGACATATAGTCTTGAAAAACACTTTTTCAGCATGGAAATTATGGTAGGCTGCTGCTTCTTAAATCAATTACTATGATTAATTTTAGTCATTATTGAATTGTCCTTTCATTTCTTGAATTAATAGCACTTTGCAAAGGTATGATGGTCTTATACCAACTGCTGATCACTTTGGAATTTTGCTTCCATGTTCATAGTGAGATGGGTTTGTAGTTTTTTTATATAAAACTTCCTTGGTTTGTGTTTTCTTTTTGCTATTCTTCTTTACTTAAAAAAAAAAAAAAAAAACTTTATTTTTAAGAGTAATCGTAGGTTCACAGCAAAATCAAAAGGAAATGATGCAGACTTCTCATATACCCCTACTCTCACACATGCATGGCTTCCCCATCATCAACATCACTCACCAGAATGGCACTTTTTTTTTTCCAAGGATGATTCTACATTGACACATCATAATCAGCCAAAGCCCATAGTTTACCTCAAAGTTTACCCTTGTTTTTGCACATTTTATGGTTTTCGACAAATGCATATTACCCATATCTATCTATCATCCTCTCATAGCTCAGCTGGTAAAGAATCTGCCTGCAACACAGAAGACCCCAGTTCGATTCTTGGGTTGGGAAGTTCCGCTAGAGAAGTGATAGGTTACCCACTCCAGTATTCTTGGGCTTCCCTGGTGGTTCAGCTGGTAAAGAATCCGCCTGCAATGCAGGAGACCTGGGTCCGATCCCTCGGTTAGGATGTGGCTACCCACTCCAGTAATCTGGCCTGGAGAATTCCATGGACTCTAGAGTCCATGGGGTCGCAAAGAATCGGACACGACTGAGCAGCTTTCACTTAATCACTTATATCTATCATTATAAAATACAGAGTAGTTTCAGTGTTCTAAAAGTCTTTTTTCTCTGTATTCATATCTACCCCCCACACCACTGGCAACCATTGACTTTTTTATTGTCTCCATAGTTTTTCCTTTTCCAGAACGCCATACAGTTGGAATCATACAAGTATGTAGACTTTCAATATTGGCTTATTTCACTTAGTAATATGCATTTTTGTTTCCTCCTTGTCTTTTCATGACTTGGCAGCTCATGTTTTTTAGCTTTCCTGGTTCGGACTTCCCTGATGGAGGTCCTCAGTGGTAAAGAATTCACCTGCCAATGAAGGAGACGCAGGGTTCAATCCCTGGGTCAGAAAGATGCCCTGGGGAAGGAAATGGCAACCCACTCTAAAATTCTTGCCTGGTAGGTCCCATGGGCAGAGGAAGATGGCAGTCTACAGCCCATAGGGTTGCAAAAGAGTCAGACATGACTTAGCAACTAAAGCAAAGACAACACTTCATTGCCTGCATGAATCACAATTTACGTATTCATTCAGTTACTAAGCATTTCAAGGTTGCTTCCAAGTTTGGGCAATATGAATAAAGCTGCTATACCTCTGTGTGCAGGTTTATGTATGTATAGACATTTTTAGCTTCTCTGGGTAAATACCATGGAAAACAACTGTTAGATCATATGGTAAAATTATGTATCATTTTGTAAGAAACTGTCAAACTGTCTTCAAAAGTGGTTTCACTATGTTGTATTTCTACTACTATCCCTACTCTATCTCCTAGCCAGTATTTGATTTTGTCAGTGCTCGAGACTTCAGTAAGTATATAGTGGTATCTCATTTTAATTTGCATTTCCTTGATGACACATATTATGTCGAGCATCTTTTCATATGTTTATTTGCTATCTGTGTATCTTCTCTGGAGAAGTGTCTGTTAAGGTCTTTGGTCCATTTTTTTAAAATCAGGTTATTTATTGTTTTCTTAATTTTGAGTTTTAAAAGTTATTTGTCTATTTTTAATAGCAGTTCTTTATCAGTTTGTCATTTGCAAATATTTTCTCCCAGTCTGTGGCTTGTCTTCTCATTCTCTTGACATTGTCTTTTGCAGAACAGACATTTTTAAGTTTAATGAAGTCCAGCTTATCATTTATTCATGTATAATGCCTTTGGTGGTGTATCTAAAAAGTTATCACCATCATCACCATACCCAAGGTCATCTAGGTTTTCTCCTATGTTATCTTACAGCATTTTTTATATTTTCATGTTTTACAGTTAGGTCTATGATCCATTTTGACTTAATTTTTGTGAAGGATATAAATATATCTAGATTATTTTTTTGTCTTTTTTGCATATGGATGTCCAGTTGTTCCAGACCATTTGTTGAAAAGACTATATTTGCTTCATTGAGTTGCCTTTGCTCCTTTGTGAAATGTCAGTTGCTATCTTTATGTGGGTCCATTTCTGGGTTCTCTATTCTCTTGCATGAATCTATTGTCTATTCTTTTATTAATGCCACCATTTTCTTGATTACTACAGCTGTATAGTAAGTTTTAAGTCAGAATTCCAACTTTGTTCTTCAATATTGCGCTGCCTATTCTGGGCCTTTGCCTCTCTAAATAAACTTTATAATCAATTTTTTTTTATATTCATGAAATAATTTGTTGGCAGTTTGCTTCTTTATTCTTTTAATTAATATTTTACTTCATAAAAGAATTTTCTGTGTCTTGTTATTCTTCAAATAGCCCTAGAGATATTGATTATAAGGGTTTGGCTGAATTCTCCCTTGAAACTGCATAAGCTTAGTGTTACACTGGGTAATCATGCTTTGACATCTTTCTCAATGTCTTCAGTGATAATTTGTCTTTACATATGTTTTTGTTTTTCTACTTCTAAAGATAGTTTTGGTTAATTTTCCTACAAAAATTAGTTTCTCAATTCTTTTTAATCTCTGAGTAGAATTAACTATATACTCTAAAATGAGCAATTTTGTTTTCTCTGTACTTGTGGTTCTTATTTCTATTTTAACTATTGTATGTCCTCCCATTTTTCTCTCAGATTAGCAGTTTATCTGTTTTATTTTTTCTTTCAAAGAACACAATTCTGGATCTATTCCTTGGATCCAGTTTTCCATGTATTTGAAATATTGATTTCTACTTTTATCTTTACTAACATCATGAATGATATCCTAAACTTTTTTAAATTTTCTTTTCCTACTTTTTCAGTTAAATCCTGAGCTTTTATTATAGTTTGCTTACTAATATAAGTATTTAGTAACATAAAATTTCTCTAAGATCTCCTTTAGCTCTATTGCTGTTTCTAATTAGTAGTGTTACCATTTTTATAATAGTCCAGGTGTTTTGCAATTTAGAATTAGGTTTTCTCTTAAAACAAGAATCAGTAAAAGAATTTTTTATTGTTTTATAGATGTATTTGCTTAATTTATAAAAAGTAGTGACTTCCTGTGTATTTAATTGATTTTGAGATATATTCCTATCACTGTTTTTAATTTGAAATATTTCAGTATTTTCTTAAATTGACACTTTTAAATTTATTAGGATTTTCCTTGAAATCTATACACGGCCTATTTTTATGACTGGTTCAAGAATAGGTAAAGGGATATAAAATTTTTTTAATAGGTACAAAATTTGATATATTTCAAGTATATCTATCTTATTAATTATACCATTTGACTCTTTGATATCTTCACATGATTTTTGTTTACATGTCATAGACCAAAATCTATAAATTTATATTTTACTGCTAATATGTTCATTTCTCTTGTATCTTGTATCTCTTGTATCTCATGTAATTTCTAATTTATGCATAATGTTACGTTTGTTTATTCATAGACATTTATGTTAATTCTTTACTGTTAACTACACACCTTAGCACACTCTCTTTGTCTCAATTCTTTAATTCCAACTTGAATGAAAGTAAGATCATAATTCAAACTTGAATGAAAATAAGATCATAACTTTTTTTTTGGCACTTGCTCAGTGTATCTATTCCTATATATTTAATTTTCAAACTTTCTAAATTACTTGGGAGGTCAATTCTCTTATAAACAACATGGTACATGCTTTTGCTTTGTAATCTAATCTGAAAGACTTCTTTGATATGTCTAGTTATTTACATTTATTCACAAGATTATTTGATTTTAATTGTTTTATTTAGCTTATGCTATATTTTCTGATTTTGTTACTTTCAAAGATTTAACTCTCTTCTTTTAATATTTTCAATATATCCTGTGTTTATGCTTATAACTTCATGTATAATCTTATCTGATAATACTCCATTTTGTTTGACAGTATGTATTCTCTTCCCTTTTAAATCTAATTTTGTACATTGCCAGTGCGTTTAACTTTCATATTCTACAGTCTCCCCATCCTCATACTTTTTAATGTTATTAATACATTCAAATTATAGTAAGGATTGCTAGTGGCCCCACGGTAATGTCACCATTTTCCATTTTAATCATGAGATCCTTTCATTTTAGCTGGGCTTATAGCCACCAAACAGTAGGCTACATTTCTCAGCCTCCAATCTGCTTAAGGGTGTCTTTTTGATTAAGTTCAAGCCAGGTGAGTATGGACTAAAGCAATGTGTTCTCCTTCCAGGAGATTTCCTTAAAGAAGAAGCTGTTGGCTGTTAATATCCATATTCCCTTAGAAGCATGGATTGAGGATAAGTCAGTGTAAGCCATGCAGATGAAGTCTGTAGTTAGCCTGGGAGGTGGTGAAGAAGTATGATGTGCAGACTTAGATCCCCTAGAGTACAGCTTCTGCATCAGCTCTGACTACTCAGCCCTGTATCATTTCTTGAAAACAGAACAACAACAAAAACTGATCCAACCTAAACCAGTGAATGTGGGGTCCTTCTCTTACACTGCCTTAGCCTCTGCTGTGCTGCTACTCCTTACTTGCTTCAGTCGTATCTGACTCTGTGCCACCCTTAAGGCCTGCAACCTACCAGGCTCCTCTGTCCAAGGGATTCTCTGGGCAAGAGTACTAGGGTGGGTTGCCGTGCCCTTCTCAGGGGATCTTTCCCACCCAGGGATCAAACCTGGGTCTCCTGCATTGCAGGCAGATTCTTTACTGCTAAAACACCAGGGAAGCCCTAGCCTCTACTGTAAGCAATACTAAAATAAATCCAATGATCATTACTCATTTTTCTTTTTTGAAAATTTTCCAGTCACATCTTGATAAACTAAAGTTTTCTTCCAGTACATTCCTCAAAAAGAATTCATGGGAAAATAGTCCCCACATTTGTGCAAGTTGAAAAACTTCTTGTCAAGCCTCTAAATCTAATTTCCAGTTTATAAAAAATAGGAGTGATAAAGGAGTAGATTAAATACCACAAAGAGAAAACAATCATATAAATAACTGTCCTAAAATACGTCTGTTGTTAACCATCATTTTCTTCTGGGAACAACACAATAGTACCTTTCAATTTGCAAGTTCATTTACTTTTATTTCAAATGGGTATTAACATATCCTTATATATTCATTCTGTTTCACTGTTTTCATTTCTTTGTAGAGGATTCCAACTATACATACAACTTCCAAACCAGTCACATTTTAAATGTCATTTTTTACTTAATTGTATAATTCTCATATTAATATACTTTTCTACTTAATTTCATTTACTTTTTCCATTGTAGCCTTTGTTTTAAGAAGAGTCTGTTCTTAAATGAATTTTCTTAAGTTCAGCTTAATATGCTTAATAGTTTTGTGTTTTTTCTATACTTCCCTGATTTCAGTTACTTGATAATTTTTATTATCTCAACATATCTTTCCAGAGCTTTTGCAATTTTGCTTTGTACCCTTGATAGGAGAGTTAATTTACTGATTTCTTTTTAATATTATAGAGATGAATTTCCTTCCTCTTTTCCAATTCTGTCTTTGAACAGATCCTGTGCTATTGCTTTCTTATATTAATTCTAACATTGAAAAAGGTGAGTTTTTCTTGCATCAACTATTAGCCAGGAGTATATATCAGACAGAAAACAGTATTCAGGATAAGCATGAATTCTTCTTGTGATCAAGGATTCTGGGTGTGATTTTCCCCTGCAATGAAGACAGGCATCACCGGACCTCTTCTCAATTCAATCTCTTTTCTGCTTCAACAGAAACAATATCACTTGCACATATGGATTGTCCATGGGATTGCTCATTTAGTCCCAATTCCTCTGCTTCCTGGGACCACACTGAGTCAAATAAAACCAACACCAGATGCATCACTCTATCTAATGCTGAAAATAAGGAACTTGGGCTTATCACCTTGCATGACTTTCATCTTTGATTCTGTATTTTTTGCTGGCTCTTTTTCTGATTCAAAGCTCTTTTCTGATCTCTCTATCATCATTTATTGGCATCTTTCTACTCGTCCCACTGCATGATTTCTGTTCTAAGCCATTCTTCCAGATATTTTTTAAAAACTATTATACAGAGTGAAGTAAGCCAGAAAGATAAAGACCAATACAGTATACTAACGCATATATATGGAATTTAGAAAGATGGTAATGATAAATCTATATGCAAAACAGAAAAAGAGACACAGATGTACAGAACAGACTTTTGGACTCTGTGGGAGAAGGCGAGGGTGGGATGTTTTGAGAGAACAGCATCGAAACATGTATATTATCAAGGGTGAAACAGATCACCAGCCCAGGTTGGATGCATGAGACAAGTGCTCGGGGCTGGTGCACTGGGGAGATCCAGAGGAATCGGGTGGAGAGGGAGGTGGGAGGGGGGATCGGGATGGGGAATACATGTAAATCCATGGCTGATTCATGTCAATGTATGGCAAAAACCACTACAATATTGTAAAGTAATTAGCCTCCAACTAATAAAAATAAATGGAAAATTAAAAAAAAACTATTTTATTGAGGTACAACCAGAACAAAAAGTTGTACATATTTAAAATATATAACTTAATGAGCCTGTAGATAAGGGTAGGATCTGTGAAATTATCACTACAATCTATACTAAAAACATATTCATCATCTCCAAAAGTTGCCCCCATGCTCTTTATTTATTGCTATTCTTTATACCTCGTGACCTTGGACGTTAGTTGTCATCCAGTTTCACCAGACATGGTATTTCTATCTTTCCTTCATTGTTCTCCTTGGTGCTTTTGGATAAATTCTAGGAGATAAGGGGAAAATGCTGATTTTTAATACTTTAACGTTCAAACAAAACAATCTATTCATGATTTATTTTGAATTTTCATTCTTCTATTTTTAAAGTGGCTAGTTTTGGTCTTCAGGAAGATCTTTCATAATGGTTAACAGATGATATATACTTTGAATGTTTACATATTTAAACATTTCTTCCTGTCATTTTTATACACAACACTTGTATATATAGACCAGATATAAGTTATTGGGACAAAAGTCTTTTCTCCTAACTCTGAAGAAAGTGTTGCATCATCTCCTGTCCTTGAACAATACTGTGTGGAAATCTCAGGGCATCCTGAATTTCCCTTTGCATGTGATTATTTGTTCTTCCAGAATGATTATAGTGTTCTTTCCTCAATCTTAAAGTTCTAAAGTTTCACTTTGTTATGTCTCTGCTCATTATTCTCTATTAATTTCTCCTTCTCTTAACTACATTCATAGCAACCCTTTTCAATATGGGTGACATTTTGTTTTCAAAATCACCATAACAATATCCTCTAAAACACATGCCCTTCTTAAAATGCGACACCATCACTTATACAGAGGTAGAGTATATGGTCCTTTATCTGAAATGTTGGCAGCTTTGTGACTAGATGTGACTCCAAGTGACTTTGAGAGTAGGTGATGAAAATGCTTTGTACTTCTGCCTCATTCTCTTAAAAGCATTATCTGTTAGAAGTCTTCAGCCACAGGATATACAGTCCAAGTGTCCTGAGGCCCTGATGCTCTGTAGAGTCCTAAACTAGATCACCATGAGACCCCAGGGGTAGCCCATAATCTCCATAAAGAGAGAGGACTGGTCAGCCTCAGCTGTTCTAGCTTTAGCTACCCCTGAGAGTCCTGAGCCAGAAACACTCAGGAAAACAAGAGTTTTGTTTTTTGTTGTTTTTTTTTTAAGTTGCCATTGTTTTAAGTCTTCAAGGTTTGGACTAATTTCTTCTACATCAATAGATAATGATGTATATAAAATTTTCTTGGGCTCAAAAATTACTGCAGATGGTGACTACAGTCACAAAATTAAAAGGTGTTTGCTCCTTGGAAGAAAAGCTATGACGAAAGTATAAACAGCATATTAAAAAGCAGAGATATCACTTTGCCAACAAAGGTCTGCATAGTCAAAGCTATGGTTTTTCCAGAAGTCATGCATGAATGTGAGAGTTGGACCATAAAGAAGGCTAAGCACTGAAGAATCTGTGCCTTTGAACTGTGGTGTTGGAGGAGACTCTTGAGAGTCCCTCGGACAGCAAGGAGATCAAGCCAGTCAATCCTAAAGGAAATCAACCCTGGATATTCATTGGAAGGACCAATGCTAAAGTTCCAATATTTGGCCACCTGATGAGAAGCACTGACTCCTTGGAAGAGACCCTGATGCTGGGAAAGACTGAAGGCAGGAGAAGGGGATGACAGAGGACAAGATGCTTGGATGGCACCACCAGCTCGATGGACATGAGTCTGAGCAGGCTCCAGGAGATGGTGAAAGACAGGGAAACCTGGAGTACTGCAGTCCATGAGTTCGCAAAGAGTGAACATGAATGAGCAACTGAACAACCATAACAAAAAGTCACTTCAGTCATGTCTAACTCTTGCAACCCTATGGTCTGCAGCCTGCCAGGATCACTGAACATGGGATTCTCCAGGCAAGAATACTGGAGTGGGTTGCTATGCCCTCTCCAGGGGATCTTCCCAACCCAGGGATCGAACCCAGGTGTCTTAAGTCTCCCACATTAGCAGGCAGGTTCTTTACCACTGTGAAGGTTCTTTACCATCTGGGAAGCCCAGATAATGATAAATATGCATATTTAAATCTCCCTTTATTTAAAGAAAGTTTTTGTCTATATTTCCTTAATTTTTTTTAATAACCTCATTGTTGATTTCTCTTCCTAAGAAATCTTAACTATCCATTAATTATCCATATATTGCACAGGTATTTACATAGCCATTCCAACATGTGTGTGTTAGCATTTTATCTCTAATCACTTTTGTTATTTAAAAATAATTTTTGCAGAGTGTATAATCTTACTTTCCCTACCTCCTATATGACTTTCTTGTTTTTTAGTATATACTGTTATTTGTTTTTTTTATTTTAACTGTACAGGTTCTAATTTATTCTAATGTGGTTTTTAAGTATTTTCATATTTTATGTTTCTTTTCAATGTCTTCCCCTGAATTTGTCTGTTATTCCATTTTACATAATCTCTTTTTACATAGAAGTTCCATATTCACTTTAATTTCCTTGAGAATGCAGATAATTTTTTAACAATTTTTTCTTTCCTAAGTTCTTCTGAAATTCAATCTTCATAGTCTTTTGAATGTTAACCATTTCTGCATTTGTTTGTGTGCCATTTTAGGTATTCCAGATCTTTTGTGTTTATTAATCATCCTTAAATGCAGGCCATAGCATCTGATTTACAATGCACAGAAAGATAGTGTGGGTGAACCTCATTGACTTGCCTCTTCTTTAAATAATATGTCTTTAGAATCATTCTTCTATGTATCCAGCTGGAAAACTAAATACCATTTGTTTGTTTTGTTTCTCTGGTTCCATCTTTAACTGCCTGTGGAGTGCTGGAAGCATGAAAACAATGGAAATGATAAATGCCTCGGGGCAGCACACAGTTAATGTATAAACATTTGTCTCTAAGTTCCAAGTCTGTTCTGTCCTCTGCACAGAGCTGGTCAGTTCTTGGCTTTAGATGACATCTTTCATCTCTCAGCTATGACATTTATTACTTCCTCCAGAAACTATTTCTTGTCAGACGGCCTACTGTTCTTTCATCAATGCCTATCTTCTTTTTGCTTCCTCTAGAACCTCATTTGAGATCACCCAGGCCACCTCTCTGTTTATACCCAATGAAGAGTTAAGATGATAGAGAAGTCCAAAGAGTTCTTTCAGGCCCAATTCCATGCTCTCCTAAAAAAGAAAATAGGCCTCAGGCAGTGTGCCCTTCACTCCACTTCACTCTTGGCTCCTTCCTGGGCCTTATTCCTATCTTTCCAAGATAGGAACTACTGTTTTTATGATCCCCAACTCTATCATTTTCTTTATTGAGAACAACACTTTGCAGTTATTGTGAATTTCAGTATTTTCTTTCATTTTGTTCAAAATGTCCCTGTGTCTGCCAGATTTTCCTTATAATGTGTGTCAAGAGGTATTCAAGATCCACAGCTTCATTATAGATTAGCTTTTCCTCTCTTTCACATATATCATATATTTTATGGAAATATAGATAATATTCAGGGAAAAGTAAATATATTCATTATTCTGAGAAAAGAACTATACCACTGTTTAATAGCTCTTCCAGTGTTCCTCCAGAACCCCAATCGGCCCTTTCGGCATGACAGATTTGTGATTATTTCTTTCTCCTAAATTTACATATGCTGGCGAGATGTTCACAGGCCTCCAGGAATTTTTATTAAGAGCTTCAGATAGTCTAGCAAGGAATTTTATCTCTTTTGACAAGATCAAGTGTATAACTGGAACTAACCATGCCTCATTTCATGCTGCTTGCTGCTCTTCAGATAAATGTGAACCATCCTTTGTGGCCAAACATACAATTCAGTGGAACTGTGTAGCCTCAATGCCCTAAGTGCCTTGTGAGTGGCAAGTGGGGAGAGTGCACCCGCCCTGATTGACAGATGTCAACTGCCATGAGCCTCATAGACATATACAGTGATAAAGAAAGCTAGTGACTGTTGGGAATTCATGGATAAAAGTATTTACTATAGAGTCTAGTGCAATAGACACAGTGTTCACCCCTCCTGAGCTGTGGCCTGTCTCTGGCCTTAAGACTCTGCATTAAGACAGGCTGTCAAAGATAAGACAGGAAGTGAAAGAGGCCCTGCTAGAGGGCACCTCAGGTAAGGTTTTAATAGCTATCTGTGCCTGAATAAGAATCCTCTTGATGCCTAGCTTTTTCTCTTAGTACAATGAGGTAATATCTTCATATTTCTTAAATGACATTTCCATCCGGGAGTAAGAACAGTTCGGTGCATTAATTGATGCCAATTTCACATGGAACAATTTTATGGAAAGCACTTAGTTCTGATTTTCTAGGCATATAAGATTGACATAAATGCTCCTGTTTCACCAGGTAAAGAGTTGTCTACCTACTTAGTTAGGAGATGAAGAAGATAATGACCTTGGCTTCTATATAAGTTGTAGGATTACGTAAATAATTACAGCTGCCCTTCCGTTTGCCCTCCTATTTACAAATACATCCAACTGGTGCTACAGAAATAAAATATATGCCACTGAATTAAACCAATGCAATGTTTAGTGGTGGGAAAACAGATGATGGGTAAAGTGAGATAGATGAGGAAGATAACAGATGGATGATAAATTATAAGATAAATAGACTAAAGGGATAGATCTTTCCGCTTTTCATTTTTCTGGCTTTCACAAATGTTCTCATATGTTTTTCTATAAAGCACAATAACATTCCTTGCCATATAATGTTGAGTATTTATATCTCTGCTCTGAACCAATTTTTCTTATACATTGCTCAGTCTTGACACAGAGCAATATCTCAGTGGTGTCCCAAGGATTATCAGTCAATCACAAAGAGTCACTGAATACACAGAGTATGTGTTGAAAACCATACCATCCATTTTTGAAGTGGTTCTGAGAAAGCACAAAATCAGCTATAGCCCTTGATCTAAAGATAAAAAGAAGACCAGACAGATGAAATAGAATACAATAAAGAACATAATTTGTCAGAATTTCTAAAGGCTCCTTCCAGGTTTCTCTCCTCTCGCTCGCTTCACTTCATAGGAATTTCATCTACCCACAGAAGGCATTTTAGTTCATTCTTTATACAAATATGTGCTGAGTGTTCTTAATGAGTCATGTACTTGGTAAGAAGCCAAGAATTCAAAGAATAAGAGAGATCCTCTGTCCTCAAAGAGCTTGCAGTACAGTGGTGAAAATGAGCACACGGATGATAGAGTGTCACTATAAAGCAAGTGCATTACAAGCATATGGGGCATGGAGTAAGAGCATCCAACTCTGCCTGGGAGGGAAGCCCGAGCATTATTGGAGGAGTTGATAACTGTGAGAGTTTTAAAGGATGAGAAAGATTCAAACATGAATACAAGAAAAGACCTAGTCCAAGCAGATAGGACATTGGGAGCAAAGCCATGAAGACTGAAATTGCACGACATGTGTTCAGTGCTGCTGAAGCAGAGAATGGAGGTGAATCAGAGGGGAGGACGGTCTATATGCAGAGCTTTGATCTGCACAGTAAGAAACTTGGACTAGAGACTTCTTTGGTGTTCACTGGTTAGGAATCCACCTACCAATGCAGGGGACACAGGTTGGCTCCCTCGTGCAGGAAGATCCCCAATGCCGTAGGCCAACAAAACTCATGCACCGCAACTACTGAGCTAGAGCCTGTGCTCCACAAGAGGAGCCACTGCAGTGAGAAGCCCACGCACTGCAACTAGAGAACAGCCCCGCTCGCTGCAACTAGAGAAAGCCCGTGCACGGCAATGAAGACCCAGAGCAGCCAAAAATTAAAAAAAGAGAAACAGATTGTACCCTCCAGGCAACAGAAACCACTCAAGCATTTTAAACAAAAGAATGACAGGGTCAGGTTTCTATTTTAGGTCCATCTCACAGATTTGAAGGGAGAAAGGTTGAAGCTGGGAAATTTGGTTAAAAGACTGTTTCAGCGATCAGCTTGTAAGATGATGAGGGTGTCACCCAAGATAGCATTTGCAGATGGAGAATAAGGGGACATTCTTGAAAAAAATGTTTAAAGACAAAAATGGCAAGGCTCTGTATTATAGGTACACCTTGGAGATACGGCGGGTGTGGTTCAAGACCACTGCAATAAAGCAATTACTGCAACAGAGTGAGTTATACAAATGTTTTGGTTTTTTAGTACAAATAAAAGTTACATTTACACTATACTGTACTCTATTAAGTATGCAACAGCATTATATCTTTTAAAGATCTTAATTAAAAATACTTCATTATTTTTAAAAAAAGGTAACCATCATTTGAGCCTTCAGTGAATTTTTGCTGGTGGAGGGTCTTGCCTCAATAATGGTGATGGCTGCTGACTGATCAGGATGGTGGTTGATGAAGTCTGAGGTGACTTGGAAGTTTCTTAAAGTAAGACAACAGTAAGTTTGCTACGTCAATCAGCCCTTCCTGTCATCCAATGCTGCTGGATAGCATTTCACCCACAGTGGAACTTTTTTCAAAATTTGAATCAATCCTCTCAAGCCCAGCACTGCTTTACCAATTAATTTTATAATCATACTCTAAATCCTCTGTTTTCATTTTGACATTCTTTAGCATGAGTAGATTCCATCTTCAGAAACCACTTCTTTGCTCATCCATAAGAAGCAACCCCTCATTTATGAAAGTTGTCTCATGAGACTGCAACTCCGCTTCTACTTGTAGTTCTGCTGCTATCTCTACCACATTGACAATTACTTCCTCCATGAAGTCCTGAACACCTAAAGTCATCCATGAGGGTTGGAATCAACTTTTTGCAAATTCCTTTTAATGTTGATATCTTGACCTCTTCCCATGAAATCACAAATGTTCTTAATGACATCTAGAATGGTGTATGCTTTCCAGAAAGTTGTAAATTTACTTTGCCCAGATCTATCAGAAGAATTACTATGTATGGAAGCAATAGCTTTATGAAATGTATTTCTTAGGTATTAAGACTTGAAAGTCTAAATTACTCCTTGAAACTTAGGCTACAGAGTTGATGTTGTGTTAGTAGGTATAAAAATATTAAATTCATTGTGTCTCCATCAGCGCTCTTGAGTGCTTAGGTGCATTGTTGATGAGCAGTAATATTTTGAAAGAATTCTTTTTTCCTGAGCAGTAGGTCTCAACAGTGAGCTTAAAATGTCCTATAAACCATGTTGTAAACTGATGTGTTGTCACCCAAGCTTTGTTGCTCCATTTATAGAGCACAGACAGAGTAGATTGAGCATAATTCTGAAGGTCCCTCAAATTTTTGGAATGCTAAGTGAGCACTGGCTTCAGCTTAAACCCCATAGCTGCATTAACCCTTAACAAGAGAGGTAGCCTGTTCTTTGAAACCAGGCATTGACTTCTCTCTAGCTATGAAGTCCTATTTGGCATCTTCTTATAATATAAGGCTGTATAATCTACACTGAAAATGTGTTGTTTAGTGTGGCCACCTTCATTAATTGTCTTAGCTAGGTGTTCTGGATAACTTCTGGAAGCTACACCTCCTACCTCAGCACTGACTGCCTCACCTTGTACTTGTGGAAACAGCTGCTTTTCTTACACCCTACAGACCAGCCTCTGCCACCTGCAGGCTTTCCTTTGGCAGCTTCTTTGCCACTCTAAACCTTCATGGAAATGAACAGAGGTAGGATTGCTCTGGATTAGACTTTGGTCTAAGGAAATATTGTGACTGGTTTGCTCTTCTATCCATACCACTAAAACTTTTCCATATCAGCAATTAGGCTGTTTTATGTTCTTATCATTTGTATGTTCACTGGAGTAGCACTTCTAATTTCCTTCAAGAAATTTTTCTTTGCATTCACAACATGACTAACTGGAACAAGAGGCCTAGCCTTCAGTGTATCTAGGTTTTTGACATGCCTTCCTCAGTAAGCTTATCATTTCTAGCTTTTGATTTAAAGTGAGAGATCTGGAACTCTACTTGAACATTTAGAAGCCACTGCAGTGTTATTAATGGGCCTAACTTCAAATTGGTGTGTCTCAGGGAATAGAGAACCCAAGAGGAGGGAGAGAGATGGGAAAGGGCTGGCTGGTTGGACAGTAAGAACCCAAACAACATTTATCATTTAAATCTGCCATCTTATAATGGATATGGTTCTTGGTGGCCCCAAACAATTACAATAGTAACATCAGAGATCACTAACCACAGATAACCATAACAATAAAATGTCAATAATAACAAAAGTTCTGAAATATTTAAAGAATTACCAAGATGTGATATGAAGACACAAATGAGAAATGCTGCTGGGAAAATGATGCTGACAGACTTGCTGGACGCAGGGCTGCCACAAACCTACTTATAAAAAATGCCATATCTCTGAAAGACAATACAGCAAAGTGCAATAAAACAAAGGCATGCTTGTACTTGGATCTGGGATAAGGAAGAGATCAGAGTTAAAGAAAACCCAAACGACCTGACACACTCCACAAAAGAGTCACTATAATTTTCAAGGACCCAGGGAGCTGTCCCAAGTGAGCACGACGGTCTTTGATGAACAATTTAGCAGTGAGCAGACTTGCATGGCTGTTGCTAAGCTGTGTTTGAAACCCTAAGAAAGATTTCACTGATGTGGAATTGAAGACACAGCAATTGGAAATACCTGGTCCAAAGTTCCCTGTCTTCTCCTACCTGTTCTGAAGAAGAACCTTGGCCAGTTGCTCTCTACCATGCACAAGCTCAGGGAGCCTGTGTGTGCATTTTTCAAGACTACGTTACACGTAAGAAGGTAGATGGTTGCAGAAGTAAATGTCAGAGTCCACCTGTATCTTCACAGGTCAGGATGTTTCTTCCTGTGTCTCCTACCGCTACTGCAACACTGCATGCCACATCAAAAACCGCACACCAAAAGGAAGGAGAATTTGAATCTGCTGCCAACAGAACAAAATACAAGTCTTGGAGCCAGCTGCTTCATTATGCTCTCAGATGTACGGCAACTGGCCTCCTCACACCACAGACATTTGAAGAAATAATCACTACGCATGAAATGTCAGAGCTTCTCCTCCATCCAGCCAAAAGTTTCGTTTTCTCAACTAAATGGAAGATTAGGAGATAATGTTTCGTACAAAATTTTAGCTGGTTGTAGAGAGAGAATATTTCTCTCTATGTAGTCTAGACTGTCCAGTGTATTGACACTTGGTTAATATCCTGTTAATATCCCTTGTGGCTCAGCTGGTAAAGAATCCACCTGCAATGTGTGACACCTGGGTCTGATCCCTGGGTTGGAAAGATCCCCTGGAGAAGGGAAAGGCTTCCCACTTCAGTATTCTGGCCTGGAGAATTCCATGGACTATATAGTCCATGGGGTTGCAAAGAGACACAGCTGAGCAACTTTCACTTTTCACTAGTATCCTGGTAGTAATATTAATGATGCTACTAATATTTAATGCTTAGAAAATATACTTGCAAATCTTAAAAATGATGAACTAAGGAAGAGTTTTTCAATAGAAAGTGTCTGTAACCTTTAGAAAGCATCATTAATGAAGCATAGACTAAAAGCCTGAGACAAAAGCCATAAAAGAGCCTTAATACAGAGAAATGACACCAACTGGGTCAAGTAATTAGACCCAAATCAATACAGCTGTAAGAAATACTTACCTGAACAAGGGGAGGCGCTTCAAAACCTTGTCTTGGAAAACAGAAAATCCCCTTTAAGATACATTCTCAAAGATGCTGCCCAACTGCAGGATCTAATTCATAAAATTAAGTATCTAATTCATGAAAGGAAAGTGAGGCTGGCAGTGCAAACCTGAAACAACTACAATGTTAACGCAGCAAAAACCACTGACAAGAAAGCAGTTTCTATTATAGACTCACAGACAGGAATTTAAGTGGAAAATTACTGTGCTATCTTCCAAATTGAGTAAACATGGCTACTTTGATGGCACTAAACCTCATCCCATGCACAGCCCCCTGCTAGCTTGTATCTTGATGATGGTTGAACTATTTACTATAAACAAGTGTGACAGGAGGAGCCTCTCGAGAGTGACGTACTCATTTTAGAGAGCTAACCCAAAAAACGTGCTGTTAATGAAAACATTTCAAGGAGACAAATTTGTTTCCCTACGGACATGTTCATAAACTGTATTTACTGTCTTTTGGTTGTCTATTCGGAAGCGCCATATAAGCATGTAACCTTTCTTAGCTAGTCCTATCCTCCACCGTTCAGAATTCTGTCACAGTCACCTACTTCAACCAGCAGCCAAACCTTTTTATCCGAGTGTGCTATACAAACGCTATCATTTTCTATGTGTGCTATGATGTGAAAAATTCAGGAGGAATTGTTTTAGGACACAAGCTCTGTGTTTTGATGTGCGTGTGAGTGTGTCTACATTTGACTTAAATATTTTGGTTCATCTCTTTGTTCCTAACTAGTGTTTTAGGTCTTCTGCAAGCATGACTTGAAAGAATGTTCTTTAGTCGGTCAATTTCTCTCTAAACAGCTGCCTCTGCAAGAGATAAACCAACTTTCATGCTACAATTTAATAGTATTCTATCTAGAAGAATTTCATTCTCTGAACCTCTAGTGGGTGAAAATAAGAGAGAACTTGATAAAGCTTTCCCTGATTCTGTAAGTGAAGTGAAAGTCGCTCAGTCGTGTCTGACTCTCTGCGACCCCATGGACTATACAGTCCATGGAATTCTCCAGGCCAGAATACTGGAGTGGGTAGCCTTTCCCTTCTCCAGGGGATCTTCCCGACCCAGGAATTGAACCGGGGTCTCCGGCATTGCAGGCGGATTCTTTACCGACTGAGCTACCAGGGAAGATTGGATTCTATACCTAAGAACTTTATCAAAATTTTTCTCACAAGAAGTGTACCTGGGGCTTCCCTGGTGGCTCAGTGGTAAAGAATCCGCCTGCCAATGCAGGAGACACAGATCTGATCCTTGATCTTGGCAGATCCCTCATGCCACAGAGCAACTAAGCCTATTTGCCACAACTCTTGAGCCTGTGGTCAAGAGCCCAGGCCCTACAACTACTGAAGCCCATGCACCAAGAGCCAGTACTCCACAACAAGAGGAGCCACTGCAATGAGGCCAGAGACCGCAGCTGGAGAAAGCCGCAGAGCAACAAAAACCTAGCAGAGCCAAAAATGAACGAACAACTAAATAAAGAAAATGTACCCATTCAGTCATATCCTTATTAGTTACCTGCCACAGGGAAAAAAATATCGAGGTAAAACAAAGTGCTACATGTGGCAATTATAATGCATTCTCCTTTTCCTCTGGCATTCAAGTCTTATCTCCTACGGCAATTGCCCCATAGGCAATTCGGGTTTATCGAGGTAACACAGGGCCTCTGAACTGAACGCTGCATTTGCCAGGCAAAGTACCTGCTGACAGCACTCTTAGCAGCCAAGACTGCAGTTGATAGTGAAAGCTACAAGGAGCATAAAGAAGAACACTCAGGAATGAATATTTCCAGCCATAGATGTCATTCGAGGACATCTACATTGCTGAAGCCACAAAGTGGTGTTTAACCTAGAACAGATCTCTTTCCTGATTCAAAACCTCTCAAGTTGAGAATATAATACCAAGTCTACTTTGTCCTTCATGGCTGAATATAATCTGGGTCCCCTCAGGTACCCACCTCACCCACTCTTCTCACCCTAGATCACTACACTGGTGAAAGGACATGCAAACTGAGACATCAAGACTCTGTAAAACATTAAACTAAAAAAGAAAAAAGCTCAACACTATAGTTCTTTAATTGTATACAAAGCTCAGAAAAAGTAAAAAACATAATAGTTAAGGAAATTTTGGAATCAGGCCCTTACTCCTTAAGATTTCCTCAACAAACTTAGTAAATATAATACATGATTAATATTAATATTAATCATGTAAATATTAATACATGATTTATCACCTACTGAATTTTCTGTTAATGCCCCCCTCCAAAATCTGTATGTTGAAATCTTAACTTCCAATATAATAGGAGGTGGGAACTTTGCCAGGTGATCGGGTCATGAGGGTAGAGCCTTCATGAATGAAATTAGTTCCCTTATAAAGGAGACCCCAAAGTATTCCCTCACCCTTTTCCCCATGTGAGGACACAGTGAGAGGATGGCCATCTATGAACCAGGAGCGGTTCCTCATTAGCAAGCAAATCTACTAACACTTTGATCTTGAACTTTCATGCCTCCAGAACTGTAAAGAATAAATATTAGATGCTAAAGCCATCTGTCTATGCCATCTTTGTTACAGCACCTGAATGGACCAATGCACCAATAGAATGTATCTTAACTTGGTCGAATACCTAAAAGCAACTTTTAGATCAACACTACAAAAGAACATAGAAATGCAGCAAGGGAGGACCATTTCAGAGGCCTACACAGACAGGAAAAAACAAAACATTCCTTTAGACTTACAGTATTCAGAAGATCCTAAATACAACACCTCATGCTAAAGTACCTTGGCCTTTCTCCCTAAATTATAATTTGGGGGATCAGTCATTTTTCTGAGCAATTTAAAGAATTATTAACTCAAATCTGTGACTAATACAGTTAAAGTTACCATGAAAGAGCTAGAATTAAGCACAAAATACTCATGCAATCACAGTTACAATTCCAAGTCAAAATAGCAGAGCACACTGATGATCTATAGTAGTCTTCTAAATGTTTAATCAGGACAATATAAGTATGTGTTACCTAAAGGGTTAAAAAATCAAAAGAAAATGTTCTATTTTGTTCACCCTTAAGAGGAAAAATGTTGAGGCAGGGGTGAGACAAGCACTACCATCTGCTAATAAAATAAAATACAATATTTTTAAATTGTCAAGCATTCTTTCATTCTAGAAAGAACCCTACTACACACTTTTTTCAGTTGTTATTCTACATATTTAATATTAACAAGGAAAAAAATTTATTTCCTATCATTTTATAGGTTCATGTTCCTTATATATTCTAGTTATCAAAAATAGCTAGATTTCTCTGGTGGCTCAGACAGTAAAGAACCTGCCTGCAATGCAGGAGGCCTGGGTTCAATCCCTGGGTTGGGAAGATCCCCTGGGGAAGAAAATGGCAACCCACTCCAGTATTCTTGGCTGGAGAATCCCAAAGACAGAGGAGCCTGGCAGTCTACAGTCCAGGGGGTCACAAAGACTCAGACAAGACTGAGTGACTAACACACACACACACACTTTTTCAGTTGTTATTCTACATATTTAATACTAAGAAGAAAAAACTGTTATTTCTTATCATTTTATAGGTTCATGTTTCTTGTATATGCTAGTTGGCAAAAATAGCTAGACTTCTTTTCTTCTTTCCATGAGAAAATGTTGAATCATGGCAAATATGATGAGCAAACATGCAAAGCTGTGTAGGAACAGTGACTGTGCTTGCCATTATTCCCAAACATCTGGATAAAAGTCCAAGTGTCAGTTGTTCTATACAAAGTTAGTTACTCATAGAACTGATCACCAGATGACAAAATCTTTCAAAGATTTTCCAAATATTTAATACTAGCGACAACTCTAAACCCAATGATCAATATTTGTGCTATCATTTTATGAGTATAGATGAAGGAAACAATGCTTGGATAAAATTTAAATCTAAACATCATAATTTCTTAAGGGATTTTATTTTTTCTTGCCTGAAACATTGTTTGCTTGGAGTTGACACCCTAATTCTCAGGAATTTGAACAAAGATTATTATTTCTTTATTCAACAAGAATATTTTGAACACCCTATAAGTGCCAGATAACCTCGTAGGGACTGGGTACATACTAAAAAATGATTATTTTTTTTTTCTCTCGATAGTCCATATGATCTAGTGGAATATTAAACATGAAAATAAACCATTGCAGTACATTTTGCTGGTATCATTTTTGAGATAAGTATTGAAGAGTTGAGACACAAAGAAGGGTTAATATATCACTCTTCTTAATTTGCAACTCTTCACAGAAGCATGGTATTTAAAATTTTAGGTGTCCACTGAGTAGAAAGTATGGAGAAAGGATTACAGGGAGAAATGATAAAACAATCTGTATGGGATTGCTTGGAAAGTATATGGAGTTAAGAAATAATAGACAATAAAATATCCTGAATCTATTGGCAAGACATGACATTTAAGAAGCAAGGATAACCATAACCAAACTCTAGCCATAACAGTGGATAATGGGGAACTCTAATAACATGTTCAGGTTAACGTTGGTAGTCAACAAGTTGCTAGTAAACTGGCTGGATTGGAGAATTAAAGCTGCACGACTCAAGCCATTTGGGCTCCAAAATACAACACTGTAAATCAACAAATACCCCAACGATAAAGTAACTTAAAGCATAAAATAAAATATAGAGGATTACAAAGGAAACTACTTATACTGAAATACAGTTACAAAAATATTTTAAGTATTATGACATGATAATATTTGCACATTTAAATAGCATGTAAAATAACAATTTCTACTGGTGGGTCTAATACCTACCACATTTTTGAAGTCATAAATGAATGAAACTGATATTTCTAAATCTTTCTAAGATTTTCATTTAGGATGGTGAAACTGTTTTAGAAGTAGAGAGAGGTACGGTTGCACAACATTGTGAATGTTGTAAATATTGCTGAATTGTGAGTTACAATTGGGAAAGGAATACAACAAGGCTGTATATTGGCACCCTTTTATTTAACTTATACCAGAGTACATCACATCATGCAAAATGCTGGGCTGGATGAAGCAGAAGCTGGAATCAAGATTTCCAGGAGAAATATCAATAACCTCAGATATGCAGACAACACCACCCTATGGCAGAAAGTGAAGAAGAACTAAAGAGCCTCTTGATGAAAGTGAAAGAGGAGAGTGAAAAAGTTGGCTTAAAATTCAACATTCAAAAAATGAAGATCATGGCATCTGGTCCCATCGCTTCATGCAAATAGATGGGGAAAAAATGGAAACAGTGACAGACTTTATTTTGGGGGGCTCCAAAACCACTGTAGACAGTGACTGCAGCCATGAAATTAAAAGATGTTTGCTCCTTGGAAGAAAAGCTGTTATAAACCTAGACAGCATATTAAGAAGCAGAGACATTACTTTGCCTACCAAGATCCGTATAGTCAAACCTATGGTTTTACTAGTAGTCAGGTATGGATGTGAGAGCTGGACAATAAAAAGACTGAGCACTGAAGAATTGATACCTTTAAACTGTGGTGCTGGAGAAGACTTTTGAGAGTCCCTTGGACAGCATGGAGTCAAACCAGTCAATGCTAAAGGAAATCAACCCTGAATAGTCATTGAAAGGACTGATGCTGAAGCTCCAATATTTCAGCCACCTGATGTGAAGAGCTGACTCATTGGAAAGACCCTGATGCTGGGAAAGATTGAGGGCAGGAGGAGAAGGAAGAGACAGAGGACGAGATGGTTGGATGGCATCACTGACTCAATGGACATGAGTTTGAGCAAACACAGGGAGATAGTGAAGCACTGAGAAGCCTGGAGTGCTGCAGTACATGGAATCGCAAAGAGCTGGATAGGATTTAGCGACTGAACACCAAGGCAAACCACTCACTTCACCAACTTCACCCCTGATCCTTCTGAAACAGTGTGGAGACATAATCAAAGAGTCCTTGAGCACTATCAACATACAGTGGAAGAAACTGTTTGACTGCTTCATGAATTAGTTCCAACATTTATTTAGGTTAGATAAGACACTTACGGTACAGGGAAAATAAAGTGATTAAAAACACATTTAGACAAATCTCATTTGTGGCAGATAAGGCTCTCAGACTTGGCAGTTGTTTGATCTAAGCAAATATGGCTTTAATAAGGAATTAAGGTTTAATTTATATATTTTCCACATTGGATTGTTTAGAAACTAGTGCCTGTTTGGGAAAGATCCTGTTGCACTGAAATTAGTGTATACAGACTGGTATAAGGTTAATGAATTTGGTGTTTGGAATACATTTGTTCACTCAGTTCATTAGAAAGACAGCCTGAGGCCTACAAATAAAACTATCCCCATTTGAACAGCAACAGTTAGTATTTATCAAACTATATAATCAAAATAACCAGTTAGGACCTATCAAATCTACAAAAGAAACAATGAGACCCTTAACCCAATTTCAAACACTAAAATATGAGACCCAAAGAAGTTAAATGGTTTGTCTAATGCCATACTTTGGGCATAAGCAAAGCCATAACTTATCTCAGGTTGACTGACTTTAAATCGAAATCAAATATTTTTTACCACACCAGAGGGTCTCCAATTCCACAGCTACTTATTTGTATACAATGGGACAATTGTTTTCTCTCAAATGTAGGCCTCAGTCATCATCCCAGATTGAATATGAGTGTAACAGTTCCCTGAGTATTGTGGTTGATTAGCATGTAAATCTTCCAAAGTATCCGTCTGATCTGTAACCTGCTGTTTTTTATTTCTGGGAATTTCCCTGACATTTCAAAGGGCTGGGCCTCTTGCCACCATGTTCACACCATGTGACCCACCTTTCAGCTTACAAGCTGTGGATGGACAGGAGTTGGACCGAGTTAGACTGATATGCCAGAAATGTTTAGAGGGCTCAAAAAACCTTGTGCACACCAGGGCCCAGAGACCCTAAAGAAACTGAGATAAAACTGTGTTTGAGCGTCTCCTGTGGAGGTATGGGTCAGCAGTGGACTGCAGCAGGAGCGGGGGCTCTGGGTGCAGCAGACTTGGGTATGGCATAAGCGCTCTTGCAGGAGGTCGCCATTAACCCCACCATAGAGCGGCCAGAACTCACACAGGACAGGGGCACAGACTCTTGGAGGGCACAAACAGAACCCTGTGTGCAGCAGGACCCAAGAGAAAGGAGCTGTGACCCCACAAGAGACTGACCCAGACTTGCCCGTAAGAGTCCAGGAGTCTCCGGTGGAGGCTTGGGATGGAACTGGCCTGTCACAGGCCTGGGGGCACTGAGAGGAGCACTGCATGCAAGGGACCTTTTGAAAGAGGTCACCATTGTCTTCATTACTTCCATCATAGTTTCACTTCAGTTCAGTTCAGTTGCTCAGTCATGTGTGACTTTTTGCGATCCCATGGACTGCAGCATGCCAGGCCTCCCTGTCCATCACCAACTCCTGGAGTTTATTCAAACTCATGTCCATTGTGTCGGTGATGCCATCCAACTATCTCATCCTGTGTCGTCCTCTTCTCCTCCTGCCCTCAATCATTCCCAGCATCAGGGTCTTTTCAAATGAGTCAACTCTTTGCATTAGGTGGCCAAAGTACTGGAGTTTCAGCTTCAACATCAGTCCTTCCAATGAAAATTCAGGACTGATTTCCTTTAGGATGGACTGGTTGGATCTCCTTGCAGTCTTCTGTGTATTCTTGCCACCCGTTCTTCATATCTTCTGCTTCTGTTAGGTCCATTCCATTTCTGTCTTTTATTGAGCCCATCTGTGCATGAAATATTCCCTTGGTATATCTGGTTTTCTTGAAGAGATCTCTAGTCTTTCCTATTCTATTGTTTTCCTCTATTTCTTTGCATTGATCATTGAGGAAGGCTTTCTTATCTCTCCTTGTTATTCTTTGGAACTTTGCATTCAAATGGGTATACCCTTCCTTATATTTCATCAGACACTCTATCTATCATACCTACTCCCTTAAATATATTTCTCACTTCCACTGTATAATCGTAAGGGATTTGATATAGGTCATATCTGAATGGTATAGTGGTGTTCCTACTTTCTTCAACTTAAGTCTGAATTTGGCAATAAGGAGTTCATCATCTGGCCATAGCCAGCTCCCAGTCTTGTTTTTGCTGACTGTATCCAACTTTTCCATCTCTGGCTGCAAAGATTATAACCAATCTGATTTCAGTGTTGACCATCTGGTGATGTCCATGTGTAGAGTCTTCTATTGTGTTGTTGGAAGAGGGTGTTTGCTATGACCAGTGCGTTCTCTTGGAAAAACTCTATTAGCTGTTGCCATGCTTCATTCTGTACTCCAAGTCCAAATTTGCTTGTTACTCCAGGTGTTTCTTGACTTCCTACTTGTGCATTCCAGTCCCCTATAATGAAAAGGACATCTTTTTTGGGTGTTAGCTCTAGAAGGTCTTGTAGGTCTTCATAGAACTGTTCAACTTCAGCTTCTTCAGCATTACTGGTCAGGGCATAGACTTGGATTACCGTGATATTGAATGGTTTGCCTTGGAAACGAAAAGATCATTCTGTCATTTTTGACATTGCATCCAAGTACTACATCTCAGACTCTTTTGTTGACTATGATGGCTACTCCATTTCTTCTAAGGGATTCTTGCTCAATAGTAGATATAATGGTCATCTGAGTTAAAGTCACCAGTTCCAGCCCATTTTAGTTTGCTGATTCCTAAAATGTCAACGTTCACTCTTGCCATCACCTGTTTGATCACTTCCAATTTGGTTTGATTCATGTACTTAACATCCCAGGTTCCTATGCAATATTGCTCTTTACAGCATCGGACTTTGCTTCCATCACCAGTCACATCCACAACTGTGTGTTGTTTTTGCTTTGATTCAGTCTCATCATTCTTTCTGGGGTTATTTCTCCGCTGATCTCCAGTAGCATATTGGGTACTTACCAACCTGGGGAGTTCATCTTTCAGTGTCCTCTCTTTTTGCCTTTCCATACTGTTCATGGGGTACTCAAGGCAGGAATACTGAAGTTTCATTCAGTTGCTCAGCCGAGTCTGACACTTTGTGACCCCATGAAACGCAGCACACCAGGCCTCCCTGTCCATCACCAACTCCTGGAGTCTACGCAAACCCATCTCCATCGAGTAAGTGATGCCATCAAACCATCTCATCCTCTGTCATATCCCTTCTCTTCATGCCCTCAATCGTTCCCAGCATCAGGATCTTTTCAAACGAGTCAACTCTTTGCATCAGATAGCCAAAGTATTGCAGTTTCACCTTCAACATTAGTCCTTCCAATGAACACCCAGGACTGATCACCTTTAGGATGGACAGGTGGATCATCTTGCAGTCCAAGGGACTCTCAAGAGTCTTCTCCAAAACCACAGTTCAAAAGCATCAATTCTTCAGTGCTCAGCTTTCTTTATAGTCCAATTCTCACATCCATACATAACCACTGGAAAATCGACAGTCTTGACTAGACGGACCTCTGTTGGCAAAGTAATGTCTCTGCTTTTTAATATGCTATCTAGGTTGGTCATAACTTTCCTTCCAAAGAGTAAGCATCTTTTAATTTCATGGCTGCAGTCACCATCTGCAGTGATTATGGAGCCCCCAAAAATAAAGTCTGACACTGTTTCCACTGTTTCCCCATCTATTTTCCATGACGTGATGGGACCGGATGCCATGATTTTAGTTTTCTGAATGGTGAATTTTAAGCCAACTGTTTCACTCTCCTCCTTCACTTTCATCAAGAGACTCTTTAGTTCTCTTCACTTTCTGCCATAAGGGTGGTGTCATCTGCATATCTGAGGTTATAGATAGTTCTCCTAGCAATCTTGATTCCAGCTTGTATGATCTCCAGCCCAGCATTTCTCATGATGTATTCTGCATATAAGTTAAATAAGCAGGGTGACAATATACAGCCTTGACGTACTCCTTTTCCTATTTGGAACCAGTCTCTTGTTCCGTGTCCAGTTCTAACTGTTGCTTCCTGACCTGTATACATGTTTCTCAAGAGGCAGGTCAGGTGCTCCGTTATTCCCATCTCCTTCAGAATTTTCCACAGTTTATTGTGATCCACACAGTCAAAGGCTTTGGCATAGTCAATAAAGCAGAAATAGATGTTTTTCTGGAACTCTCTTGCTTTTTTGATGATCCAGGGGGTGTTGACAATTTGATCTCTGGTTTCTCTGCCTTTTCTAAAAACAGCTTGAACATCTGGAAGTTCACGGTTCATGTACTGCTCAAGCCTGGCTTGGAGAATTTTAAGCATTCCTTTACTAGCGTGTGAGATGAGTGCAATTGTGTGTTAGTTTGAGTATTCTTTGGCATTACCTTTCTTTGTGATTGGAATGAAAACTGACCTTTTCCAGTCCTGTGGCCACTGCTGAGTCTTCCAAATTTGCTGACATATTGAGTGCAGCACTTTAACAGCATCATCTTTTAGGATTTGAAATAGCTTAACTGGAATTCCGTCACCTCCACTAGCTTTGTTCGTAGTGATGATTCCTAAGGCCCACTTAACTTCACATTCCAGGATGCCTGGCTCTAGGTGAGTGATCACACCATCCTGATTATCTGGGTCATGGAGTACTTTTTTGTACAGTTCTTCTGTGTATTCTTGCCGCCTCTTCTTAGTTTGGCCCCAAGTAAATAATAGGGAGGGAACACAGCCCCACCCATCAACAGAAAACTGGATTAAAGATTCACTGAACATGGCCCCACCCATCAGAACAGTTTCCCCCATGGTCAGTTTCTCCCATCAGGAAGCTTCCATAATCCTCTTATCCTTCTCCATCAGAGGGCAGACAGACGGAAAACCACAATCACAGGAAACTAACCAATCTGATCACATGGATCACAGCCTTGTCTAACTCAATGAAACTATGAGCCAAGCCATGTAGGGCCACCCAAGACAGACAGGTCATGGTGGAGAGTTCTGACAAAATGTGGTCCACTGGAGAAGGGAATGGCAAACCACTTTAGTATTCTTGTCTTGAGAACCCCAAGAACAGTATGAAAAGGAAAAAAGATAGGACACTGAAAGATGAACTCCCCAGGTCAGTAGCTCCCCAAAATACTATTGGAGATCAGTGGAGAACTAACTCCAGAAAGATTGAAGAGACGGAGCCAAAGCAAAAACAACAGCCAGTTGTGGATGTGACTGGTGATAGAAGAAAAGTCTAACGCTGTAAAGAGCAATATTACATAGGACTCTGGAATGTTAGGTCCATGAATCAAGCCAAGTTGGAAGTGATCAAACAGGAGATGGCAAGAGTGAATGCTGACATTTTAGGAATCAGCAAACTAAAATGGACTGGAACGGGTGAATTTAATTCAGATGACCATTATATCTACTACTGAGGGCAAGAATCCCATAGAAGAAATGGGGTAGCCATCATAGTCAACTAAAGAGTCTTAAATGCAGTACTTGGATGCAGTCTCAAAAATGACAGAATGATCTCTGTTTGTTTCCAAGGCAAACCATTCAATATCATGGTAATCCAAGTCCATGCCCCAAACAGTAATGCTGAAGAAGCTGAAGTTGAACAGTTCTATGAAGACCCACAAGACCTTCTAGAACTAACACCCAAAAAAGATGTCCTATTCATTATAGGGGCTGCTGCTGCTAACGCGCTTCAGTCGTGCCTGACTCTGTGTGACCGCATAGACGGCAGCCCACCAGGCTCCGCTGTCCCTGGGATTCTCCAGGCAAGAACACTGGAGTGGGTTGCCATTTCCTTCTCCAATGCATGAAAGTGAAAAGTCAAAGTGAAATCGCTCAGTCATGTCTGACTCTTCACGACCCCATGGACTGCAGCCTACCAAGCTCCTCTGTCCATGGGATTTTCCAGGCAAGAGTACTGGAGTGGGTTGCCATTACCTTTTCTGCATTATAGGGGACTGGAGTGGAAAAGTAGAAAGTCAAGAATTACCTGGAGTAACAGGCAAATTTGACCTTGGAGTACAGAATGAAGCATGGCAAAAGCTAATAGAGTTCTGCCAAGATAACGCACTGGTCATAGCAAACACCTTCTTCCAACAACACAAGAGAAGACTCTACACATGGACATCACCAAATGGTCAACACCAAAACCAGATTGATTATAATCTTTGCAGCCAAAATTGGAGAAGTTCTATACAGTCAGCAAAAGCAAGACTGGGAACTAACTGTGCCACAGACCATGAACTCCTTATTGCCAAAGTCAGACTTAAGTTGGAGAAAGTAGAGAAACCACCTGACCATTCAGGTATGACCATATCAAATCCTTTATGATTATACAGTGGAAGTGAGAAATAGATTTAAGGGACTAGATCTGATTGACAGAGTGCCTGATGAACTATAGACAGAGGTTCATGACATTGTACAGGAGGCAGGGATCAAGGCCATTCCCAATGAAAAGAAATGCAAAAAGGCAAAATGGTTGTCTGAAGGGGCCTTACAAATAGCTGTGAATAGAAGAGAAGTGAATGGCAAAAGAGAAAAGGAAAGATATTCCCATTTGAATGCAGAGTTCCTAAGAATAGCAAGGAGAGATAAGAAAGCCTTCCTCAGCGATCAGTGCAAAGAGATAGAGGAAAACAATAGAATGGGAAAGAACAGAGCTCTCTTCAATAAAATCAGAGATACCAAGGAAACATTTCATGCAAACATGGGCTCAATAAAGGACAAAAATGGTATGGACCTAACAGAAGCAGAATATATCAAGAAGAGGTAGCAAGAATACACAGAAGAACTATACAAAAAAGATCCTTACAACTCAGACAATCATGATGGTGTGATCACTCATCTAAAGCCAGGCATCCTGGAATGTCAAGTCAAGTGGGCCTTTGGAAGCATCACTATGAACAAAGCTAATGGAGGTGATGGAATTCCAGTTGAGCTATTTCACATCCTAAAAGATGATACTGTGAAAGTGCTGCACTCAATATGTCAGCAAATTTGGAAAACTCAGCAGTGGCCACAGGACTGGAAAGGTCAGTTTTCATTCCAATCACAAAGAAAGGCAATGCCAAAGAACACTCAAACTACTGCACAATTGCACTCATCTCACATGCTAACAATGTAATGCTCAACATTCTCCAAGCCAGTCTTCAACAGTAAGTGAACTGTGAACTTCCAGATGTTTAAGCTGGATTTAGAATAGGCAGAGTAACCAGAGGTCAAATTGCCAATATCTGCTGGGTCATCAAAAAAGCAAGAGAGTTCCAGAAAAACATCTATTTCTGCTTTATTGACTATGCCAAAGCCTTTGACTGTGTGGATCACAATAAACTGTGGAAAATTCTGAAGGAGACGGGAATACCAGAGCACCTGACCTGCCTCTTGAGAAACCTGTATGCAGGTCAGGAAGCAACAGTTAGAACTGGACACGGAACAACAGACTGGTTCCAAATCGGGAAAGGAGTATGTCAAGGCTATATACTGTCGTCCTGCTTATTTAACTTATATGCAGAGTACATCATGAGAAACGCTGGGCTGGATGAAGCACAAGCTGGAATCAAGATTGCCAGAAGTAATATCAATAACCTCGGATATACATATGACACCACCCTTATGGCAGAAAGTGAAGAGAACTAAAGAGTCTCTTGATGAAAGTGAAAGAGGAGAGTGAAAAAGTTGACTTAAAGCTCAACATTCAGAAAGCTAAGATCATGGCCTCCAGTCCCATCACTTCATGGCAATATATGGGGAAACAGTGGAAAAAGTGGCAGACTTTATTTTTTGGGGCTCCCAAATCACTGCTGATGGTGACTGCAGCCATGAAATTAAAAGATGTTTACTTATTGGAAGAAAAGTTATGATGAAATTAGACAGTATATTAAAAAACAGAGACATTACTTTGCCAGCAAAGGTCTGTCTAGTCAAATCTATGATTTTTCCAGTAGTCATGAATGGATGTGAGAGTTGGGCTATAATGAAAGCTGAGAACCAAAGAATTGATGCTTTTGAACTGTGGTGTTGGAGAAGACTCTTGAGAGTCCCTTGGACTGCAAGGAGATCAACCAGTCCATCCTAAAGGAAATCAGTCCTGAATATTCATTGGAAGGACTAATGCTGAAGATGAAACTCCAATGCTTTGGCCACCTGATGCAAAGAACTGACTCATTTGAAAAGACCCTGATGCTGGGAAAGAGTGAAGGTGGGAGGCGAAGGGGATGACAGAGGATGAGATGGTTGGATGGCATCACAGACTCAATGGACATGAGTTTGAGTAAACTCTGGGAGTTGGTGATGGACAGGGAGGCCTGGCATGCTGCAGTCCATGCAGTCGCAAATAGTCAGACACAACTGAGCTGAAATGACTGAGACTGATAGCATTCTCACTCTAGGATTTGACAATTGGAACTGAGAGGTTCTTTCTAGTCTGAGTTATTCACTTGGATGGAAGTAATGGAAACTCTGGAACTGCAGGGCAGCCAGATGAAGAACTGTAGGAAAAGTGTCAGCAGAAGACAGGACTAAAGCAGACATGCAGAGAGCGAAAAAGGCAAAGGCCAGGCGACTGTGCATTTTTTTCCAGTTCCTGATGACTTTCTAGTTTCAAGGTTTCTCTATATTTTCTAATGTTGCCTTCTATAAAATACCCTGAATCCTCACCACACACTCATACCAGGAAATACCTATTGCCTCTCCTCCAACAGGCTCTAAGAGAAAGTGTCATATTGGCTGAGCCAAAACAGCATAGCCACAAGGATTTCCCCTGCACCAAGCTGGCAGCTAGGCTCTTTGGAACTATGCTGGAAGAATAGGAAACATTATTTGGTAACTCTCAGAAATTTGAGTATACCAAACCAGAAAGAGATAAACTCGATTCCAGGTTTTTTTTACACTGAACATGGAGGAAACTAGTGCATATACAAAGAGATGGCTGATGTCTAGATCAATAAATTTATGGTAAGAAAATTCTAATTTTTGCCCATGCAATCAGTAAATACAGGCTAACTGCTGTGACAAACATCAAAGTTTCTCAGGCTTAACATGCTAAAAGATTATTTCTCACTCAAGCAAATATCTGTTTAGGAAGATATCCTACAGATACCAGGGACGCAAACTCCAGCCATCAGTAACTGTTTACAACCTCATGGACTGTAGCCTGCCAGGCTCCTCTGTCCATGAAATTCTCCAGGCAAGTATACTGGAATGGGTAGTCATTCCCTTCTCTAGAGGATATTTCCAGACCAGGGATTGAACCCTGGTCTCTTGTATTGTAGGCAGATCCTTTACCATCTGATCCACCAGGGGAAGCCCATCCATCTGTAGCTCTACTAGGCCCTAATTTTGATTCCTTTTTAAAATCATCTTAATCTAGGCAGTAGATGGAGGAAGAATAGAGTTCAAAATTTTGGAGACTTGACAGTTAAAGCACCACCTACTTCAAACCCCAAGAAGAGTTAAGACTGAAAAAAAAATTGAGCTATAAAAATCCCTTAATATTCAGCCCTACAAAAATCATCAGATTCAGAGTGTAGCCATCCCATCTATTCTTTCAGAAGGCATTAAAGTGGCCAGATACAAACTGAGAAGGAGGCATGAGGGCAAGAAGGCATAAATCAAGCTTGGGCATTATATTTAGGAAAGAATTGGCTGGTGGTCACTGATACATGAAACCTACTCAAGCAAGTACACCAGCAGCCTACTAAACTTATAAGGAAATTGTATTTCCAAAAGCAAATCCCAGACTTAATTCATCTTTATCTGTATCAAGCTGAATGTAAATTTGGGGTTCTCAAATTTGCACTAGCAGGAAATAGTCTGAAAACTATGTGACCACTAATGAGAGAATAATCTTCAGTGTCAATTTTAGACATGACCATGAAGGAAAATTTAAAAGAAAGCATCTTCAGAAGATGGATCCTAACTTCATAGAGAACAGCAAACAAAGCATTTTCTCCAAAGGAGCAGAATCAGATTCTAATCAAGGACATTTCCTTACTCTTCAGATAAAATTCTATAACTTTTATGAACCAATTATTGCCATATTTCTACCATTTTTTCTTCCTGTTTCTATATAGGAGTCTGATTTCTATTATCTGTTGCTGGTTATGTGGGGGGGAAGATGGATGCGATAAGTGGTCTTTAGTTCTAATGTCATTGAATGAAGATGCCAAACTTTAGTTTAATGAAGACAACAAGCCAAGTGGGACGCTGGGTAATCTCCCTGTGTGGGGAAAAGAGTAACACAGATACCTGGTCACCAAAAAAGAGTTTTTCAATGACAGCTTTCTCTTCTACTCCTCTCCTTCTATGAAAGTGAAAGTGAAAGTTGCTTAGTGGTGTCTGACTCTTTGCAAATCCATGAACTGTATAGTCCATGGAATTCTCCAGGCAAGAATACTGGAGTGTATAGCCATTCCCTTCTCCAGGGGATCTTCCCAACCCAGGGATCGAACCCAGGTCTCCCGCATTGTGGGTGGATTCTTTACCAGCTGAGCCACCAAGGAAGCCAGCATTTCCTCTGGACACTACAGCAGCCTAGGCCTGTGGATTGTTATGTATTACAAAATGGTGGAGTGATGCAGTCAAGAACATCTGTGAATATGTGGGAAGAATGTTCTTTTTTCTGTTGAGCAGCCGAGGAAAAATACTAGGGAAACACCTTGGACAATGTCTCCCACCCCACAACAACTTTCTTCCTGTGGCATCTGACCTGCAGAGTCCCTGGCAGTCTGTCTATACAACCTGACTCTGCAGATATCCTCTCTGGGTATAATGGATAGACTGGAAGTGGGCACACCATTGAAAAGTAAACCAGTGAAATTATATTTCCTGGAAATTTCCAATTTGAGATTCTAGATCAACCCGACAGTCTACTCAAGGAGATCATGCAAAAACAGTGAAAATGAGGTTAGCATTATCTGCTAAGGTCACAGAGAAGAGGGTTAAGCTAGATTGCAAAGAATGGAGAATGACGCAAACAGGCAGAGAATCAGAGGCAAGAGGCCATGAGACCTGGGAAGCGTGAGGCTCAGAGCGACTGCACGGACCAGCCATGAGACCTGCTGAAGACCAAACTGTCCTCCACCATCTTCATCTCTAAAAGAGAATTCTGTATCTCCTCCACAAATGCCTTTCTGTTCTTGTTGTCATGTTGTTGGCTCTAGCTAGCTCCTGTCGGCTTTGTTTCCTAATGCCCAAAGCACAGGGCAGCAGCTAGCCATGCCCACTGAGGCTTACCCCTTTGCGCTCTTAATTCCCTAACTCCAGCCTCACCCAGAGAGCTTAGTTCATTTTACCCATTGTCAGTCTGCTGAGGTGTCAGCATTCCCCACTCTAAGTCTTAATGATTCAGGGTTCCTGGTCGATTCACCAGACTGTAGACTTTTTTTTTCCCTTCTCAGTTTTGTTGACTGTAAAATTCCTTTCCCTTTGGTTTACTGATGTCAGATTTCAAATATGTAAGGATTATCCTTTATATGCTTTCAGAGGAGCTTCCCAGGTGGTACAGTGGTAAAGAATAAAAAATGAAGTAATGCCAAATGCAGAATATATAAGAGATAAATAGTATTAGTAGCAGAATAGCAGCTTTAAAAGCATGTATGTATGTATGAATGAATGTATGTATATGTGTGTGTGTTTGCACGCGCGTGGTAATTCATGTCCAACTCTTTGTAGCCTGCAAGGCTCCTCCATCCATGGGATTTTCCAGCCAAGGATACTGGAATGGGTTGCCATTTCCTTCTCCAGGGGATCTTCCCGATCCAGAGATCAAACCCACATCTCCCACATTGGCAGGTGGACTTTCTACCTCTGACCAATCGGGGAAGCCCATTACTTAAATCAGAGATACTTTATTCTGTCTGATCAGAAAACTTGTAATTTCTTAAAATCATTTTCTTTAATGTATTGAATTTTCTGTGCTTAGTTCAGTCTACAGTGGGGTTATTTGAGCTGACCTAGCTAGGGTCTCCTATGCTTTACACTGACTTCTTAGGCCTCCTCCAAGTCCAGACTAAAGGTCACCTGAAAATACTTACCTTCTAATAGATTAAACATGCATCAAAGCCAACTTGTTTTTGTTTTTTACATTTTTTCACTTTGGGTTTTCAGCTCTTAAATACTTCAGTAAAAGTCTGTTCTCCATTTAATAGAGAAACACTAGAGGGTACTGAGCACCTGTAACCCTATACTGTCCATGGGGTTCTCAAGGCAAGAATACTGAAGTGGTTTGCCATTCCCTTCTGCAGTGGGAGTTGGTGATGGACAAGGAAGCCTAGCATGCTGCAGTCCATGGGGTCGCAAAGAGTTGGACATGACTGAGTGACTGAACTGAACTGAACTCTAACCCTATGGCCTGTGTTATCCCAACCTCAGATGCTCTCCAAATAACTTCTTTTATTAGACAATGGAAAAGTAATGAGGAACCACTGATAAGATGACATCGTTTCTGCAGGCTGATTTGTTGTTCAGTCACTCAGTCATGTCTGACTCTTTTGCGACCCCATGGACTGTATAGCCCGCCAGCCTCGCTGTACATGGGGTTTCCCAGGCAAGAATATGGAAGTGGGCTGCCGTTTCCTTCTCCAGAGGATCTTCCTGACCCAGGGACTGAACTTGCATCTTCTGCACTGGCACGTGGATTCTTTACCAGCTAAGCCTCCTGGAAAGCCAGAGTTCACACATGCACACACCTAAATCGACCAATAAATTCCATAAGGTGGCCTAGGGATTTGCTCGGAGAAGGCAATGGCAGCCCACTGCAGTACTCTTGCCTGGAAAATCCCATGGATGGAGGAGCCTGTTGGGCTGCGGTCCATGGGGTCGCAAAGAGTCGGACACGACTGAGCGACTTCACTTTCACTTTTCACTTTCATGCATTGGAGAAGGAAATGGCAACCCACTCCAGTGTTCTAGCCTGGAGAATCGCACAGAGTCGGACACGATTGAAGCAACTTAGCAGCAGCAGCAGCAGCAGGGATTTGTTATTCTAGAGCTGGCTTAGATGAGACAGCTCCACTGGGGCAAGTTTGCTCAACTGTCTCATCTACTTCCTCAGGTTAACTCAGGCATGTTCTCTATATGGGGATAACAGAAACACAACAGAGCCACTCCGAATTCTCTCAAGGCTTGACATTGGCACCCTGTCACTTCTGCCTTACCAAAGCAAATCACATGACCACTGTGCAGAAGACTACCAAATGCAGAAGCCAATGGTTGGGGAATACACTTCACTTTTATGTGAGAAACTGGAAAATCCACATGTCAAAGGGCCCAGATAGAAAGATTTAAAAAAAAATCAAGGACCATGATGCAATCTACCACCACCACCACTCCCAGTGAGCCTGCTAGCACTTTATTTGAAATGAATAAATTGGATTTGATATTTTTAGGTTCTTTCTAGCTCTGTAATTATGGTTCTGTAATAAACTTTCAATATATTGCTTTACCATTCCAAATTATTTTTATTATCCTACTAATCATAGGTATTTGAGCAGATTAAATTTATAACACACTACAGATGCTTCAAGATATGTAATACATTTATTATTCTATTTCCGGAGAGGACCACAATTAGATTACACTAGAAAATCTATTAACTACCGCTTTTTTTAACTTAAGGGAAAAAATAAAGGATTTTGTACCCTTGGATGTAACTCATATATCATCAGGCCTTACTGGCCTGCAGAAATGAATGAGGTCACATCAGATTTTTTGCCACATCACAGTTTACTGGTTCTGTAATCCACCTGTATAAATTGCTACAGCTCCAACCTCCACACCCCACAATGCTACTGAATCACTTTTAAGAGTCCCTAGTCTGCACTGTGCCTGCTTATAAATAAGTCCACTTATATTCTCCACCTCCAGAATATTTACTGATACCTTGTCTCTGCAAGTAAACTTAAGGACAGCATCTTAAGTCTTCTTGATATAAAATAAAATGCATCTATTTTAGGTGTACATGCCACTGACTTTTGACAAATTTGTACACCTGGGTAACCTTAACCATAATCTAGATATTGAGCATTTCCATAACTCCAAAAGGTTCCAGGTACCCCTTGCCAACAATCCTTCTCTTTTGGCCCCCAGCCCCAGGTAAACACTGAACAACTTCCTTTCACTCTAGATTAAGCTTGTCTTTTTTGCAAAGGTTCATGTAAATGAAATTTTTACATCAGACTTTGATCAGCATCAGTTACATCAGTAACTTTAGCTCAGCAGGATTTAATTGTGATTTATTCACATGGCTGCATTTATCAGTGTGTTTGTTCCTTTACACTGCTGAGTAGTACTCCATTGTATGTATACATAGCCATCTGCTTATCCATCCAACAACTGAAGAACATTTGAGATAGTTTTCCAAAGAAGGGCATCATGAAAAATGCTAATATGTCTGCCCAAGTTTTTATCTAGGTACATATTATACCTTCTCATTTAATCATTATAGTAAGTATGGAATGGAATTTGTGGCTTTACTTTGCATTTTTTAGAAGACTAATGATGTTGAGTAACTTTCCAAGTGATAATTAGTCATTTGTATATAGTATTTTATGTTAAGTATTTTTAATCTTTTGCCTATTTTTAATTGGCTCAACTTATTACTAAGTAGTAAGAATTTGTACATATTCTGGACACAAATCCTTCATCAGATACATGTGTTGAAATATTTTTTGCCTGTCATTATGTTAACTATCTTTTGTGAGAATTTTTTTAACTAAAACACCTTTATCAGTTTACACTTTCATGGTTTGTGCATTTATGTCCTATGTCAAAAATTTGTGTCTATCTCAATTGATTTTATATCCAATTGTTTACTGCTAGTAAATGACACTAACTTACTGTTCTCTAATGTTGTTAAACCTATTTATTAAATATAAGAGTTTTGGTGACTATTTTTTAGTGTTTTTTAAGCAACAATTTTATTAGCAGACACCTTTGCTTCTTCCTGTTCAATCTGAATGTCTTTTTATTATATGTTATTGCTGAAATGTTGAATAAGAGTGAAGAGAAAGGGCAGTCGTGCTGGTTAACCAATTTTTCTATACAATCATCCAATGTTATGTTAAAGTGCCTCATCTATCAGAATGTCGAGTAACTTCTCTTTGAAAATCAGACACTGTAAACTTTATGTGGTTGAATGTTTTGTCTTTGTTCACTACCTTTAAAAGGTGTTGATTATTGTTCTGCTTATCAGTTTTGTTATTTAAAGTTAAGCTTGATCCTTTCAAGATTAACTTTTGGGAGTACTTCTAGAGAAGTACTGTATACTTCCATATAAGTATATAGTATTTATATAATAGCTTATACTCTATGGAATCTTTAGCCACATTTCTAAGGAATAACTTTTTGGATGTCAAGTGAATGCCCTGAGTGATCAATGAGGACTCACAACTCTGGCTACTGGAAAATTAAATATCTTTCAACCCCACTGTGCAAGATCTGAAAACAATTCAGCTCACAGCTCACACGTACTTCTTTGTCCAACCTTATGGAGTTTCATCCTTCACATGTTCAATTTAATATTCAGAATAAAATCAGTAGGGTACTTGGGCAGGTTTATGGAACACTTGTTCTATGTAAATACCTTATTTTCAACATCTACCCCCACAACTTTCAACCATGATCTATTTTGGGATCCTTCTCCCTGATCTAAGGTTTAGATTGTGCCTCCAAAGCGAAAGCAGAGATGATTTTAGGGTTAACCTTGTCTCCTTACCCACTGCCAAGAATCACAGTATTGCACTGGATGTTTTCCAATATATAAAAACTCTTCATATTATTTTCTTATTATCTAGCTGTTTTTGGTGGGAGGTTAAATATTGTACCTGTTATTCCATTGTTTACCAAAAGCAAAAATTTTATCTGAGAAGTGGGTAAAGTAGTATAGCTAGGAAACAGTTTAAAGGGAAACATTGTTGTTTATTAACACCAAGCATGGGAAACAGTAATAGTTTTAAAGTTACTCCAAAACAGAAACCATGGAGTGTAATAGCTATTGCAAACCTGATTTATAAAAATCAAATAACAATCTTACCAATAAGAGCAGTGTGGTTGAGTAGAAAAATTTTATGGAAAACTTTAAGAAACTTTCTCTAATTCAAAATTGTATGTCAGCAGTTTGTAAAGGCAATTCTTAATGCAGACGATTCTAGAGAAGCTCAGAGACAATCATTCCCAAATAATCATTCACAGCTTAAAGTACTGTTCTAACATATTACACAGATGAGATACTGAACAAATGATATAAACTGTCAATATCCAACTCTGTTGCAGTTTAAGAGCAAGGTTTGGATAACAGGGAAATAGAATACATAACAGTTCAAGGAAAATGTCTCTATTGTAAGATGAGTTAAAATAAATATAAAACTATTTGACAGTTAAAAGGTATGGCGGGATGGGTTATAGTTGTGTGTTGGGTGTGGGGAAGGAGAAAAAGAGTCCATGAATAAATGTAGGTTAAGACCATACTTTGAGAAATTTAATTCATTATTCCAGAAGAAATTTTAATATAACTGATTCGTTATCACAGATATAAAGGCAGATATGGACACCGAAATAAAATTTCAGAATGGGTTATTCAGCAAGAAAACAAGATAAAGCAGGTACTGACTGATCAAACAGCTTTTGACTGAGCAAAGAAATCCAGTGGATAATAATGCAATGGCAGATTTACTTGGAAGGGATAGAAACTTTATAGAGAAGAAAATATACACTATTTTCACAGGGAAGATATTCTGAGAAAAAACACAGAAAGATAAATAGAAAAGAAGTAGAATTTTGAAGAAAGGTGAAGAATATTGAAGGCAAACAAATGAGTTAACATATGGTTATTTGATGTGTCTAAAGAAGAGATGTGTACAAATGAAGCAAAATGTACTTTTAAATAAGGGGAAAAAAATACAAGAAATTAAGGTAGACCCGAATCTACAGTTGAACGGGCCTCCCTATCATACACACACAAAAAGAGTTACAAAAAGATATACCTTAATGATGACATTCTTTAGCTTCAAGGGGCAAGAAGAAAACCTTGCCTAATAGGGAAAAAAGAGATCATCTACCAATCAGAGAAGAAAAATGTGACTGGACTGAATATTCTCAGCAATCTCAGATAACAAAGTTTTGATGAGAAAAGTCTTTTGACAAATTATCTATTCCACTGGTCCAGTTATTCATCATATTTGAAGGGATTAAACAGACAGTCTCAAATATTCAGGGATTGTGAAATTAGATAGACAGACAGTCAGACATTTCCTGGCGAGAAAAATGTTTAAACCAATCTAGGCAACCAACATATTCAAATAAAAAAACTCACAAATGAATAAGTTACAGTATGAACAGGAAAAAAGGAGCCAAAAAAGGAAAAAAGAAGTGGAAAATTTCGTCATCTTTGGAAATAAAGAGAGTCAGTGTTTACTGTTTAATTTCAGAAGTGTATAAATTAGGAAATATACTAAGTATACATTTAAGATTACTATTTGAAGTTATAACAGTGATAATTAGTTGAACTGAGGACATGCTGCCTACCTAACAAATGATCAGTAGTAGTGGGTAGGAATTGGTTAATAGATCATACAGCAAAATTTAGAAAATAAAGAAACCAGCAGAGAAGTCTAGAGTTAACATAAACAAGATGGAAAACAACAAACTATTATGACAACAAGTGTAAATAGAATTGATCCTCAAAATAGTAATTAATTCATCAACACCTTGAGATCCTTTTATGTGCCAGGCACTAGAAATAAGATAGGCAAAATAGATCAAATTCACACCTCTATTTAGTTTGCCAGATAACAGAAGATTAGAGAAATAATGAAACTCATGAGTGCTATAAAGAGAAATACGAAATGCTAAGAACTGTACACCAGATATATATGTTCTTTTCTTCTGGAAATTTAATGGTATCTAATTAAAGCTAATATTTGTGACTACCTAGTGAGGATATATCACCCAAACTGATTATTTTGCTTATACAAATGCCCTAAAAGTTTGTTAACTTTAACCTTTTATATTTTTCTATTTATCCAAATTAGGTTTAAGTTTTCATCCTTTGATCCACTTGACAGTATGGATAGAATATCTAACCCGTTCATCTCTATGATGAACTGTAGAAATGCTCATTTTTCATGTTTTCATTTTTTCTTAAACAAAGAGTAGAAAACAAGATTTACTTCTGATTCACAGCAGTCTACAGTGTTAACAATACCATTTCAAATTTGCATAACCTAAGTGGATTCCAGGGATAGGAAGGAAAAGAATTTGCATGCAGCAATTCAAATCCTTTCAAATTTTCTGCATTGTGTACACAAGGATCTCCAGTCAGAAAAAAAAAAAAATCCCTATTTTTTTTTCTTGAATTCCTTTATTTTTACACTGACTTAAGTAGGAAGTAAATGTTTCTGACAAGTACTTGGTTGGCAAATACTTTGTAAATATTTCCATTATATTTTCCTCCGAGGAGTAGACAGGCTCTTTCAGGTTACCAGGGTCTACAGCACTGACGTAATTAATGAAAAGTCACTGAATTGTGCAAAGGTCCAAGGAGGCCAAAACACCAACAGCCCCCACCCTCACCCCCCCAATTCAGCATTTTTCCTGAGGCTTTACCAGTTCTAACTGTGATCTAATTCAACTTGACACCTGGCAAGTGGTTGTTCTACTAATGGTACTTTCCTAGTAACAGACATTTTGTTTCCTCAGATGTTTGTCATTGCATCATAGCAGCTTCTTGGAAACACTTTGATTTTAACTAGAAAAATCAAAACTGTTTCGAGACAACACTGAAGATGCCTTTATTCCTTGGGCCAGCTCTAAATGTGAACACAAACAATGCAAATATGTGTTTTATTAGGTGTGTCCTTTGGTCAAGCCTCAGTGCAGACACACCTCCAACATGTGCACAATGAGACATTAAGCTTTATGAATTGCCAAGGGAGGTTCTGGGGAGGTGGCTTAGTCTGCCAAATTTTTCACATCTGAACTAACAATTTAAGGATCAGTGCAACCTCTGTGACAGATCTACCTTTAACTGTTTGATATGTGAATTTTACCAATACTCTAATATCAGTAGATAAATACAAATGTGACTGTGACATAAAACCTTTTAAGAAATGATGGCAGCCAGATTTTCATCCAGCCTTCAAATATATTCTAAAAACCAAGTATGAATTCAGAACTATACTCAGTTATTCCAGTTTAATGATGACTTTAGGGGGAAGAAGGAAGGAAAGTGGAGGGGCAAAGAAAAGGCTATTAGTACATAAAGTATTTTATTTATATTAACTTAATTAGAAGAGCAAAAGAAAGAGCAAAAGTGTTAGCAATAAGTCAGAAGCATAAAACATTCTTTATAAACTTATGAAATTAAACAGTAGACATGGGCTTTCTTTATTCTTAGATTAATGAAGAAGTCTTTGTGACTCAGCTTGTAAAGAATCCACCCACAATGTGGGAGACCTGGGCTCGATCCGTGGGTTGAGAAGATCCCCTGGAGAAGGGAACTGTTACCCACTCCAGTATTCTGGCCTGGAGAATCCCATGGACTGTATAATTCATGGGGTTGCAAAGAGTCAGACACAACTAAGTGACTTTCACTTTCACTTGGAAAATTAATATTGACTTACAGTAAAGAGATGGGAAATAATCACTCAGATGACAAGACTCAACTTCCTATAATTTCCTAAATAGGTATTAAGATATAGTTCTGCAAAGGCAGTGTGCTATTTGATATTTTCCCATCACTACGGGCAAGACTTGGCATACTCATTCATTATGTCAACAAATCTTTAGTAAGCTACCATATTTGAACTGTGTTAGGTTGTGTTAGTCACTCAGTCATGTCTGACTCTTTGTGACCCCAAGGACTGTAGTCCACTAGGCTCCTCTGTCCATGGAATTTTCCAGGCAAGAATACTGGAGTGGTTGCCATTCCCTTCTTCAGGGGATCTTCCCAATCCAGGGATTAAACATGGTCCTCTTGCATTACAAGCAGATTCTTTACCATCTAAGCCACCACAAGCATATAATACTGGAACCTTCCCTGTAAAACTTATATTTTGACAGGAAAGACAAATACTGAATAAGAGACTGACACATTAATGGATAACTCATTGGCTTGATAGATGGCTAGACAGAAGGACAGATGGAGAGATGGATGGATGGAATGGATACTAAAATAGATGACCTGAGAGTTTGCATGAGGCTCTGAAACCTTAATCTTTAATACAATAGTGTCAGGCAATACTTGATACTGAAGAAATGTTTGTTCAATGTATGAATGATTGACTAGATGATAACATGAAAGTTATAAATCTTTAAATACTTAAATACCTATTCTATTGACCTATTAAATTCTAAATGCCACAAACAAGTCTTCTATTAGCCTGATATAACACTTTAAAATCTCACTGCTAAATTGCCCATTTCTAAAGAATATGGCAGAGAGAGCTCCTTCTCCACTACTAACTTATTAGAGCTAATCATAATTAATGAATAATCACAGTTGATCTCACAAATGAGGGACATTTTTATAAAAATAAAAATCTCATTACCAAGAAAATGAACAGATGAGTATTGAAGGAATGCATGGTCAGGTGGGTAGGGTGGTAACAGAAAAAGGCCTTCAGTCCAAAATTCACTTCTTAGATAGCCAACACATTTAAAAAATTAGGATTTTAAGTTGCTAGTAGGTAATAACTAAGCAAACCAATGATTCATTTCAATGATGTCATCCTAAGTGAAAAGTTACTAAGTAAAGATAAGATGAGTAAAATACCTGCACAAAACCATTTAAATTGTATCAGTTCAGTTGCTCAGCTGAGTCTGACTCTTTGCAACCCCATGCACTGCAGCATGTCACACTACCCTTTCCATTACCAACTCCCAGAGTTTGCTCAAACTCATGTCCATCAATTCGGTGAGGTCATCCAACCATCTCATCCCTTGTTGTCCCCTCCTCCTCCTGCCCTCAATCTTAATTGCCTACACATGTTATATTCCCATTATATTCATAGACCAAGCAACACAGTACTATTACTAAAATCTGAGAAATCTAAGAAAGTTATACATGGTTTATATATGTATAGGCAAAGTTAGAAATTATAGCCATACTCAATTGCTAATCACTTTATAAAAATTTTGGTTGTCTTTAAGTCAATGTTAATTATTATTGAGAAAATCATTTTAACTTCCTCCTATATGCATTGACTTTGTTCTCTACATTTGGACTATCTATAAGCCTAGCAAAAATACATAAAATTAGATTCTCATTATTATTTTTTTTTCTCATTATTATTTTTGTTCAAACTGATCATTTTCTAATTAGTACCAAAAAAGACCAAATAACATTGGGGGTTTCTGCTGAAAATTCTGTCTTGAGATCATAGCTTACTAATATTGGGGAAGGTTATATCTATTAAGTACTGAAATGGTGCTGCAGTCATATTCATAAAATCTATGAATAAAATCAATTTTTTTATTCTCCACTTTCAGTATTATTGAAAATATCCAAAAAGCAAAGACTATTCTAACCAATATCACTGTAGGAAATGTGTTTGAAGGAAGAGCTAGAAGGGAAACAGAAATGATTGGGTTTAAGGTTATAAATGTGCATGGGAGCTCAGAGCCATGTTCAAAAATATTTATGAAATAAGTGAGCCTGCCTGTTAGTTAGAAATTTTAAAAGTAATACCCAAAGTGATTTTAACTGTATAGGACACTGAAACTATGACAACAAAATGAATGATAGATTTAGCTGACCTCAATTTATAAATTCAATTAAGTAATAGAAAACAATACAGTCATCCTTATTTGGCAATGTGTTGAAAAATTGATTAATTTCTCTTTTTTTTTTTCACTTTGAACTTTTCAGCCAGTTGCTTTTGTTCCATATGAAGCACAGCTTCTAACTCTAGAAAGTGAAGAGCTTGTTCAAAGCGATAGTTAATATTTTAGAAGAAGCCCAATTAATTATATTGTTGTTTTTCCACACCCAAAGGGTGAACCAATTAAGAAATAAGACAGAAAGTCTGACAGAGTGAAGATTTTAAAAAATCATCTGTGTTACTGATAAAACTAATACTGATTAATGTGGCTTTCAAAGGGAACTGTAACTGCTCCCTTGAGGCTGCCCAGAGTTGGACAATTCACCCACACACTCAGAGGCTGAGCAAGGCGAAACTCCCCACATGGAGCCCTTCTCTGTCCAACTTAATTCATGGCAGAGGTCAAAAGGCCTGTTTTCTACAGGCAGGTTGACCCCAGAGAGTAGGATGGGGGATAGATTCCCACCACTTCTGCCAAACTCAACAATGAAAGAACTCTCCTCACCTCCTTGGGGAGAAATAAGCGTTAAGACCCAAGGTTGAGAGTATTTAGACAAAAAACATCCTCCTACATAGAAACTGTCATGGAAGTTTCCTTCCCACCCCAAAATTTATGAGGAAACTCAAGTTTATCGTGGAACTAAGAAGCCCTAGGGTTCAACACTGACACAGCACAAAAGCATCAAGTATTTAGAAAGAATTCATCTCTTTCCTAAAAAAAATCAATTATGGGAGCTCAGAAGCCAAAGAGATTTTCTTAAATGACTAAACTTTCATTAAAATATCGTGAGCACATTTGCCAATTAGTCTAGGTTTTAAAGTCATGTGGTTGTCAATATCTGATGTGATAACCATATTTTCAGACCCAACGGCTTGAGGTTGAAATGTCTTAAAAATTATGCCACTGCATATACTTTATTTTTCTCCTAGTCTTATACCCTATTCTTGCACTCATCATGCAGAAAAGTGGCTTACTGTAAGGTTAAAACACTGGCAATGATACTGTGATTTTGAGATTTGTGAGTGATTTACAGGGGTTTTTTGTTTTTTGTTTTTTTCTGCTGTATTTTGCCTTTTCCCCTCACCACACGTATTTCATCTGCCTTCCTTCCTATTGCAAACAGGGAACCAGCTCAGAGCAAAGAAAGTACATAAAAGAACTAAAAAAATGAGTAACCTGCAACATTTCTGGTTTTCCAAAGCTTAAGTCTGTAGAAAAATTAGCAAGTTGTTGAAAAAGTAGCTTGAAAGTAGAGGCAGGTTGATTTGAAGAGCTCAGAGAAAGACATCCTTCAGCCATGTTTTCAACCCCCACACAAACTATATTTATATCACTTAGTGCTGGGAAGGAAAGGAGGAGGGCCTCTTACATAACCTTGAAAAAGAAGGGAAGCCCAAGATTTACTGAGATTAAATTCCATGCTCTCTGGGCAGGATATTGGGCTTAATATGGGAATCAACTCATCTATGGAAAATAGAGAAATGTACTGTTTCTTGTTTGCTTGAGTTTTCAGAGTGATTTCATGCCCACAGAAAATTCTAAGTGCTCATTTTTTATTATGATACCATATAATACTCAATTTGTAGAAATTTAGTTGAGAATTTATGTGGGCAATTTATGCGGGAAGTTTATTTATTTAATATAATAGAGAGATCAGGATACAAAGGATGAGAAAAGTTGTGTTCAAGTCTCATTGCCACCATTGACAATATTACTTTGGATACAAAACACTTTCTTGTCTGTAATAATTTTTAGACAACTATCCTATTGGCTTGCTTTGAAGAAAAAGAGCAGGGAATTTCTGAGTAGTTCATAAATCACACAAGCTCCAGGTATTATTGTCATGATTATGACTGGGAATGTAAACAAGATTACCAGATGATGTTTAGATATATAGTTGGAGATAGATAAGAATAATTCTTACATTAGAAATATATAATTTGATGGAATTTAATTCAAGGTTATTGACCTTTTCCCTTTAAAAATAAATTCAGCTATCATTGTATTTTTAAATCATGTATACATGTTATCCCACTCAGAGAGAATGAGACCAGGGATCCAATACTTCATATTAGAAAGTAGAGACAATTAAACCGCTTGGAGAAGACCCGTCAGTGATCATGGCTTGGGAAAACAATATTCAGGGCAGGTGCCTTTTTGCTGTCATTTGAGCTTCAGTTTCCATCACTGTCAATAGCACAAGGATGAGATTAACAGATTGATTTGTGAAGATACTGAGGAGAGGAGAAGCCCCTAGCTTCCTTAGATGGTCAGGGGAGACTCCAAAGAGGAGTAATGCTTGACTGGTAGGTAGTCTCACAAGTGGACAACAGGAAGGGTGAGGTGTTGAAGGTGAGGTGTTGTGAGAAGAGACAGAATGTACATCTTAGGCAAGAGAGAACATGGCACAGTGAAAAAAAAAAAAAAAAAAAAAAATTAAAATGCCCTCAAGTGGCTAGAGATCAAGGAGGATGTGGTGGAGAGCTGGATACTAAGTCAAGAATGATGGCTAGGGATAAAAATGATGGTCCTTCTGTGGCATATTCAGGAGTTTATAACTGATCCTAGAGGCAGTAGAATTCTGAAGGATTTGTTAAAGCATAATTTATAAGATTGATATAACAGAAGTTCTCTAAGATTGAGCAAATATGGTACCTTAAGCTTTTGAGACTACTTCACTACGCTGTGCACCAGCTTCAGTTCAACCAGGAGAAGCCAGGAGAGTCAGACTTAGGAATCAGTCCTTAACTCTGACAGAAACCTAAATGCACCAAGGATGAGACAGTTCATCAGTCAATGTGTGTTCAACTCTTTGCACCGCTATGGACAATAGCCCACCAGTCTCCTCTGTCCCTAGGATTCTCCAGGAAAGAACACTGCGGTGGGTTGCCATTGCCTGCTTCAAGCCAATGTGTGGATCCACTGTATTAAAATTTTAACCTATGCAAATTGCCTTGGTTTCTTTTACAAAACTGTTTTCCGTTTTTAGTAGATCTATAGTTAATAACCCACATGCGTCATGCTCATTTTCATGACATTTGTTCATTTTCAAAAACTTCAATGCCTTCCTGGTCCTCCAAGACTGTGTTCTGGCTCATGACCTAATTCTGATATTTCATCCTCTTTCTGGTGATTCATCTGATTCCAGCAACCTGGCTCTGATTTGACTCTTTTCTTAGCATAAATAGCCCATAAGTTTATCACCTACCTAAATCTACATTCTACATTTTGCTTTGGGCTTCTTATCTAAAGAACATTTCTTGAATTTCAAACCTTTTATGCCTCCAGACCCCTGTATAGTGAGAATCTTATCAAGTTCTCTCTTTCCCTGAAGGAGAGCTAAATTTCCCCCTTTCTCTCAGTCATACAGGTCAAGCGAAGGAAAAGTCAACACTCAGGTCAAATATCACTAGCAAATCCAGTTTGGGTTTATGTTGAAACAGAGTGCCTTGATAAAAAGTAATGCCAAAATATATTCTTTTTCTCACAGTTATAAGTAACTTTACAGTCCTCAATAGACCAGCTATAATGTGTACAAGGTCATTCTATATCTCCTTCCACATTTTTATTTGACAGGAAGACTGCAGCATATCTGCTTCCCTGGACACTCATGGAATTCTTGTTACCATTCTCCAGTACCAACAAGTCTATTGCCAAAAGAAGCATGGTGATATGGGAGCTGCCTGGGTGTGTGACTGCCTTTGAACCTTGTCATCCCTTATTAATCATCATGTTCAGCTTGAAACACATTGGACTTTTACCAAATCCCAGTAACCAATATGAAATGAGGCAAAACACACCTTCTTTATTTTTTAACTTATTTTTGTCTCACAGCATCAAAATCAATTCAAAAGGATCTTGCTTTTCTCCTAGAGGATAGAAATCAATTCAAGTGTTAGACTTTTCACCTGAGAATGCTATTCCTACTTAAAGGAAGGCTATATGTCTCTTATTAAAAGATGACATGTTTGCTTACAAAATCTGGAAAACAATATTCTAGGGGAGTTGCTTTATGATTTAAAAGTAACAAAATAGCAAAGGAAAAATATCAAAATGGAAAACAGGTATGCTCTGATCTGGCAGTCCAATTTCTAGAAACATATACTACAGTTACACTTACAAATAGGCAAAATAAAATTTATAATAATATTTCTTTGTAGCATTGTTTACAACAGTAATAAAAAATAATACTCTAAATCCTGATTAACAAGAAGTTGGTTGAATCCACTGTGCTCCATTTCTAAATGGAATAAAATGTAACTATTTAAAAGAATTTTGTGAACTATTTTGTGTACTATTAAGAGACATGGCCAAAGTGTATTGTTAAGGAAACTGATCCTTATTATTCACAGATTCCACATTTGCAGATTCACCTACTTGGTAAAATCTCTTTGTAACTCTAAAATCAATACTCAAAGAACTTCTGCATTCATTTGTGGAGATGGGCAGGGCAGCAAAAAAAATCTGAGACCCCCTAGTGCACATGTCCAGAGCTGAAGTCAAACAAAGTGATTCTCTGCCTTATTTCATTTCTCATACTGTAAAGAAGTATTTTGGGGGGCCTCTGCTTAATGCCTCATTCTTTGTATTTTTATGCTTTTTGTTGGTGATTTTCCTGTTTAAAATGGCCCCAAGCATAGCGCCCAAAGGGCTTCCTGAGGTGGCACAGTGGTAAAGAATCCATCTGCTAAAGCAGAGATGTAAGAGACACAAGTTCGACCCCTGGGTTGGGAAGATCCCCTGGAATAGAAAATGGCAACCCCCTCCAGTATTCTGACCTGGGAAATCCCATTGACAGAGGAGCCTGGCAGACTACAGTCCATGAAGTCACAGAGTCGGACATGACTGAGCCACTGAGCACCCATCGTGCCCAAATGCTGGTTGGAATTACGTAGCACAAAAAGGCTTTGATGTGCCCAGTCAAGAAAATATGTGCCTGATGGTTACAGTGGCAAGCTCTGTAGAAGCTAATTAATTGACTAGAGAATATATTTTTGCACTTTGGGGAATTTTATATCATTTTCATGCATTGCTGAACCAAAAAAGAAATTTTATACAAGAACAACATTTTACTCTCCCTGCTCACAGTGATTTATTTGAAGAGCAGCTTCTGACGTGTGGCCAATGCAGCAAAGAGATTACTTAAGGAAGATTATAATTCCCAACGTCTGCCTCCGGATCTGTTTTATCCGAGGAGAACAACTCCTGTCTGGGATAGACTGTCATCCTTGGTGCTGTCCATATCCATTGCTGAAAGGGCCCCAGACTACATGCTTGGTTTCTTTCACGGGGAGAGGAGCAAATGTACACCTTTCCAAAATTTCAGTTGGAAAATAGAAAGAACAGAAAAGGGATTAGAATTTGCTTTTTTAGTGAGAATATGTGGCTCTTTATTACCGTAGTTTCATGAAAGAGTACCTTATGCAGGGTGTTAACATAAGCACCATCACTGGAAATAGTTGCAGGTGTCTTTATAGCAGTTTAAATTAAACCAAAACTTTGTATTTTTGGTACAAGATTTGGGACAAATTTATACATTTTGTATTTACATTTTCATATAAAGAAATATTTATATACACGTAATGCTCATGATACCATACATTCATTTGCTCAAGTATCTTCACTAGATGTAATTAGGAACCAGAGAAAAAGATATGTGATTAAGAGATGAAGATAAACATTTGGTAGAAATTTGGATTCTCTAAGTCTGTTTTCATCAATACAAGTCATGGAGAAAGGAACAGACCAACAGCATATATAAATATGGAGTAGGATCTAAGGTAAGATTTCTCTTTTTTCAGCTTTTTTAGAATGTAACTGAAATCAGGGACGTTTGAGTGAAGAGGGTGCTGGTTATAGCCTGTTCTAGGCAATTCTAGCAATGAGGGCAGAGGTGACAGGCATCAGTCTCACAGAACCTTGAGAACACTGGTGATCAAGGTCTTCTGAATAATTAGACAGGCTGTTATTGTGTCATTGTGGGTGTACAAGGATATAATATTGTGAAAACCAAATATACTCCTTTCCAACTTGTTTATCATGTGACCTCCACCTGCCTGAAGTAGCCAATGTCAAAAATCCTTCTGTGAACCAGGAGGACATAAAGGAGAATGTGGAAACATGATAAATAAATTTTTATATTGATAATATCTTTGAACTGAATCGCATTAAATTTAGCAAGAGCTTTCCTGCAATGAATAGAGATGCAAATCAATTAAAAATAGGGGTATTTTTCAAAAGAAACCATTTTTGTAGTGTTGAAAATTGTGGATAGTGCCTACCCTGATTGGATACTTTTTACTTGAACATCCCAGTTACACACTTTGAACAGAGTGCAATAAAACCAATGTGTATTTGAGGCCTTAAACAATAAAGCAGCTCCCTCACTACGTAGTTTCCCCTCACTACCATCACAGTCACACACACACAACACAAACACATATTTTTAAACTGGACTTTACTTTTGGTTCTTCTGCCTTGGCTTCCTTTTTGTTTTCAGCTCCATTTGGTTTCATGAGGTTTGCTTGTTTGGTGCTTTTCATTTGGGGGGAGATATGGGGGCTGATTGAAAATATATGTTTCAATGTTAAACCAGACAAATACCTGCTTCAACATTTACAAGTTGTGTTATTTATCTACTGCTACTGTAATTAGCTCAGCTGGTAAAGAATCTGCCTCAATGCAGCAGATCCCAGTTCAATTCCTGGGTTGGGAAGATCCGCTGGAGAAGGGATAGGCTACCCACTCCAGTATTCTCGGGTTTCCCTTGTGACTCAGCTCATAACGAATCTGCCCGCAATGTAGGAGACCTTGATTCAATCCCTGGGTTGGGAAGACCCCCTGGAGAAGGGAACAGTTACCCACTCCAGTATACTGGCCTGGAGAATTCCATGGGCTGAATAGTCCATGGAGTCACAAAGATTCAGACAAGACTGAGCAACTTTCACTTTCTCTGTAAGAAATCACCACTAACTTGGTGGTTTGAAACAATACAAATTTTTATCCACATTTCTTGAGGTCAGACCCCAAAATGTGTTCCACTGGGCATGCTTGAAGGTGTGAGCAGAGCTGCGTATTTTCTGGATGCTCCAGGGAAGAATCTCTTCCCCTGCCTTTTTCAGCTTCTCAAAGCCACCCACATTCCTTGGCTCATGTCCCTCGCCTCCATCCTCAAAGCCAGCAGTGTAGCATCTTTAAACCTCTCTCTGACTTTGACCCTCTTACCTCTCTGCTTCACTTACAAGGGCTCCTTTGATTAAATTGAGGCCACTTAGGTCATCCAGATTAATACCACCATCTCAAAATCCTTGCCCACTCCTGCAAAGTTCCTCTAGACATGTAAGGTAACATATCCACAGACTCTAGAGGTTAGGACATGGACATCTTTGGAGTGAAAACAGGTCATTATTATGTACACCACACTGGCTGTCACTGGACAAGTTATCTGCTCCTTAAGCCTGCTTCCTCCTCTGCCAACTTAAGATAATAATAATGTTTATCTCGGCAGCTTTAGCTCTTAATTTGGGGAGATTAAGAGAAATCTCCTTAGATTTTCCACACTTTTCATTTGCTTTTGCCAAACACTCTTCTAAGAAAGATATTTTAGAATCTAAATTTACTTTGAAAGTTTCTACATACTAATCAAAAATTTTTTTTCTTTTTTTTCCATTTATTTTTATTAGTTGGAGGCTAATTACTTTACAATATTGTAGTGGTTTTTGTCATACATTGACATGAATCAGTCATGGATTTACCTGTATTCCCCATCCCGATCCCCCCTCCCACCTCCCTCTCCACCCGGAATTTTACTACCTTTTCACAGTATAACACTTCTCACATAAGTTTCGTTCATGTTAAAGATCTACAAAAGTGGCTCTTATTATTCTAAATGACACTTGTGAGATTGTTCCATTTGGTACAATAGTCACATGGAGTAAAATTACAGAATAAATACATGTAAGGGGTGTGACCCAGGGGTAGGACAAACTTTAGATTCAGACTAAGACAGTCTATAGAGTACTGTTGTGATTAGTAAGAGTATTGAGCATGCAACTTCACATCTCCAGAATGTAACCAATTGACTAATCACCCTGATAGAGAATCTGATAGAACTCCAGCCTGTATGGAGATGGGACTAAACCAAATAGTTGTAGGGGATATAAAAACAAGACTGAGGAGCATCTCCTAATATCTAGATAAGATGACCCAGGGTAAAAAGCAAGACTTTCTGAACTTATTTTCATAGACAATCAAATCTATACCCATCCTCTTCCTATACATTCACTGTAGCAAATTTAAAACATACAGAAACAGAAGTAGACAGGGACAAGCAAAGCAGTGGTTTAATTAGCAACAAGGCAACTTTCAAGCACAGATGAGAGTTCATCAATAAAATTATTAACCAAAGAATTCTCAACCGAGTTAGCCAAAAGTTCATTAATGTTTTTCCATAAGATTGTATGAAAGACTCAAATGAACTTTCTGGCCAACCCAACATAAACTTATCATTTGTGGCTCAATGAAAAATAATTGGAACTTAGATCCAACTCAAAACTTGCCCCACCATTCTGGTCAGGGGAGGTTCCCGGGTCTTATGCTGTGGCCTTGAGAGGCATCTTAGCTGGATCCCAGTGAACTTTAAGATAGCTGAAATTTCCAAAATAACTAGCTTTAATAAAGTAAAAGTTAAGATTATTTAAACTTGCATTGGTAAGAGAGAAAGAAATACCATCTTGACAAAGTTTTAAGGTATCAGAAGAGGGATTTTAGAAGTGAGATATTTATAGAGTTTGGATTCTGGCCTCAACTGATTTAAAGCAGGCTCCCCAAAGAAGGGAAGTGATTGGGATCAAAGTTCAAGACAGGGCTGTCAGGATTGGCAGAGATAGTAAGAGAAGAAAGGGTCTTAGTAAGTACTGAAATACTTTGATAAGCAACCTGTTTGAACAGATGAGCAGCAGACTGTTGTCTCAGGCAAATTGATTTATAAGAATTTCTTGAAGCAGACAGTGAAGTTATTTATTGATTTACAGTCTTATCTCTTCTGGGCTGAAACAAACAGCTAAGTCATGTTGACACAGATGCCCTCAGTTCTTAGTCCTAGTTATGCCACATTGATGTGGGTGTCATAGTTCTGAGTCATGGGGGCCACCCAGTTAAAGACACGGTTTCCTAACCCCAAGCCCTGCTTGCAGGTATGTGAGATCATATAATTCTGAACAGTGAGATAAGAGTGTAATTGATAAATGTAACTTTAGAGTTGTACTCTTTTTGGGGGCATGGAGGGGGAATGTACCTTAGAGCTTTTGGGATTTTAGGCACCTGACCAGGGATTGAACCAGGGCATTGGCAGTGAAAGCACCAAGTCATAACCTCAGGACCACCAGGAAATTCCCTAGAGTTGGAGAGTTTTCTTTTCTTAGGAAGAAAATAAATGCACCCTCTTTCTTCCCTTCCTTCCTTTCCACTGCTTAGAAAGTGACAGAAGGATCCAAAGCAATTACCATAAACCAGAGGGAAAAAGTTTAATGTTGAAGATATATGTGAATGTATGCTCAGTCATGTTTGGCTCTTTGCGACCCCGTGGACTGTAGCCACACAGGCTCCTCTGTCCATGGGAGTTTCCCAGGCAACAAGACTGGAGTGGGTAGCCATTTTCTCCTCCAGAGGTTCTTCCCAACCAAAGGATTGAATCCACATCTCCTGCATTACATGCACCAGCAGGGAAGCCCATTGTTGATGATAACAGAAGAAAACAATAATAAACCCCTAGGTTCCCATCATTCCCTATCACCTCAGTCCTGAACTACTTATATTCAGATTGTTGCAAAGAAATAACCTATCTTATTTGAGCCACTGTTATTTTTAGATGTTTTTCAACAGTATTCTAACTAAATTTAGATCTCAAAATTAGTATGTTCACCTCTCTAGTTACTAGATATTTTTTTCTTTTTTACTTAAAAACCACACTCAATCCTTCACTACAACCTATCAGCAATGCTTCAAATCTTACTCCCAAATCTCCTGCTACTCTCTCCCTCCATGCCCACCACTCTAATTCCAGCCACCAGCATCTCTCATCTGCAGTAACCTCCCATTCATTCCTTAGGTCTACTCTTGACCCCTCTATAGCTCATACTCTAACTAAAGAAGAGCCACTTGAAAACACGAAACAGGTCAGATCATTGCTGTGTATAAGCCTTTCTTTTCACATAAAATAAAATCCTAACTCTCTCCCATGACATGCAAAGTGCAATATGATCTGACCCCTGCCTACTTCCCATTGTCAACTCTCACCCATCTCTTCACTCACGGTGCTCCAGTCATACTAGCCTTCTTTAAATTCCATGATAATCCAAAGGGTACTCCCTTTTCAACAGGGCCTCAGCACCTTATATTTCCTCTACCTAGATTATACCTTCCTCTGATCTTCATGCATTTACAATGATCAAAAGCATCAAAAAGAGCAACTTTATAGCTCTCATTTAAATTTGAATCTTGCTTCCCAGAGTATAACAAAATTTGTGGGTGATACACATTACTTCCTCTAAACAGCCTCAGGGATAAAAGTTTATAAGTCTGCTGAGCTGGGAGAGTCACAAAGCAAAAAAAAAAAAAAAAAAAAGTGTTAGAAACGAACTAGAATTTGACCTTTTGTTTCACAGTCTAACACTCCCTCTATCTCATCATGGAAGATATCTACTAAAACAAACTTGCGATTTTCAAAGATTTAAAAATAAATTAAAAGAAGATTAGCTATCCAGCCTCTAGAATATAATACTGCAGACCTTAAGATATAAGCCTGAAAAGCTGTGGAAGAATTTTGAAAAACATGATGAAGGAAATGTCAACCCATTCCAATAGTCTTGCCTGAGAAATCCCATAGACAGAGTAGCTTGGCAGGTCATAGTCCACAGGGTCACAAAGAGTCAGGCACAACTAAATGACTGAGAGAGAGGGTGAAAAATACATATAAAAGAGTCTTGAGAATAAAGTTACTGCATGCTATTTGTATAAACATTGGGATTTAGTTACCAAAATGTTCAGGCCAAATATCACCGTGGGAGCCCAGAATATTTAAGTTACATGCAGTGAACACCAAAGTGTTATCTCCTTTCAGTTAATACCCTTCTCATCTTTGTGGCAATAGGAGAAAGAATAAAGCAGAAAACATATATTCTAAATCCAGCAAAGTCAATACTTTAAACTTCATTCAGCAGAAACATGGTAATATTACTTTGGAAAGAATGAAAATTACAGTGTTTAGGTGGAAAGAAAAAAAATAGTGAAAGAATCTGAGTGCATTGTGTGTTTCCTGAGTCAGAAAGATGTGAATTAAACATACTGTGTTATTGGCAGTAGAATCTATTGTTATTTGTGTTATGGTGGGAACTTTATTTGTTGCTCCTTATTCCAAGGATTTAACTGTTAAGAGAGTGAGCTACTGACCATTGAGAAAAGAACTGAAAAAGAGGATTAACAAGATAGTGTTCTAGTGTGATAATACAGAAACAGTAAGGCCTCCAATCAGCACCTCTACTCTTCCCAAGCTGTGTTTCCTCAGACAAGCTGCTTAATCTAAGTTTCTCCTCTGAATTTGTGAACAGGAAACTGTCAAGCAATCTGTATTTAATATGTATTCCCCCCAAAAAGGTACAGTTCCCTAGTAGGTCATCTCAATCATCACCTTTCCCGACCTTTTGCAAGTTTCACACTTTGTAAATCAGCTGCGACCTACAAAGTCCCTGGAACAGCCCAGAGTACTGGGTTTTGTTTTGTTTTGTTTTGTTTAACCTTTAATTTTTTATTGGAGTATAGTTGATTAATAATGTTGTGATAGCTTCAGGTGAATAGCAAAAGGACTCAGCCATACATACAGATATATCCATTCTCTTCCAAACTCCTCTCCCATCCAGGCTACCACATAAGATGGAGCAGAATTCCCTGAGCTATACAATAGATCGTTGTGATAACTTACAGTGAATGATGTTGGATTCCTGATCTCCAAAGAAGATTTAGCTTCAAGACCAGGGACCAGGCTTGATCACTCAAGAGCTTTTGTGTAGCAAAGTTCTATCAAAGTACAAAAAGGGACAGAGAAAGCTTCTGACATAGACATCAGAAGGGGAACAGACAGTGTCCCCTTGCTAGTCTAAGCAAGGGAGTTATATACTTTTTAAATTGGTTATTACAATAAATCAAAAGAATGTCTCAAGGTTGTAAAGATCTTACTAGACCCACCCCCACAATTTACATTTTAAGATAACAGGGTTAGAACTAACAACAGAAAGATCTTACTAGACCCACCCCCATAACATGAACTTCCCTAGTGGCTCAGAGAGTAAAGCGTGTGCCTACAATGCGGGAGACCCAGGTTCAATCCCTGGGTCGGGAAGATCTCTTGGAGAAGGAAATGGCAACCCACTCCAGTATTCTTGCCTGGAAATCCCAAGGACAGAGGAGCCAGGTAGGCTACAGTTTATGGGGTCACAAAGAGTCAGACACGACTGAACAACTTCACTTTCTTTCTTCTTTTCCCATAATCTATATTTTATGATAATAGGATTAGTCAGGTTTTCAAGAGGGAGAAACTGTCCTCAAGCAGGATACACTGCTCTTATATAATCCTTACTAAGGAATGTAGTGAGGACTGCTGAAGCTGAAACTCCAGTACTTTGGCCACCTCATGCGAAGAGTTGACTCATTGGAAAAGACCCTGATGCTGGGAGGGATTGGGGGCAGGAGGAGAAGGGGATGACAGAGGATGAGATGGCTGGATGGCATCATCGACTCGATGGGCATGAATTTGAGTAAACTCCGAGAGTTTGTGATGGACAGGGAGGCCTGGCGTGCTGTAATTCATGGGGTCACAAAGAGTTGGAAACAACTGAGCGACTGAACTGAACTAAAGGAATGTAGAAAAAGAAATTTGTCCTTTCCTCCTCCTTGAGAATTCCAGACCCGTATCTCCTCTTCAAGAGCCCCAGACCCCTTTCCCCTCCTTGGGGACCCTGGACTTCTTATCAACCTGCCTAGGAATTGATTCTCTCATTTCCCCCACCCCCCACCCCTTTTCTTTCAGGAGAATTATGCTGCCAAGGGAAAAGGGCATCATTCTCATTCCATAACTACTTCCTGCTGTGATGGGGCGTTGTCCTTAAAATGTTGAGGCAACATATTTTCCTAATCCTCATATTGAGGGTCTCCGATTCAGGGGCCCCAAGTAATAGTTGGAGGAGGCTGTGGCACTCGTACGAGCCTGGGCGACATTTGTAACTTAAAAGCTTTCAGACAGTTAGAAACAAACCCCATTTTACAGTTACAGATGTAAGGCAAAATAGTCATTAAACCAAGTTAAAACATAAAAATTAAGAGTCACATTATGCCCATAGTTACATTAGTCTATCTTAGGACTGTTAGATGTCATCAGATCAAGAAGAGGTGATCCATAAGATTGTTGCTGGTGAAGGTATTCACAGACTTGAAGAAAGTCCTTTCCTTGAAGAGAAACCCACCATGGGAGGCCTTCAATTGATAAGGAGGTCAAAAAGCTGAAAGGTGAGTCACACAGCTAATTCTAAGGCTTTAGGGTCTATGACAACATCTGTTATCTGTACATAAAAACTCTGTCATTGAGATCATCTCATTTTGGGGAGGCAGTTCGAGCCCTCATTAAAGGTATTGGTAAAACTTTAAACCAACTGTCTTGTGTTTCCTGAGTTAACTTATGCAAATGCCTCTTAATAATGTCATTAGCCTTTTTCTACCTCTGGGGTCTCCAGGAACAGTGTAAGTAATATTCTATTGCTAGAGCTTTAGCATTTTGTGCTCGACACATAGTTTTTCCATCACCCCAAACTCTAGGATTTACATTTTGTTCAATTTAAAAGAGCAGATTCCATATTCATGAAAACAGAGGCCTGGACCTTGTTCAGTATATCCCTCCCCAGAATGGGTAAGGAAGGCTCTGGCATGATTAGAAACCCGTGAGAAAATAACACAGAGTCCCAGTTGCGGCTTAAAGGATGACTGAAATAGTAGCATTTGGCTCGTCCTGACAGTCCCATTACAGTAATGGATCAGGAGGAAAGTGGACCAGGGGCTTCAGTGAGCACAGAGAAAGTTACCCCAGTGTCCAAAAGGAATGACTGACTGCCCCTCCACAGTTATTAATACCCAGGGTTCCTCGGGTATTATTAGGATGGGGGCTTGTGTGGGGATCCTGGGCACCTTTGGCCCCATTTTCTTGAGAGTCTGGCCCCTGGGGCCTACACCTCAGAGGACAGTCTCTTCTCTAGTCCTTTGCAGAGCAGACATGGAGCCAGGGGTGGCTTAGATGCCTGAGGGCAATCCCTCTTCATATGCCCCTCCTTTCCATAGTAATAGCAAGTCCATCCCTTTTCACCTGGGTCCCTCTAGGCATTTTTCTCAGGCTGTTTCAGAGCAGGTCTAACAGCCATTGTTGGGGCTTCAGTCTTTTGCCTGATTTTTTTTTTTCCTATTCTCCTCCTAATATTCTCTACCATAATATATCACCTGGGCCAGCTGCAACAGTTTTTCTAAAGACTGATTTGGTCCAAATCAGTGGTTTGGTTACTGTTTTCATAACTTATGGCAGATATCTGGAGCCGACTGAGTGAGAAATCTATCTTTTAAAATTATTTCTCCGTCTGTAATTTCGAGATCGACGTCAGTAAACCTGCAGAGCCTCCTTTGGTCTATCTAGGAAGCTTAGCATAGTTTAAACAGTTCACGCTTGCTTGGGTCCTTCAAGAATACATCTGGCAAAGTGGCTCTGTTATGGGAACCACTTGGCTCCCAGGAGGGAGAAGAGTGATTTTGCGTGCCTTCTTTCCCCTTGCCTTCAAATCATTCATCTCCAAAAGTAGTAGCTTCCCCCAAAACTCAAGTTTTTGAGTAAAGTAAAGCTAGTCCCATAAAGGACTTTTTGGATCCTCTAAACAGTCTCGACCACAATTGGTACTGTTTGAATTTTTATGGAGACTGAGGCAACCCCACCTGGAGGGGTGCCCTGATTCTCAGCCTGTTCAGTTGGGAGCCCCAGATACAAGGGCAAAGTAAGAGGACAGGAGGGAGCTAAAGGTTTCACACCCCAACCTGCACCCTGAGGACATAAGTCTGGCATGTCTTGCAGAGAGATAAAGAGCAACACATGTGGCACTTCTACCCACTTCTCTTGTTTTCTACAGAACCAAACAAGTATAATTGTAAAACAGCATTATAATTAAGAGACCCTTCAACAGGCCAGCGCTTCCCATCTTCCAAAGGATCCTGTGACCATTCAGTATCACAGAAGATCAGGCGTGTCTTTTTTAAACTCTGGGGATCAAATTTGGCCCAGCTTTTTTTTTTTTTTTTTTAAATACGTTTTAGAAGAGTGGTTCTGGAGCTGTTAGCTCCCATCTGTAAGAGAGAAAAAAGCAGCATCCACAGCCATGGCTTCTTTGCACCAGAGGTGTCCCTCCCCGCTCTAGATGGCGATGTAGACAGACTTCCCACCGAAGCTTTCCTTCCCTGGTCAGACTCAGTCTTCCCTTACTGACACTGGCGCCTTACTCGTCCCTCCCGGTTCTACCACCGAGGCGGGTGGAGATGCACCAGGGGTAGGTCTGATGGCAACCCAAACTGATTTAGTTCCTTACCACCAAGACCTTTCTTTGATTTCTTATCCTCCTCTGATGCCGCCTGGAGTGGAGCAGACTAGTCTTTTGAAATGCTTCCCAAACTAGAACTACTAGGGGAAGCATCCGGCTTCCCTCTGCCGGTGCACGTTACTGAGTACAGTCCTGGCCGCAGTAGAAATGGTGAGTCACCAAGGGATGAGCCACCACCAAGATGTCCTTTCTGAGAGTCACCACACGAGTATATGTGATGGCAAAAGACGTGGTGGACAGTCAACCAGAGAGGAAAAAGTGATTTTTTTGTTCTCAAGCTATTAGGGCCAATCCTTCCAGTTCATTTCCACAGATTCCACAAAGAGAAAATCTAAGGAGATGAAGGAGAAGCCACTGGAGAGCTTTCTCTGGTCTGCTAAGAGCTAGCACTACCAAAGGAAGAAGCCCATTGCACGTCCAATCTGACCAGACCCTGCAATTCCTGATCTGTGTCCTCAAACACCTCGTGGCCACCAGCAGTGCTTCTAACCACAGAGATCAGAGGCACAGTCAAGACAAAGACTCACTTTCAGGTCCCTGGCCCCTGAGGCATGCAGCCAAGAGAGACGATGCTGCTGAAGCTAGAGTTCCACTTCGTTTCCAAACATGCTCCTGGAACTTTCAGCTCCTAGCAAGGCTAGGTGCTTCCATGCACGGTGTCTAAGTAAAAGAACATAGCAACAGCATGGATCAGAAGTCCCTTGAAAGTCTATAACCTGACAGATTAGGTTAGTAGTTCTAATTTCCCATGCAATTACAAAATGGTCAAGGAGACCAGGAAAAGGTGAACTGGAAAGGAAATTTCAGTCCACATGCTTTGCCCATTTCTGGCCGCTCCCTTTGCAGGGATGGTGGGTGTCTCTTGGCATTGGCAGGTCAGTATAAACCCCTGACAAGGCTCCCCTTTTGGGGGCTGCCTTCAGTCATTACAAGGCACCGCGAAACCGCTCATCATTTGCTTCACGCAGGTCATGTCATTCATTCACACTAGCACACCGAAGAGTTAGTAAAGTAAAGCAGAAAACGTGTATACTGAGAAAGCAGAGAGGCTAGAACTCTGAGTGTTCTTACCTTGTCCTGAAGATCCCCCAATATGACGAGCCCCCAAGATGATAGCTTACAGTGAAGGATGTCAGATTCATGATCTCCAAAAAGGAAGATTTAGCTTCGGGACCAGGAGCCAGGCTTGATCACTCAAGAGCTTTTGTGTAGCAGAGTTTTATTAAAGTAGGAAAATGGACAGAGAAAGTTTCTGACATAGACATCAGAAGGCAGATGGACAGTACCCCCTCGCTAGTCTAAGCAAGGGAGTTATATACTTTTTTAGTTGGTTATTACAATAAATCAAAAGAATGTCTCAAGGTTGTAAAGACCTTACTAGACCCACTCCCATAATTTACATTTTAAAATGACAGGATTGGAACTAACAACAGAAAGATTTTACCAGGTCCATTCCTCTAACACACACTTTAAGGTAACAGGATTAGTCAGAAGGTTTTCAAGAAGGAGAAACTGTCCTAAAGCAGGATACATTGTTATATAATCCTTACTAAGAAATGTAGAAAAAAATGTCCTTTTCTCCTCCTTGAGAATTCCAGACTCCTATCTCCTCTCTGAGAGCCCCAGACCCCTTTCTCCGCTTCTGGGACACCGGATTTCTTATCAACCTGCCTAGGAATTGACTCTATCACTTGTTTGATATCTATTTTAAATACAGAGGTGTGGACCTGTTTATCCCAAACTCCCTAACTATACTTTCCTCCCATCCTTCCCCACTGGGAACCATAAGTTTGTTCTACAAAAATAGTGGTATGTTATATTATCTTCAACAGGTGTTTCTCAATTCAACCTGCCCTTTTTAATTGCCTTATCTCTTTTTCATTCATTTAAAATTATTTTGTCTTTTATTTATATAGTATCTAGACAAAACTAACTGACCCTCTCTTATATATGGATAAAATATAACAAGGTTGCTGAGTTATGAAACACTAGAACCATGGAAATTCATACTATGTTCCTTGGATTACCTAAACTTAAGGTTAATTATAAAATACACACACAAATACATATGTTATTAGTTCTGTTTCTTTGGAAAACCATAACTAATAAAAATACATATCAAATGTGTTAGCATAGGGTTTCTTGAAGCCAACAATACAAGTATTCGATACAAGTCAAAGATCAAATAAACCACAGGTGACTCAGAAGCCGTTTTCTTCAGTTATACTATTGAGCATTGTTTCCTGAAATGATGCTTTTGCTGAGGCAGTTTCAATTGGAGCTCTTTCAATTCAGAGAAACAATTTTGCAGACTGCCTTACTGTTAGACTCACATTGACCTGAATTCAATGTACAGTAATATTAAACAGTCACTACACATTGATACCTACTATGTGTCTAGTCCTTATTAATGATAACCCTGCAAGAAATATACTGTTATACTCATTTTATAGATTAAGAAATTGCCCAGGTAAGCTATTTACCCAAAGAGATGTCTCAATCAAAACTGAAATGTAAAGAGTATAAGAATGATAAGCTACTAATTAACCACTTAATCATGAAGCATTTATTGGACATGTTATGTGCATTGAATACATACTATATTGCACTGTGAAGGTCTAAGATGTCAGCAGACATATATTTTGGAAACACTTTCTAAAAGCCAAAAAGATATCTTGTCAACTCTCAATTCTTCAGGAAACAAGCAAACAAACAAAAAACCCAGTTCATCAAAGTTCCCCTCTCTGTAAACATTTTAGCTAAGTTATTATTTTTCCAGTTCCTGCCTCACCAAAGACCTCTAGTCTCTTATATCCAGCTGTATCAAGTGAACATCTTAACTGAAAAACACATTAAAACTCAGAGTTAACTTGTCCCTGGTTTCTTTCCTTCCCTAACACACTAACTCTAATTGATCAGCCACTGACCCAAGGATGTATCTTGAATTAAACTAAAACTAATTATTGTTTCTGGTAGAATCTTGAGCCAAGCCATCATCATCATTCACCAGGAATGCCATAAGAGCCTCCTAATTTGTCTTGCTTCTATTCTTGTTCCCTTCCCCAGAAAACAGAATGATCTTTCAAAGTTTAAATGACATCCTGTCGTTGGACACAACTTAGTGAATGAACAACAACCCCTCTCCCCACTTATGACACTCCACAATTATAAAAATATAAACTCCTTCTCATAGCCTACAAGATTTTGCATAATTTAAACCCTGTTTTCCTTTTTGTTACCACATTTTATCACCCTAAATTGTTCACTATACTTCAACCACACTGGCTTTATTTCTATCCCTATACATCTTTTATATCTATACCCGTTCTCTTTCCTAATTCACTAGTTTCCCTCTCTCTAGAACATTCTTTGCTATCTATCATCCCATTCTTTTACCATCCAGCTCCAACTAAGATGCCAATTCCTAAGATAGACCTTCAGTAGAGGCAAAAATTATCAACAAAATATTAGCAAACCAAATTCAACAATACAATCATCAAGTAGAATTTATCCCAAGACGCAACAACTTTTTAATATCCACAAATCAATCAATGTCATATACCATATTAACAAACTGAAGAATAAAAGTCATATGATCACCTCAATAGATGCAGAAAAAAGCTTTCAATAAAGTTCAACATCTATTTATGATTAAAAAAAAAAATTCTCCAGAAAGCAGGCATAGAGGAAAAACACCTCAACATAATAAAGGCCATAAATGACAGACTCTTAGCTTACATTACACTCAATGGTGAAAAGCCAAAGCATTTATTTAAGATCAGGAACAAGACAAGGATGCCTAATTTTGCCACTTTTGTTGACGTTCAGTGACTCAGTCATGTCTGACTCTTTGTGAACCCATGGATTGCAGCACACCAGGTTTCCCTGTTCTTCACTCTCTCCCGGAGTTTGCTCAAACTCATGTTCATTGAGTTGATAATGTCATCCAACTATCTTATTCGCCACTTTAAATCAATATATTTTTGGAAGTGCTAGCCACAGCAATCAGGGAAGAAAAAGAAATAAGACGAATCCACATTGGAAAGAAACAAGCAAAACTGCCACTGTTTGCAGATGATATGCTACTACACATAGAAAACCCTAAAGATACTACCATAAAACTACTAGAACTCATCAATGAATTCAGTAAAGTTGTAGCATACAAAATTAATATCTAGAAATTGTTTGCAAATCTATACACTAATGGATTTGATCTTGGGTTGGGAAGATCCCTGAAGAAAGGAGAGGCTACACACTCCAGTATTTTGACCTGGAGAATTTCATGGACTGTATAGTGGATCAAATTGCCAATATCCGGTGGGTCATCGAAAAAGCAAGAGAGTTCCAGAAAAATATCTATTTCTGCTTTCTTGACTATGCCAAAGCCTTCAACTGTATGGATCACAATAAACTGTGGAAAATTCTGAAGGAGATGGGAATACCAGACCACCTGACCTGCCTCGTGAGAAACCTGTATGCAGGTCAGGAAGCAACAGTTAGAACTGGACATGAAACAACAGACTGGTTCCAAATAAGAAAAGAAGTATGTCAAGGCTGTGTATTGTCACCCTGCTTATTTAACATATATGCAGAGTACATCATAAGAAACGCTGGGCTGGAAGAAGCACAAGCTGGGATCAAGATTGCTGGGAGAAATATCAATAACCTCAGATATGCAGATGACACCACCCTTATGGCAGAGAGTGAAGAGGAACTAAAAAGCCTCTTGATGAAAGTGAAAGAGGACAGTGAAACAGTTGGCTTGAAGCTCAACATTCAGAAAACTAAGATCATGACATCTGGTCCCATCACCTCATGGGAAATAGATGGGGAAACAGTGGAAACAGTGTCAGACTTTATATTTTTGGGCTCCAAAATCACTGCAGATGGTGACTGCAGCCATGAAATTAAAAGATACTTACTCTTTGGAAGGAAAGTTATGACCAACCCAGATAGCATATTAAAAAGCAGAAACATTACTTTACCAACAAATGTCTTTCTGGTCAAGGCTATGGTTTTTCCAGTGGTCATGTATGGATGTGAGAGTTGGACTATAAAGAAAGCTGAGCACCGAAGAATTGATGCTTTTGAACTGTGGTGTTGGAGAAGACTCTTGAGAGTCCCTTGGACTGCAAGGAGATCCAACCAGTCCATCCTGAAGTAGATAAGTCCCAGGTGTCCATTGGAAGGACTGATGCTGAAGCCAAAACTCCAATACTTTGGCCACCTCATGCGAATAACTGGCTTCTTGGAAAAGACCCTGATGCTGGGAGGGATTGGGGGCAGGAGGAGAAGGGGACGACAGAGGATGAGATGGCTGGATGGCATCACCAACTCGACAGGCATGAGTTTGAGTCAACTCCAGGAGTTTGTGATGGACAGAGAGGCCTGGCATACTGCAATTCATGGGGTCGCAAAGAGTTGGACACAACTGAGCGACTGAACTGAATTGAACTGATAGTGGAGAAATATCAATAACCTCAGATATGCAGATGACATCACCCTTAGGGCAGAAAGCAAAGAAGAACTAAAGAGTCCCTTGATGAAAGTGAAAGAGGTGAGTGAAAAAGTTGGCTTTAAACTCAACATTCAGAAAACTAAAATCATGACATCTGGTTCCATCATGGCAATAGATGGGGAAGGAGTGGCAACAGTGGCAGACTGTACTTTGGGGGGCTCCAAAATCACTGCAGATAATGACTGAAGTCATGAAATTAAAAGACACTTGCTACTAGAAGAAAAGTTATGACCAACCTAGACAGCATATTAAAAAGCAGACATTACTTTACCAACAAAGGTCCGTCTAGTCAAAGCTATGGTTTTTCCAATAGTCATGTATGGATGTGAGAGTTGGAGTATAAAGAAAGCTGAGCACTGAAGAATTGATACTTTTGAAATGTGGTGTTGGAAAAAACTCTTGAGAGTCCCTTGGAAAGCAAGGAGATCTAACCAGTCCATAGTAACAGAAATCAGTCCTGAATATTCATTGGAAGGACTGATGCTGGAGCTGAAACTTCAATACTTTGGCCCCCTGATGTGAAGAACTGACTTCTTGGGAAAGACCCTGATGCTGGGAAAGACTGAAGGCAGGAGAAGAAGGGGAGCACAGAAGATGAGATGGCTGGATGGCATCACCGACTCAATGGACAAGAGATTGAGTAAATTCCAGGAGTTGATGATGGACAGGGATGCCTGGCGTGCTGCAGTCTATGGGGTCTGAAAGAGTCGGACACGACTGAGCGACTGAACTGAACTGATAGACCATGGGGTTGCAAAGAGTCAGTCGCAACTGAAGACTTTCACTTTCATTTTCTATATGCTAATAGCAAAGTATCAGAGAAGTCAAGGAAACAATCCTATTGGCCATCTCATCAAAACAAATAAAATAGTTAGGAATAAACCTTCTAAGGAGGGAAAAGACCCAGACTCTGAAAACTACAAGACACTGATGAAAGAAACTGAAGATGGCACAGATAGAAAGATATACTGTGTTCTTGTATTGGAAGAAGCAATATTGTTGAAGTGACCATACTGCCCAAGGCAACCTACAGACTGAATGCAATGCACATCAAAATACCAATGGCATCTTTCACAGAAGTAGAACAAATAATTAAAAAACCTGTATGGAAATACAAAAGACCCCAAAGAGCCAAAACAATCTTAAGAAGGAACAGAGCTGGAGTCACACTTGCTCACTTCAGGTTATAATTACAAAATTACATAATTATGTAAAATTATGTCTTAGTCAGCTTGGGCTGCCATACAGAAGACCATTTGTGTGACTTAAACAAGCAATATTTATTCCTTATATATTTTGAGGCTGGGAAGTCCAAGATCAAGGTGTCTGCAAAGTTGATATCTTTGAGAACTCCCATCAAGGCTTACAGAAGCCTGTTTTCCTGTGTGTCTTCACATGGTGGGGAAAAGAAGATTGAGGTATCAATTCTTCTTCTTGTAAGGACACTAATCCCATCATGGGGCCCTACTTTCACAACCATATTGAAACCTAATAGTTACTTCCCAAAGGTCTAACTTCCTAACACCATCACTTCGGGGATGCCAACTTCAAGGTAAATATTGCAAGGGGATGCAAACAAAAGTCTGCAACAAATGGCCTTGCCAAAAAAAGGAGAGAGAAGTAAATATGCATGTTAACATCTCACTGTATTTTTAAAAAAGACAAAGTTACTGAAAAATATAAAACAAAATAAGACACCTTACTTTATATCACTCACTCAATCATATAAATAAATCCTGCAAAATAATGTTGTTTATACTAATCCCTGGATTAAACAAATAGTTGCAACACTTATCAAAGAACAAAAATTAAACTATTTTTTGCATTATATAATTAATTTTAAAAGTCTATTACTTAGATATTTTTATTGAGTTTTATTTTTTATTAATCACAGAATTAAAATGAATACTTTCAGGAAGATTGAATAAATTTTATACAGATGTCTTGAATTAATGCAAGATTAAAGTAATTTTTTAAACTTTTGAAATAGTCTTTAAAAATAAAAAATACTTTTTTAAAACAATATTTAGTTGAAGGATCTAGATAACAACAAAACAACAAGGTAAAAGTTAAAACTTTAAATAACTCTGGCCATTTACTGTCAAAATCCTCCAGGATATTTTGGGAGAGAGAAATGTATAAGTAGCTCAAAAATGTACATTTTCTCATGCATGTAAAATGGCCAAATATTTACTTCTTGATAAAAAGTTTTGATTTTATGAACAATGAACACCTACCTAAGTATCATTAATAGTGCAATAACAATTATTTCCTGATACTATCTTTAATCATTTCCTCCTAAATTATCTATAAACTTAGTCTTCTACAGAATAGTACAGTTTCTAAAGGTCATTTCATAAGAAAAAACCTTCAATGTCAAGAACGATGAAGAATTACATAATTTTTCATTATTACAAAATTCAAAGAAACAAGAGAGAAAAAAAGTAAGACTGTAAAAACATTCTCTTTTTTGATCCTATGTAACATGCATGGTATGTCCTACCCTGTAGCTTTTTCTACCTTATAGTTTTTATAAGGATCATCGAAAAAGCAAGAGAATACCAGAGAAACATCTACTTCTGCTTCATTGATTATGCCAAAGCCGCTGACTATGTAGATCACAACAAACAGTGGAAAATTCTTAAAGAGATAGGAATATCAGACCACTTCACCTGCCTCCTGAGAAATCTGTATGCAGGTCAAGAAGCAAGTTAGAACTGGACAAGGGAACAGACTGGTTCCAAATCGGGAAAGGAGTACATCAAGGCTGTACATTGTACGCTACTTATTTAACTTATAAGCAGAGTACATCCTGTGAAATGACAGATTGGATGAAGCACAAGCTGAAATCAAGATTGCCAGGAGAAATATCAATAACCTCAGATATGCAGATGACACCACTCTTATGGCAAAAAGCAAAGAAGAACTAAAGAGCCTCTTGATGAAAGTGAAAGAGGAGAGTGAAAAGGTTGGCTTAAAACAAACCCCGTATTCATCTTAACATGTTTCCAATGGAAAATATTTTGAGTGTTTATTTATTGTTCAGTTTATTACTTTTCACTTGTTTTTTTTGTTGTTGTTGTTGTACTAAACCATGTACGTTGCAGCTTAACAATTAAAAAAAAAATCTATGGAAAAAAAAACTCAACATTCAGAAACTAAGATTATGGCATATGGTTCCATCACCTTATGACAAATAGATGGGGAAACACTGGAAACAGTGACAAACTTTAATATGGGGGCTTCAAAATCACTGCAGAGGGTAACTGCAGCCTTGAAATCAAAAGATGCTTGCTCCTTGGAGGAAAAGCTAGACAGCAACCTAGACAGCATACTAAAAAACAGAGACATTACTTTGTCAACAAAGGTTCATCTGGTCAAAGATATGGTTTTTTCAGTAGTCATGTATGGATGTTAGAGTTGGACTATAAAGAAAGCTGAGCACTGAAGAATTGATGCTTTTGTACTGTGGTGCTGGAGAAGACACTTGAGAGTCCCTTGGACTGCAAGGAGATCCAACTAGTCAATCCTAACAGAAATCAGTCCTGAATATTCATTGGAAGGACTGATGCTGAAGCTGAAACTCCAATACTTTGGCCCCCTGATGTGAAGAACTGACTTCTTGGAAAAGACCGTGATGCTGGGAAAGATTGTAGGTGGGAGGAGAAGAGGATGACAGAGGATGAGATGGTTGGATGGCATCACTGACTCAATGGACATGAGTTTGAGGAAGCTCCGGGAGTTGATGATGGACAGGGAAACCTGGCATGCTGCAGTCCATGGGGTTCCAAAGAGTTGGACATGACTGAGCAATTGAACTGATCATTTTATATTAGTTATAAAACAAAATCTAAATTGTTCAGTCAAACTTATATGTGTGTATGTTTTTTCTGTACAATTTGTAAACATGATTTGTAGGCAGTGTCCAGGTAAGGAGAGATGAACAAACTTCACTCTAAGGCCATAGGAGACAACAGTTAGAGCCAAGAACTGACACTAAGCAAAGGTGAATTTTAAGCCAGTCATTGCACTGCCTTCCAAGAGCCATGGATGAACTGGTGTGGAGAATAAAAGATGAAGTCAAAGGAAATAGAATTACTGGAAAATGTAAAGGAAGTGAAGGGGAAGCGGATTATTTCATTGCCAAGAAGACTTAGTATCTCAACTCCAAATTTGTTAATGAGAAGCCAATTGAGCAGTCAATAAATTTTCCATTGTGACACTTCAGTTATGATAAAAGAAGCTACCTGAAAATAAAAATCGTGTTTTAAAACAGGTATTTTCTTAATACAATGTGAAGGTAGCAAAAACAATAAATCACGGGTCATACCTTCAACAAGCATAAAGTCTAGGATGGAAGGCAAAATGTAAGTGGCTAAAAAGTGTCTATAATAAAAAGCACAAAGGAAGCAAGAAGACTAGGCAAGATACTGGGTAAAGATGATAATAGCCATCCATTTAAGCATTGCTATTGCTTATTATTATTATTAAAAATTTTATAATTATTTCATAATGATATGGCTATAAATTGATAATTTATAATACTTTTATATTATACTATATATTTATGTCATAAAGGTAACATATAATAAAATAATACTATTATTTTATGATGAAAATAGGAGAATCCTTATTTCACTAAAATGAAATAAGTCATTTTCCTTAAGAGAATAAAATCATTCAATTAAGTGTAATTTTTAACATCTCAATAGGAATGATTTATGATTCGAATTTCATTGTATTTCAGATTTGTATTATATAAGGCAATATAATTTGACCAAGATTATTACATGGTTAGAGATTTATTTTTCTTGCATACTGCTTTTAAAATCACAATAACATTGAATTGCCCATATGCTTAGATATTTTAGAGAATACTGAATATACTGCATTCTTTGTATATAAACATATGCTCATGTCGTCCATATGAAAGTATCAGATTTTCATGTTGGCAAAATCATGGTTTGTGGTTTCTTTATGTTTCTTTTCGTTTTTAGCTCTTTAATCTTCTAAGGACAAAAGTGGCCTTCTGCAAACTAGAATTAGCACTGCTTTCAACATTTTTAGTTTTTTCCAAAAGACAAATGCTATTTAACTCAGCACAGATAGGATTTTAGTACTAAATGAAACTGCTGCATTTGTTCTCCATGATTTTTCTAATAATAATTGTGCTACTCCATTCTTCCCCAGCTAAAATTTTTAAGTAGATTTAGTGGGAGTTTTTGTATGGCATATAAAATATAATCATAACCTTTAGAATCTAATTTCTCCTTCAACTAATAGTCTTTAGAGTGGATCATTCAAGATTTTCCCCTCTTAGTTCCTATACTCCTATCTAAATCATTATTTAACACCTCTTAGAGTCCTTTATCTGATCATCATTTCTCAAAATTCTTAAGCATGACAGCCTCCTGAAATACCCACTAAAAAGCCATATACTTAATTTCTGTACAGGGATTGGGCACCATATTATTCTCCTATAAATCGTCAGTTTCATCTTCCCAGGCTTAGAGAGAGCACACACAAGGATGCCATTCACTTACCAAGCCCACATTTATTACAGCGCACTATTTAATATTATTCAGGAAGCAGGACTGTCCTGTCAAAAGACAGAAGTGTCAAATGAAGTCTGTACATTTAGGAGATTTTAAAGCAAAGGCAGCTTTGGTTCAGTAGGTATCTCTTTGTACTTAAGAACCTAACCCCAGATGTGTCCATCTGTAAAGTCGTAGAATAGGTGTGATGGAGTATCACAGGTCAACCCAGTGAACATGTGGCAGACACATGGACACACTAACTCCTATCACTTTGCGATACATCCACTCCTCAGAGAAATGATTTAAGGATAGCAATATCCTGGGGACTAGCCACTCAGCAAGCATTTATTGAGTGCCCACTGCAGTCTTCATCACAAGTCAGGCAAAAACTGTCTCTGCAGCACTTATTACTTTGAGGTCACTATTCTTTTCTTCATACATAGGGCTTGATCTGAGGAATAAAGAAGATCCAGGTGGGTCTCCTCCCATATTTACTTTCATGTGAAGCAACTCTGAAAAGGGCTCAAGTGCAATTATTTAAAATAAATCTGACCAAAAAGAAAAACAAAAAATTGGAAGGAGCGAACTTATAGTTCCAGTTCTGCCCTGTCTTAATCCAAAGTTTTTCATGATTTTTTTCTGTGTAGCTACCATTTAAGCAATTAAATACTGTACATGACTACTGGAAAAATGATGCTCTAATAAGACTGGCCAACTTAAAGTTATTTAAGCAGACATAATTGACTTTGTGTGTGTTACTAAAAGTTAAGAAAATTCAGCAATTAAAAGAGAAGGAAAAGGTCAAGAATTCTGTTTACAGGCTTTTATTTAGGGATAAATTTTAAATACATCCTTGCATTATCACTCTATGTCAAGAATTAAACCCAACCACATCAGCCCAAAAAAGGAAAAAAAAAGTATCATTCTTAGTACTTGATATATAACAATTAATCTTATGGCTCAGATGGTAAAGTGTCTGCCTACAGTATGGGAGACCCGGGTTTAATCCCTGGGTTGGGAAGATCTCCTGGAGAAGGAAACAGCAACCCACTCCAAAATTCTTGCCTGGAAAATCCTATGGACAGAGGAGCCTGATAGGCTACAATCCATGGGGTCACAAAGAGTCGGACACGACTGAGCGACTCCACTTCTTCACTTCATGCCAATTTTGAAAGTGAAAAGTAAACATAAAATGAGATTTTAAACTAGTTGGAATTGACTAGGCAGAGAGGTATACAGAGGCTACAGGAAGAGGGCCTTTGGATTTTTCTAAATTATCTAACACTGTGCCTTGCTCTGCACTATCTTTTCATACCTAAAAATCTCTTGAAAGTAAATACACAATCTTACAGTATTCGTGCATATGGCAAAAGGTAGATGGAAAGTGCCTTTCAAACCCCTGGAAGAAGCAGCAAGGGAGAATAACTGTGCAGCAACTTCTATGTAAACCCTTCACTGATGACATCATTAGGTCACCTTACCTATTGTTTATCCAAGGCTGACCCACTGATCAAGAAATAGAGCTGGGAAAGAGGAAAGGGAAGAACAGGAGCCAAAGAAGGGACAAAGACAGTGAGTTGTAATTCAAGAGTGGGAAATTTTGTATTTCTTAGCCTGGCTTCCAATGCCTTCAAACAGCAAAACCACAGGATAGAATTCCAATTTTGTTTTTTCTTTCTTTCTTACTCGAGGTCCTCACCCTAGTCAAAAAGTCCTCAGTGCACATGCTGCACTTTCTGACGTCTCCGCTTATATTTCTTTCTTTTCCCTGAATCCTATTCTTTTCTCACGAACCAAAAGTGACTTTCTTCAAGGTGGACTTTAGATCCCATCTTCAAGAAAACAGTTCCATGTGGGCTCTGCACAACATGATCTCCGCCAGTTATTTCGGTTGCCATTTATTACTCTTTATCTTAAATCTGGTTCAGATGAATATGCTGGTGGCTTGAACTCCAAAGGGTTTATCTCAACAGATAAATGAAAAATGGTGGTAGGCAGTGCAAGGAGGGCAGAGAGCAGGGATGGGTAAACCACTGCCCTTCATATAGGAGCACAGTTCTAGCCATTCACGTACCTGTTGTCTATAGCTGCTTTCTACTGCAATAGCAGAGTTGAGAGGCTACAAACTTTATAGGAAAAGCTTGCCCACTCTCAGTTTAGATATTGTATTTAATGTCATTGAGGATTCAAGCCTCGTTTACCTTCTACTCCAACATCCTCAGTGACAAACTTTTATCCTCATGGCTGGTCAAAAAAAGCAACCTGGACACATTTAGGCAAAGATATCTCCATGAATAAAAATTACATATTATTTTCCTCCCAGTTGGATTATAACTTGTCAGAGGATAAGAACTATGCTTTATATTTATTTATATTCAGGATATTTTGCATTGTGAAAAGTAAGAAATAGTTTTATCACTCTACAAAAAAATCAGAAGAAAAAAATTCAGGGACATTTTTGATACTCTGTCTTCACTTCTCAGAAATAAATTACCCATAAGATAGTATTTTTTGTACACATTCCTTATTGTACATAATCTACAAATTCCATTTGGAAATTAGAAGAAACAGTGCTATTCTGGCATGTCAAATAAAATATAATCATGTCTTCTTGTCCTTCCATCATCATCATTATTATTTTATATAAAACCAAGGACACTTCAAATGCCATTTTATTCCCCTTGTCCTGTATTTTCCTAGTGTGCTTTTCTCTAGATACCAAAAAGGCATTCCAGTGATTTCAAGAAAGTTTAGTTTTACATGATGGATACAGTCTTGGGGTCAGGGAGGGGTGAGAGGCATTAGATCCTAGTTTAAACATACTATGTGTTTAATTATTTCACAATTATCTCACAGATTGCAGTAAGATTAAAAAGTTGAAGCTGGTACAGAATTTGAATAATGTGGGACTTCCTTTCCCTTTTATTTTTAAGTAGAGGAGGGGGCTCTCTCTGTGGGGTAGAGGGGGCCAGGTGGGCCCACAAGCTCACATGTTACAGGCAGACCACCTGCCCTCACTCTCCACGCACCCAGCTCCAATACTGTACCTTCTTGCCCCTGCCTTCTTTTACTTTTGACGGCCAAAGCACTCATAAAGTTACAATGAATCTAAGTTAATTACTCTTTAAGCTTTCGGTTTGGCTTTGCTTGGGTATTTGTTTTTTGACAATATGATTATTCACAGGGAAGCAACCCAAGTGCCCATCAACAGTCAATTAGATGGAGAAGATGTGATATATATATATACACACACACAAAGGAATATTAGCCACAAAAAAGGAGGAAATACTGCCACTTGCAGCAACATGGATAGATCTAGAGAATTATGCTTAGTGAAGTAAGACAAAGATCAATACTGTATGATATCTCCTATATGTAGACTCTAAAAAATAATATAAATGTATGTATGTGCAAAACAGAACCAGAGTCACAGACACAGAAAACTGTGGCAAGCAAAGGGTAAGGGGATCGGGGAGGCACCAGTTATGGGTATGGGATTAACAGATACCAACTAGTATATATAAAACAGATAAGCAACAAGGATATACTGTATAGCACAGGGAATCATAGCTGTTATCTCATGTAACCTGTAACGGAGCATAACCTCCAAAACTACTGAAACACTACATTATACCTGAAACTAACACAATATTCTAAATCAACTATAGTTCAATTAAATATATTAATGTATAAAGTTTTTCAGTTGAGTAACTGTTCTCATGGTGATTATGCTATGTGCAATAAATAACTACAAAACCATTTTCTTTGTCCATTTGTGGAAAGAATTAGGCTCAATAAAATATAATATATATTAAGAAAAGAATATGTGTAGAAAAGAACCAATGTAGAAATGGATTCATATTTCTTTATCAGTTATCTGTAATGACAACCATTGAAGACTCAAAATTAGGTAGAAAATTCAAAATTATAACAATATCAGACTAAGAGATGTAACATTACATGTCTATTTCCAGGTACATACATTTGATATTAAGTTCATATTATTCTTATCCTTTGTGGGAAAAAACAAATTGAATACCATCTTTTGTTGTCACAGGCTCTACAAACTTATTAGCAAAGGTAAGAATATACAACTTTTGTAAAAAAAAAAAAAAAATAAGGACAGTTGATCAACATATACTCTGTGTTCTGATTTTGGAAAGGCTTTCGCACTCCTTTGATATGAATTACATGATGAAGATACCTAACTTAAACAGGCATTACAAGCACAAATACAAAAGTTTTCTGCATCCTACATCATGTCTCTGCTTCACTCTGATAAGGTGACAATAGCCTTGCCTTGAGAAAATCATTTAGTTCACTTTGATCCTGACAATGCACAAGAAATACTTTCATCATTGACACTGATTTGTTATGCATTTGACTTTTTCATGAAATAGAGGGATAAATCCCTCCTTGTTCTATTAGTATGATGGCATAGCATTACAAATTACATGTTTGTTTTCTAGTATAATATAAATGACACCAGAGAAGGCAATTTATTCTAAAACCATAGTATAAACTCCTATATTTTCAAAGAGCTGATGTAATCAAGTTGATAAACCATGAACCAGGCTTATTTAAATGAGTTGTCTTTTGGCATATGGAGAGAATTATTTTCTGTTATGAAAATCAAACAAGCTGTTAGTGAATCACAGAAGACAAATATAGAAAACTGCCTTGTGAAACCACATTTCAGGAGAATCCATTGCCCATAGCAATGATAAAAGAACAACTGGAATAACCAGAAAGAAATGTGTCTCTCTTAGTAATAGGTTCTAAATATTGTTCTAAACAAATTAAATATTAATCATGCCAATCACATAAATGTTTGAATAACTGAAATATATATAGTACTGCCAAGGCCCCACAAAATTAAAACTGTGTTTCCAGGAGTAATGGTGGATTAGATTCTTTGCCTGCTCCTGTCACTGAAAAGCAACTAAAAATGCTGAATAAAACATTTTTCTAATCTTTGAAAGCACACTAATGAACTGACAAAAGCACCAAGAAATATAAAGAGGTTAAAAAGAAAGTAGAAGCTGTATCTCAGAAAACTAAACAATGCACTGAAGCTTACTTACAAATGGAGGGAAAGATTTTGTTGACCAAGAAAAATTCCGCTTGAGTTTTCATAGTCTTTGAAAAACTGGATGCCAGAAGAAAATCCCAAGCAATATCCAAGGGAGAGGGGCTGCTAGTAAACTTCCCAATATTCCTGGGAACTCAAAATTCTTCATCTTTGATTTAGGTATAATCCTCAACCCCAAATGCCTACTATGAAATATTTTCAGAAAACTGGTCAAGGGAAAACAGCGCTGAGACTGGGATAGTATCCACTGGGAGGAATCAACCACAGTGTGTCTTCCCTCAGTCTCCAACCAGTGTGAAAAATTCAACTTAAGAATTTGATTTAGGGACTTCCCTGGTGGCCCAGTAGTTAAGCCTCCATGCTTCCAATGTAGGGGACCTGAGTTCAATCCCTGGTCAGGGAATTTATAACACAACTAAGACACAGTGCACCAAATAAATGAATAATTTTTTTAAAAAAGAAAGAATTTGACTTAAAGTGATCATGAATTGGAAATGCCTCAGACTACTGAAAGGAACAAATGTAAATCATTATTGGAGGAAAAAAAAATTATATAAATTCTCAATACTGAAACAAAAAATTTTCAATAAATAGGAGCATACGATTACAGAGTAGAAATAACTAATAGATTCAAGGGATTAGATTTGATAGACAGAGTGCCTAAAGAACTATGGATGGAGGTTTGTGATATTGTACAGGAGACAGGGATCAAGACCGTGCCCAAGAAAAAGAAATACAAAAAGGCAAAATGGTTGTCTGGGGAGTCCTTACAAAGGCCTTACAGTTGAGAAAAAAAGAGAAGCACAAGAAAAAGGAGAAAAGGAAAGATATATCCATCTGAATGCAGAGTTCCAAAGAATAGCAAGAGAGATAAGAAAGCCTTCCTCAGTGATAGATGCAAAGAAAAAGAGGAAAACAATAGAATGGGAAAGGCTAGAGATCTCTTCAAGAAAATGAGACACACCAAGGGAACATTTCATGCAAAGATGGGCACAATAAAGGACAGAAACACTATGGACAGAGGCAGAAGATATTAAGAAGAGGTGGCAGGAATACACAAAAGAACTATACAAAAAAGATCTTCATGACCCAGATAACCATGATGGTGTGATCACTCACCTGGAGCCAGATATCCTGGAGTGCAAAGTCAAGTGGGCCTTAGGAAACATCACTATGAACAAAGTTAGTGGATGTGATGGAATTCCAGTTGAGCTGGAATGGAATCCTAAAAGATGATGCTGTGAAAGTGCTGCACCCAATATGTCAGCAAATCTGGAAAACTCAGCAGTGGCCACAGGACTGAAAAAGGTGAGTTTTCATTCTAATCTCAAAGAAATGCAATGCCAAAGAATGTTCAAAGTACTGCACAATTGCACTCATCTCACACACTAGCAAAGTAATGCTCAAAATTCTCTAAGCAAGGCTTCAACAGTACGTGAAACAGAAACTTCCAGATGTTCGAGCTGGATTTAGAAAAGGCAGAGGAACCAGAGATCAAATTGCCAACATCTGTTGCATCATAGAAAAGCAAGAAAGTTCCAGAAAAGCATCCACTTCTGCTTTACTGACTATGCCAAAGCCTTTGACTGTGTGGACCATGACAAACTGTGGAAAACTCTTGAAGAGACTGGAATACCAAATCACCTTACCTGCCTCATGAGAAATCTGTATGCATGTCAAGAAGTAACAGTTAAAACCAGACATGGAACCCTAGGCTGTTTCCAAATTGGGAAAGGAGTACATCAAGGCTGTACACTGTCACCCTGTTTATTTAACTTATATGCTGAGTACCTCATGTGAAATGTCAGGCCAAATGAAGCACAAGCTGGAATCAAGACTGCCGGGAGAAATGTTAATAACCTCAGATATGCAGCTGACACCACTCTCATGGCAGAAAAGTGAAGAGGAACTAAAGAGCCTTGAGAGGAACTGTAAAAGTGAATAAGGTGACAAAGTCAGCCAGAGACGACTACACAAAGTAATAAATACACTGAATCCTTTTCCTCTCCATTATTATTGTCCTGCCAGGGTTTATCGTTAGCTGAATCCTACCAGGTAACAGGTGGCCAAGAAACACACTGATGCAGTTCCTACATATCAGTCTCCTGATGCAGAGACTATGATGGAGAAGGCAAGAAAATGGATGTGAAGAGTAAACAGATTTCTAGGATTTATATATGAATAAGTTTCACTGCTGCATTTTTTGTGTGTTGAGAGACGATAGGAAGAATGGATAGTTAAAACGTGGTGGATGCACACCATGAAATTCTAGGCAGTAATTAGAAGTCAGACAAGATGCACAGTGAGTAAAAATGCAAATCTTAAAGTTTTCATGCCGAGTGAAAAAAATATAAAGAGGAAGATATCTAGCACAATAACATTTATCTAAGTTAAAAATACATGCATACAGAAACAATCTATAGTCAATAAGACCAAATAAAATCAAAAAGATTCTTATGAAGTAAATCATGATGTAAAAATAAGGAAAAATGAATAAATATAAAAATATGTGTGTGGTATAAGATCTTTCACACAGCCACAGGTAATAATGATAATGTGCCATGAATTGAGGATTATAATTAATTCAGTGAGAAAATATACCTGATTAATCCAAAAAGAACAAAAAAAGAGGAAAACGTTTTCTTGGAAATAAATATACCTTTGTCTGAAACAAATATAAGATTACATAAAATATTATTAACTGTAAAAGAAGGATACTAAATAATGAGAAAAGTTTTTAAAGTTTTAATTCTCCAGAAAAATGTAAGGACTCTATTATAATATGGATTATATTATATATATAATATGTATTATATATATAATATATATATGATATATATATAACTTCTGAATAGACAAAGTAACATTAATAAAACAAGAGAAACAAATTCATAATCACACTGATAGATTTTGACACGTCTAATTATTGATTAAGCAGACATAATAAATCATTAGTAATATGAAAGAGGTAAACACAAACATTTATAAATGATCTGCACACACAAACATAACAATGCACCCTAATATTTCAGAATACATATATGTCTCAAGTTTACAGAGGGTATTTCTCATTCTGCTAATAATGGTTCTCTTATTGTAGACCAACCCAGAAAAAATATAAAAACTATTATATATAAAAAATATAAAAACTATTAGTCCAAATACATTTAAGACACACTAACACAGAAGATTTAAGGGGCAAATATCTTGGAATTTCACTTATTCTCACTTCTATTCTCAACATGTTTTCTGATTTGCTAAAAACACAACTTTCTGCATTCTTAAGGGGCTAAGGAGGCAGCAATTAGTGTAACTGAGCTCTCCATGAAGGAAAAATCGGCTAATAAATACTTTAGGCTTTCAGCTGGAACAAATGAAAGGCTACATGCTAGGAGTAGAATTGAACCAGAAATAGAGCAGATCTCCTAAGACTGAGGCTCAGTCTAATTTGTTCCCTTCTAGGGGAGAAGAAAGTATCCAGAAACTCATATTACCATGAAAACTTTTCGTCCCTCATATTCAACATCACCAAAATATTACCCAAAACACCAGGACACAAGACCAAATGATCAAGTGCCAGTATGAGAAGATATAAAAACACTTTCAGGTCACCCAGATGTTAGAGTTAAAACAAAAACAAATAATTATTTTTTCTATTTAAAAACCAAAATAATAATTTGGAAAGTGTTATTTCATAACCGAAAACTATGAAAAAAGAATCAAATATGCATTCTTGAATGGATATATACAAAACTGACATTAAGCAATATAGGAGGCAGGATGAAGATGTCAGAGTAAGTAGACTTTGAGCTCATCTCCCCCAGTGGAACACATCAAAACCGCAACCACATGTAGAGCAACTCAATGATCTGAAGACTAACACAGCAGCTCTTCTACAACCAAGACTCTAAAGATAGAACAATCCACAGTCTCGTAAGAAGGAAGGAAGGAGAAGAAATCTAGTCATGACCTATACCTCTAGCACGTGACCCAGAAAAGGAGGATATTATGGGCTCAGGGGGCATCTCTAAGGAGCAAGGGGTTCAAGTCCCATATGAGGCATGCCAGCCCTGGAGTTCAACACCAGGAAGAAAAGGCCCCTTAGCTGGTTTGAAACAGAGTGGGGCTTCCCACAGGGCTGCAAGAACCTGAGATGTGCTCTGGAATAGTGCATGCATGCACTTGCCTGCTCCCTGTCCCAGGGCAGAGGCAGCAGACTGAAATCTGCCTGATGCCCTGGCCAGCCTGCCAGGACTGCCGCGGCACACCACCCCCAGGCGGGACCACGCTCCTACCCCGGCCCTCCTCTCTGGCACCTTTGCCATCACATGCACAGACAATGAGGGAAGAGTGCAACCAGCTCAGAAGTGCAGCTGTAACTCACCAGGCCCCAAAGAAGCCTCAAACCAAGGCAGGAATAGCCATCGCCATCACACATGCATAGGCACCAGGAAAAGCAGAGCCAACTAGAAAATGCAGCCCAAGGCCCTCAGGCCCCTGCCGTGCCCTCAGTTAAGGGGAAGACGCCAACTGCTCTGAAGCAAAGCCTAGTTTCCTCAGGACACCTCCTCCAGCCCCCACCCCGCCTCCCAGGAGGGCAGAGACTGGACTGAGCCTGGGAAAAGCCCAGGGACACATCTGGCTCTGGCTCTAGCCGCTTCTACTCCAGCCCTGCCTCCCATCAACGTGACGGCTGCCAGGGCATCCTGGGAGATAATGTATCCCCTTCACTTCGGATCCAGCTCCCGAGCCAAAGCCAGTGGGTACACACAGACAGCATCAGGACTCTCCTACACAAGGAGACACCTTCAAGACCGGGATAGGTAACTGCTTTGCCTAGTTTCAATGGGGTTTCTCAGGTGGCGCTACTGGTAAAGAACCCGCCTGCCAATGCAGGAGACATAAGAGATGTGGGTTCAATCTCCGGGTCGGAAAATGAAATAAGCAGACAGGGGCATATATTCCAAACAAAAAACAAGATAAAACTCCAGAAATAAAGAAAAAAACAACAAATGAAACAGAGATAAATAATTTACCTGATAAAGAGTGCAAAGTCATAGTAAGAAAAATGCTCAGTGAACTCAGGAAAGAAAAGAGAAGCGCAACAAAAATGTCAATAAATAGCTAGAAAATATTTTTAAAAGAACCAATCAGAGCTGAGGAATACAGTAAAAAAATTAAAAGTGCACTAGAAGGAGTTAACAGCAGGTTAACTAACACAAAAGAACACCTAAGCAATGTGGGGAAAGAACAGTGAAAAATCACCAAATCAGAACAAAAAAGAGAACAAAGAAGTTTGAAGGAAGATAATTCAGACAATTTAAGGGACCTTGTAGATAATATCAAGCATCCTAACATTTGTATTTTAGAGATCCCAGGAGAAGAGAGAAAGGGACAGAAAATTTTTTTGAGGGAATTATGGCTGAAAACTTATGTAACCTTCCTAAGGGATATCCAGGAATAGGAAGCACAGAGAATCCCAAAGAAGGTAAACCTGAAGAGGATTTCCCTGGTGACTCAGTGGTAAAGAATCTACCTGCCCATGCAGGAGACAAGAGTTCAACTCCCTGATAGGAGAGGATTCCACATGCCTCAGAGCAACTATGCCCAGGTGCCACAGCTATTGAGCCTGTGCTCTAGAGCCTGGGAACCGCAAATTACTGAAGCCTGCAGACTAGATCCCTGAGCTCCGCAACAAGAGAATCCCCACAATGAGAAGCCCACTCACCACAGCTAGAGAGTAGACCCCACTCCCCCTACCCACCCCCCCCACGGCTCCCTGCAACTGGAGAAAAACTTGAGCAGGACAACGAAGACCCAGATCAACCAAAAATAAAATAATTTGTTTAAAAAAAGATAAACCTGAAGAGTGGAGAAGAAAATAAAAACCCACTCCAGTATTCTTGCCTGGAGAATCCCATGGACAGAGGAGCCTGGCGGGCTACAGCCCATGGGGTTGCAAAAGGCCAGACACAACTGAAGCAACTCAGCACACCAAACCTGAAGAGACCCGCCCCAAAAATTCTTTAATTAAAATCTCGAAGGTTAAAACAAAGAATTTTAAAAACAGCAAGAGAAATACAGAGTCACAAAAACAAGGGGACTCCCCTAAGGCTATCAACTGATTATTCAGCACAAACTTTTCAGACCAAAAACAGGCATGATATATTGGGCTGAAAGGGAAAAACAAACAACCTAAGACATCTACACAGTACAGCTATCATTCAGAGCTGAAGGAGAGATAAAGAGCTGTCCCCACAAACAAAAACTGAAAGAGATCACCTCTAAACTGATCTTGCAAGAAATAAGAAGGGTCTTTTTAAGCGGGGGCAAAAAGGCTATAACAAGAAATTTTAAAATACAGGAACTGAAAAATCTCACTGGTAAAGCACATATGGTAAAGGCAATGAACTGATCTATTAAATAAGCTAGTATAAAAGTTAAAAGGCATCTGCCCACTATTTTGGGACAGGATGTTCAACATCATTAACCATCAGGGTAATGCAAATCAAAACCACAATGAGATATCACCTCATACATGTCAGAATAGTTATCATTAAAAAGAGAAGAAATAACAAAAACTGGCTAGGCTGTGCAGAAAAGGGAACGCTGGTACATTGTTGGTAGGAATGTAAACTGGTAGAGCCACTATGGAAAGTAGTATGGAGGTTCCTTAAAAATTAAAAGTAGAACTACCATATTTTTCAACAATACTAGCCCTAGGTATTTCTAGAGAAAACGAAAATACAAATTCGAAAATATACATCCCCATGTTCATAGCAGCATTATTTCCCAGTGTGGAAGTATTCAACAGATGAATGGATAAAGATGTGGTGTGTGTGGAGATAAATATTCTTTTTTATGACTGAATAATAGTATATACAAGTACACAAAGAAATATAAATGTCATAAAAAATAATTAAATGTTACCATCAATGACAAAATGGATAGGCCTGGAAGGTTAGTGACATAAGACAGAGAAAAATAAACACCACATGTTTTCATTTATACATGGAATCAAAAAATAAAATTAATACACAAAAACAGAAATGCACTCACAGATACAGAGAACCAACGAGAGTTTACCAAGGGGGAGAGGTTCACAGGGAGGGACATTAAGAGGTACAAACTAATAGATATAAAACAAGTTGTGACAATGTAATGTACATCACAGGTAAGATAGCCAATATTTTATAACTTTATATAAAGTATAATCTAAAAAATATCGATTAACTATGTTGTATAAAAGCCAGGCTTCAGCAATACGTGAACTGAGAACTTCCAGATGTTCAAGCTGGTTTTAGAAAAGGCAGAGGAACCAGAGATCAAATTGCCAATATCCGCTGGATCATCAAAAAAGCAAGAGAGTTCCAGAAAAACATCTATTTCTGCTTTATTGACTACACCAAACCCTTCGACTGTGTGGATCACAGTAAACTGTGGAAAATTCTGAAGGAGATGGGAATACCAGACCACCTGACCTGCCTCTTGAGAAACCAGTATGCAGGTCAGGAAGCAACAGTTAGAACTGAGCATGGAACAACAGACTTGTTTCAAATAGGAAAAGGAGTACGTCAAGGCTGTATATTGTCACCCTGTTTATTTAACTTAGATGAAGAGTTCATCATGAGAAACGCTGGGCTGGAAGAAGCACAAGCTGGAATTAAGATTGCTGGGAGAAATATCAATAACCTCAGATATGGAGATGACACCACCCTTCTGACAGAAAGTGAAGGAGAACTAAAGAGCCTCTTCATGAAAGTGAAAGAGGAGAGTGAAAAAGTTGGCTTAAAGCTTAACATTCAGAAACTAAGATCATGACATCTGGTCCTATCACCTCATGGGAAATAGATGGGGAGACAGTGTCAGCCTTTATTTTTGGGGACTCCAAAATCACTGCAGATGGTGATTGCAGGCATGAAATTAAAAGATGCTTACTCCTTGGAAGGAAAGTTATGACCAACCTAGATAGCATATTAAAAAGCAGAGACATTACTTTGCCAACAAAGGTCCGTCTGGTCAAGGCTATGGTTTTTCCAGTGGTCATGTATGGATGTGAGAGTTGGACTGTGAAGAAAGCTGAGTGCTGCAAAATTGATGCTTTTGAACTGTGGTGTTGGAGAAGACTCTTGAGAGTCCCTTGGACTGCAAGGAGATCCGACCAGTCCATCCTGAAGGAGATCTGTCCTGGGTGTTCATTGGAAGGACTGATGCTGAAGCTGAAACTCCAATACTTTGGCCACCTCATGCGAATAACTGACTTCTTGGAAAAGACCTTGATGCTGGGAGGGATTGGAGGCAGGAGAAGGAGACGACAGAGGATGAGATGGCTGAATGGCATCACCGACTCGATGGGCATGAGTTTGAGTAAACTCCGGGAGTTGGTAATGGACAGGGAGGCCTGGCGTGCAATTCATGGGGTCGCAAAGAGTCAGACACGACTGAGCGACTGAACTGAACTGAACTGATACCTAAAACTAGTATCAAGTTGTAAGTCAACTATACTTCAATAAGAAAATAATACTTTAAAAATTAATAAAGTTTAATGGGCGTACACTTTTTGTTAACAAAAAACTAGAAACCTGTGAAGGAAAATTAATGAAATTGAAGACAGGTTAGAAGACAATAACAATGAATCCTGAAGAGAAGAAAAGTTAAAAATATTAAAAGAAACTAGAAATCATAGGATAGTCAAAACTTCTATCATAATGTAAATGAAACTCCAGGAGAAGAGAGAGTAATGAATTAGAAACAATATCTGAAGATATAATGGTCAAGAGTGATAAAACATATCAAGGCATAGATCCAAGAAATTTTACAAACCACTATAAAGAAGAAGGAATGAATGGTTACTTATGTGGATCATAATAAATCTGGTAAAAATAAAAGTATTAAAAGAAGCAAAATAATTAAATACCATCTTCAAATGACGTAAAACTCTACAGATTGATTTCTCAACCAAAAAAAAAAAGCAATTCAGAAGTCAACATAATGCTATTTTCAATTTTCCAGTAGAAAATAACTGCCAACCTAGTGAAAATATTCATCAAAATTAAGGCAAATAAGAATATTTTCAGAGTAAAAAAAAACTGGAGAGAGACATCATCAATGAAAGGAATACATCAAGGCTGTATATTGTCACCCTGTGTATTCAACTTACATGCAGAATATATCATGAGAAATGCTGAACTGGATGAAGCACAAGCTGGAATCAAGATTGCCAGGGGAAATATCAATAACCTCAGATATGCAGATGATACCACCCTTATGGCAGAAAGTGAAGAACTAAAGAGCCTCTTGATGAAAGTAAAAGAGGACAGTGAAAAAGTTGGCTTAAAACTCAACATTCAGAAAACTAAGATCATGACATCTGGTCCCATCACTTCATGGCAAATGATGGGAAAACAATGGAAACAATGACAGACTTTATTTTGGGGGGCTCTCAAATCACTGCAGATGGTGACTGCAGCCATGAAATTAAAAGATGCTTGCTCCTTGGAAGAAAAGTTATGATGAACCTAGACAGCATATTAAAAAGCAGAGACATTACTTTGCCAAAAAAGGTCCATCTAGTCAAAGCTATGGTTTTTCCAGTAGTCATGGATGGATGTGAAAGTTGGACTATAATGAAAGCTGAGAACCAAAGAATAGAAGCTTTTGAACTGTGGTGTTGGAGAAGACTCTTGAGAGTCCCTTGGACTCCAAGCAGATCCAACCAGTGCATCCTAAAGGAAATCAGTCCTGAATAATCATTCTAAGGACAGATGCTAAAGCTGAAACTCCAATACTTTGGCCACCTGATGCAAAGAACTGACTCATTAGAAAAGATCCTGATGCTAGGAAAGATTGAAGACGGAGGAGAAGGGGATGACAGGATGAGATGGTTGGATGGCATTACCAACTCAATGGACATGAGTTTGGGTAAACTCTGGGAGTTGGTGATGTACAGGGAGGCCTGGCATGCTGCAGTCCATGGGGTCGCAAAGAGTCGGACACAACTGAGCAATTGAACTGAACTGAAAGAAATCACTAAATGGGGTTCTCTAGGCAGAAGGAAAATTATTCAAAGAAAACAGAGAGATGCCACAAGAAATTTAGAATAAAGAAAAGTGATACTGAAGCTGAAACTCTAATACTTGGGCCAGTTGGTGAGAAAAACTGACTCCTTGGAAAAGACCCTGATGCTGGGAAAGACTGAAGGCAGGAAGAGAAGGGGATGACAAAAGATGAGATGGTTGGATGGTATCACTGGCTCAGTGGACATGAGTTTGGGCAAACTCCGGGAGTTGATGATGGACAGGGAAGCCTGGCATGCTGCAGTCCATGGGTTTACAAAGAGTTGGACACAACTGAGTGACTGAACTGAACTGAAATATGTTAGTAAATCTAAATGAATGTAAACAATAATATTGTCATTTGAAAATTTATTTATAATATATTCTTGCTTGTACTTTAAAGCAAGAGGTGTATTAGAAACAAAAAGGGCATTTTACAATATAAAAAGATATGTGTTATCATATATATAACATTCATTCAGATGCAGATTTAAAATTATGAATATATATCATGTTCAATAGCATCAAAATATATGACACCCTCAGGAATATATCTAATAATAGGTGTGCATGGTACTTATAAACTTGCAAAGCATTACTATAAGGCATTAGAGAATTAAATAACCTAGAAAATGTACTATAATTGTGGATTGGATGACAATATTATAAATTTTACATTTTCTCCCAAATTAATCTATATTATAGTCAAAGGTGTTTCCAATCAAGATATTTTAAATCAAAATCACAACTTTGGAGGAAATAGAAGGGATGTGACAAGATAATTTTATAATGTATATCAAAGAACAAAAATCTATAAATAGCCACAACATTCTGAAAAATTAGAGAAAGGTGAGACTTGACCTACAATATAACAAAAATATACCTTTAAATAACAGCATTTTTGTATTGGTGGAAAAATGACCACATTTGACCATGGAGATCCCAGAAATAAGACAGATTTTTTTTTTTTTTTTAAATGGCAGACCATGTATTGCAGCTATCTGGGAAAAGAAAGTTAACACTTTGATTAAAGATACCTACATATCTGGGTATCCTTGTGAGGACTAAACATGAAATTGAACCCCTACCTCACACCATCCACAGATACTGTTTTCAGGCAAATTAAAGCAAAGGTAAAAGTCAAAATTTTGAAAGACAGTAAAGCCCAATCATCATCTCCAGAAAGGGAAGGAACGGCTTCTTAATCAAGGCACTGATAAGAACAGCAAAAGATAAATAGTGAGAAATTTGATGACAAAAGAACTCTTCATCGAAACATCATAAAATAAAAAGAAGAGCCACAGACTAGAAGTATTTGTGACACATAAGTACTCAGATACATAAAGAACATCTACACATAAATAAGAAAAAATTAACATAATAAAAATAACACTTAATCCTCACCAACCCAAGTACTCTAAAAGATGAAAAACAACTAGAACCATTTATTTAGTGTCAGTAGGAGAACTTATTCTTGAGCAAAAAGTAAGCAAATTGCAAACAAACAAAGTATAATTTCATTTATATGAAGTTTCAAAACAGAACTTAGGGCTTCCCTGGTGGCTCAGCTGGTAAAGAATCGGCCTGCAATGCAGGAGACCTGGTTTCAATTCCTGGGTTGGGAAGATCCCCTGGAGAAGGGAAAGCTATCCACTCCAGTATTCTGGCCTGGAGAATTCCATGGACTGTATAATCCACGGAGTTGTAAAGAGTTGGACACGACTGAGTGACTTTCACTTTCACTTTTCAAAACTTAGAAAACTAAGCCATATGTCAATTAGGGAAATAAACATATGCAATAAAGCCATTAAATAAAACACACACACACAAAGTATAAGGTCATGATTAAAGTACAAGCCAGGTAGTGATTACCTCTGATGGATACACTAGGGAATCTGAAGATAATGGTTTGTTCTTTTTTTTTTTTTTAATTTGGTTCAATAACTCTTAGTTCTTGCTATCTGACATCTGTTTTTAAAATATCCTTTGTAACTATTCAAATAGTAAGCACAATTTTCAAGAAGAGTTTAGATACGCTTCTAGACTGACTCTAAGTAGCCATAATAGTTTGCCAATAATTTCCCAGAAATGGTACACTGGCTCCACAGCCTAGACAGAATATTTCATAATATTTGGAACTCAGCAATTTCTGGCAACCACAGCCCTTTCATAAACTTACATGGTGTATTATTGGCAGAAGATTATAACTGCTAATCAAGAGGAAGTCCTTCTGATGGATCTTGGAATGGCCAATGATTAGTCATGAATTATTATGGATTTTAAAAGAAATATACTCACAAAGGACAAACCTCTCAGCACAGAGTAAATTCTAACAAGGCACCCTAGAAGCCAAACCAATGGGATATTATATCACTGTCTTATGGAGATAGATGTGTGAACTGAATTTTATGAACTAAAGGAGCCTTCCTTTTATCTAGCTTAACAATGATCATAAATTGATTGTGCAATATTAAATCTCAAATGAGAAAGAGAAGCAATCTCTTCTATACTAAAGTTTCTCCACCAGAAGCAGCTGAAGGCTTCCAGTGGCGGGCAGGATGGAGTTCCTAACACACTGATTCTACTTCACACCTCTCCTGTTCCCCAAATATTACTTAATAGCCTGCTTCTACCTGAAGTTTGCATCTCATGTTTAATATCTCTAGCAAGGAGACAATCCTTTAGAGAAAGAGTTTGTAACATTTCTTTCTGAGAGAAATAAATCATAGAATGAGTCAAGTGAAGAGAAAAAAAAGGAAAGATTCTTAAGTCCAAAATCATCTGACTTCAAGGCTGAGGGCAACAGGGAAACTTGAGGCATTTAAGCAGGGAAGGAGTTACCGCAAGAGGAAGAGACAAGCAAGGAAAAGCTTATTCCAGCTTGTGAAGCAAATTTCATCTATTTTTTCACATTCCAACATTTTGTGAACTTCCCAGATGGCTCGGTGGGTAAAGAATCTGCCCACATTGCAGGAGACCCAGGAGATGTGGGTTCGATCCCTGGTTCAGGAAGATCCCCTGGCATAGGGAATGCAATCCACTTCAGTATTTCTTACCTGGAAAAACCCATGGACAGAGGAACATGGTGGGCTACAGCCCACGAGGTCACAAAGAGTCAGACACAACTGAGCACACACACACACATTTTATATTATAATAATTGATTAAGACTCTTATAAACTCTGCATTCCCTGAGTTAAAAAGGTTGCAATAATTCACAGGGAGAAGTAACTTATGCTTGTTGTCAACAAAGATGTATGAACTGACTGCCAAAAGCCAGGATTTTGATTGAGGGGGTAAAGGTAATGAGTGGTATTTTCCTAAATATTCTTTATTTAGTTAACCTACAAAGAAATATTTTTTCTTCTAAATCTACATATTTCCATGAAAATCTTAGTCTGTAACTTTATCTAGAAACCAAGAAAGAAAATCATCCCATCTGGATATTTGAGTACCCACCTTTGACATGTTATCTCTTTCTTGATAATTATTGAAAGTGAAAAATGAAATAAAGATTCAGTTCAGTTCAGTCGCTCAGTCTTGTCCTACTCTTTGTGACCCCATGGACTGCAGCACACCAGGCTTCCCTGTCCATCACCAACTCCTGAAGCTTGCTCAAACTCATGTCCATCGAGTCGGTGATGCCACCCAAACATCTCATCCTCTGTCGTCCCCTTCTCCTCCTGCCTTCTTTCTTTCCCATCATCAATGTCTTTTCCAAGGAATCAGTTGTTACCATCAGGTGGCCAAAGTATTGGAGTTTCAGCTTCAACATCAGTCCTTCCAATTCAGGACTGACTTCCTTTAGGACTGACTGGTTTGATCTACTTGCAGACCAAGGGACTCTCAAGAGTTTTCTCCAACACCACTATGAAGCATTTAAACTCTATTGCTAATACTCAATCAGACACTATGAGGTCACAGTTTATATGGCAGCCACACGTGGCTATGGAGCACTTCCCACATGGCTGGTATAACTGAAGAACTAAGCTTTAAATTTAAATTTGAAAACTAACACTGAATTTCATTGTTGGAAAAAAATTTAAGTATGCTTAGAATAATTCGAGTATATGAATCTGCATTTTCAACTTTTAAATTTTATGTTATATACAAGTTAAGGATGTCTCATAAAAATTTAGCATCCAAACTGTGATGCAGTTTCAGTACACATTGGATTTCAAAGATCCTGTACCAAAAAAAAAGCATGAAATGTCATTATCAATTTTTAAATTGATTACACATTGAAATGAGGGTATTTTTTATATTTGGGGTCAAATTAAATACATACATATTACTAAAATTTATTCCAATGATTACTTCTTACCTTTTGTGATATGGCTCCAGGAAAAATGTAAATGTCGTGTGTGCCTCTCATTATATTTCTATATTTCTGTACAGCTATGAAGGGGAAATTTGGTACTGTAGAATATGTACAAAATTTGACATTGAGTAAAATTTAAGCCTGGGATCCTTCAGTTTATATGTGTGTGAACAAATCTCTTAACCTCTCTGAACTTTACTTTTCATGTAAATCAAAGTAATAATGTTGCACAAACAAGACTGTTGTAAGGCTGCAATAAAATACCTTATTTAATGGCTTTTAGAGAGTCCCAAAGTACTGGACAAATGTCAGTTATTTTTGAGTATTTTATTTTTAATCAAGGGTACATTTGAATTGTAAGCTAAATGAAGGTTTAGAGATAAATGACCTTCTGTTTAATCACTGTGAAAAGCAAGGTGGGCCCTAAACTGTAAAACTATGCCAAAAAGTCTCCAGAATGCTAACAGCCTATTTTATAACAGAAGTCCAAAGTGCTGATTTCTAAGGCAGAAAAAGTCTGGTTGTCTAATATTTGAGCCGCCCTCGTGGTTGCCTTTAACACTCTAAAGCTATTGCCTGCAACCCACTTTAGTAAATTTGTTTTATTAGCGAGTTGAGGAGAAAAACAGCCGAATAGAGTATAAGGCAATTGAGGACTTCGGTAGGTGCCAAAGTGAATCAAGTTCTGTTTTCTTCTCAGAACCAGCACAGGAGAGGAACTGTATGTACAACAAACAAAATTAAATAGTAGTTTCATTCATCTCATTTAACAGATTAATCACCACTGGAAGAGTGGACTGGTAAAATGTTTGTATGTACTGGAAAAATCTGAGAAAAATTTACAAGGCTCTTCTAAATATTAAGACACAGAGGTGACGAAAATAACTGAGCAACCTGCATGCTATAGAAAATCTCACTTTAAAAGTGATGTGGAAATAAACCAGCTCTCTTACATACCGTAATCAATTAATATATGTAAGTCATAGTGTCTCTGTTCATCAATGATATGCCAACAAATTGATTTATGTAGCCCTGTTTTGCTTTGCAAAACCTTAGTCAACAATGTCAACAGCAACAGCATGGGTAAAAGACTTTATTTACAGCAGTTTCCTAACCAAATGCATTCTTCTGCCAATCCTTGAGCTTTGTCCAAAGTCTACAGTGTAGACTGAAATTATTTACTACAGAAAAGGAACTTGTCCTTCTTAGCTTACATTATATCTTATTATGTGTACTCTTTCTTTTCCAGAACTGTTAACTCTTTTCTTATCAACTGTAAAATTAACAGTTAAAGTACCTCTAGAGCAATGACCTTGACTCTTTATCATATTTCTGAATGATTCTGAGGTACAGGTAGATTCAAATTACAAAGTTTCAGCAATAAACTCCCTTGTTCTTTTGGTAGTATTGGAAATATAATTCTTGACCATTCACTTCCAGTTTCCTAGAACACCATAAACCCCTTAGACAGCCAGAGGCTAAGCCACTATAATTCTTTCCTCTGCCCTTTCTGCTAGACACCACTAAATGAACTATCTAAGCACCAATGTTGGTACCTTAGCTAGTTTCTGGTCTAACGAGATCATTCTATGTTAAGTATAGCTGGAAATACTGTGACTTTTGAATTCTCTTCCTTTGGAAGCAAGTAACAATGTAAGAAAAAGGAAAAATATTACAAAATTAGTATGATAAATAAGATGGTTCACTTTTAAAAGCTACCATGTAGGAAGAAAAATATAAAACTTTCCAAGAATGTTTTAAGCATTTTACATTTGTTTTCATTTTTAACAGTAGTGCAAATAGTGAACATTTACTGAACATCATGCCAAGTGACAAAGATGAGTTATTTTTTATTCTCATAACCATCCCAGAATATAGGTACTATTATTATTATATCAACTTCATGGCTTCTTGGCAATTTAAAGAGACTAAAACCTCACACGATTGCTGTGTGGGAGAATCCATTCTTCAGGCACCCAGGATGAGAGAGGTTGCATGCAGGCATGTATATGTGCATTCACGCTCAGTCAATTCAGTTCAGTTCAGTCGCTCAGTCATGTCCAACTCTTTGCAACCCCATGCATCGCAGCACGCCAGGCCTCCCTGTCTATCACCAGCTCAGTCAATTCAGTCCTGTACAAATCATGGCGACCCTATGGACCACAGTCTACCAGGTTCCTCTGTCCATGTGTGTCTCCAGGCAAGAATACGGGAGTGGGTTGTCATGCCCTCTTCCAGGGGATCTTCCCAACCCAGAAATCGAAACTGCATCTCTTACATCCCCTGTATTGGCAGGCAGGTTCTTTACTACTAGCGCCATCTGGGAAGCCCTCCATCTTTATTTTTTTTTTTCCATACTCTATTTATTTATTTATTTATTTATTTATTTTGGGGGGGGGGTTGTCATACATTGATATGAATCAGCCATAGAGTTACACGTATTCCCCATCCTGATCCCCCCTCCCACCTCCCTCTCCACCCGATTCCCCTGGGTCTTTCCAGTGCACCAGGCCCAAGCACTTGTCTCATGCATCCCACCTGGGCTGGTGATCTGTTTCACCATAGATAATATACATGCTGCTCTTTCTAAACATCCCACCCTCACCTTCTCCCACAAAGTTCAAAAGTCTGTTCTGTACTTCTGTGTCTCTTTTTCTGTTTTGCATATAATAGCCAGGACGTGGAAGCAACCTAGATGCCCATCAGCAGATGAATGGATAAGGAAGCTGTGGTACATATACACCATGGAATATTATTCAGCCGTTAAAAAGAATTCATTTGAATCAGTTCTAATGAGATGGATGAAACTGGAGCCCATTATACAGAGTGAAGTAAGCCAGAAAGATAAAGAACATTACAGCATACTAACACATATATCTGGAATTTAGAAGATGGTAACGATAACCCTATATGCAAAACAGAAAAAGCCCTCCATCTTTATACGTGCGCTTCTAAAATGTTAGTCTTGGAGAAGGGAACATAGTGATCCTGCACTGGTTTCTTTAAGCTTGCACCTTGAAATGACACATATTTCTACTCAGACTTCATTGGCTAACACAAATTACTTGACCACATCCAACTTCCAAAGGAGAGACAAAATGAAATTCTCCCTTGTTCCCAGAATAAAAACTGGAACCATGTAAACAGCCCTAATGAATGCCACACATAATTAAAGATATGCTACCTAAGTGACTTTTCTGGTCTAGGAGTTATGTGAACAAAATTTAATATTATACACTTTAACCTGTAACTGCATCCCAATTCCTGTAGTTTACTGTCTGTCATATTCTATACTTTCAATGTACAGATAAACTTCCCTAAGAAATTGCAGTCTATAACTTGGAATCCAAGAATAGACACTTATCTTGAAAATCCCTCTTTATTTTTCTCAATGAATAAGTGAACCAGAGACATGGAGATGCTCATAATCATCCACTTACTTCAGTTTTCTCCTTAAATATTCTTTCCAAATAGATTACTGTTTTTGTTTAGTCACTGTGTTGTGTCTGACTCTTTGCAATGTCGTGGACTATAGCCCACCAGGCTCCTCTGTCCATGGGAGTCTCCAGGCACGAACACTGGGGTGGGTTGCCGTTTCCTTCTCCCCTCTTCCCAACCCAGGGAGCAAACCCACGTCTCCTTGCATCAGCAGGCGGATTCTTTACCACTGAGCCACCAAGGAAGCCAAAAATAGATAATACTCCTTCACAAATGGCCTTCAAGTTGGTGTTCTTAGGCTTCACCTAAATCATAAATACAATTTTAAAAATTAATCACCTCAGTCCTTCCCCTTACTTTCTTCACTTCATTTTTCATACAAGTGTTAAATAAGTAATTCTTTTCTTTCTTTTCTCATCTTTTCTTTCTTTGGAATTATGTGCCACCTAGGAGTTGTTGCATAAGGGACGTAGAAATTTCTGTGAGTGCTATTTAGGGGTGGACCTGACTTGACTTTTACATATTAATTTACATTAATAGCTTTAATCCTATTTTCTACTAAATTTTCATATACTTATTTAATAATTCCCTGGAGAAGGAAATGCAACCTACTCCAGTATTCTTGCCTGGAAAATCCCATGGACGGAGGAACCTGGTAGGCTACAGTCCATGGGGTCACAGAGAGTCGGACACAATTGAGTGACTTCACTTTCTTTCTTTCTTTAATAATTTCCTGTCCTATAAGCTTTAAAAATATTTCACATCCTGCAGTGTTTGGTCGGCATTGTGGGATCCTTCTCTCCACATTCTTCCCATAATAAAACCATAAAATATTTTAAATGTCCTCTGTGATATTTTGTTCATTTATTGAAACCTGAGAGTATATGAACTTAACATTTGGGCAATGACTAGAATGGTTATAGAATAAATAATTCAGAAAATAAACATTAAAATCCTGTGAGGCTAAATTTTTGCTGTTCTGTGTGGTGAAAATGCAAAATAGCTTGAGTTATTTTGTATGGTGTCTGATGCAAAAAAAAAAAAAAAAAAAAAGCTCAAAAGGAAAAAGGAAGAGAAATATCAAATAAAAAACAACCAGAATTAATTCTTTTCAATTCTGCTTTGCTCAACCAGTTTCCTTAGCATTTTATTCTGACTACATGTTAATCACCTTATTCTTTTGATTAAAAAATGTGATTTCTTTAACCATTTTTGACTGCCTGTTGTAGCCTACATACAGATTTTTTTTCCTACTAGAAATGATTTAAAAGTTAATGTGACCATCACTACATTTTAAAGATAAAGTTCTTTATTTAATTACATTTTTAAGTGCAACAAATGATATCATCACTAGTCTCAGTTCAGTTCAGTCACTCAGTTGTGACCTACACTTTGCAACCCCATGAACTGCAGCATGCCAGGCCTCCCTGTCCATCGCCAACTCCCCGAGTTTACTCAAACTCATGTCGATCATGTCGGTGATGTCACCCAACCATCTCATCCTCTGTGGTCCCCTTCTCCTCCTGCCTTCAATCTTTCCCAGCATCAGGGTCTTTTCAAGTGTCGGTTCTTTGCATCAGGTGGCCAAAGTATTTGAGTTTCAGCTTCAGCATCAGGCCTTCCAGTGAATATTCAGGACTGATTTCCTTTAGGATGGACTGGTTGGATCTCCTTACTGTCCAAGGGAATCTCAAGAGTCTTCTCCAACACCACAGTTCAAAAGCATCAATTCTTCAGCGCTCATCTTTCTTTATAGTCCAACTCTCACAACCATACAAGTCTACTGGAAAAACCATAGCTTTGACTAGACAGACATTTTTTGGTAATGTCTCTATCTTTTAATATGCTGTCCAGGTTGGTCATAGATTTTCTTCTAGTTTTAGACTAGTCTAAAAACATGATAAAAGCAACTTATGAAAATTATGTTCCATATCTTAACTGGAAACTGTTCCAAAATATAATAGTGATTTTTCTTTTATTAAACTTTGTCATCGGAAGTAATGTCAACGTAAATGATTTTTAGTAATTTTATGAATAAAATTAACTATTTCTGATTAAAATCTGTGGCACCTGACACTAAATTTCCAAAAAATTCTAAGCATACAAGTAGATATATATGAAGATATTGAATTTTTAATATTTATGTTACTTATATTCTAAAATAAATCTTGGTGTATAGTAACTTTAACTTAAAATAACATGATCTACATTAATCCAAAGTTCCAAAGATACAAGAATTTTTTAATTTCTCTTCATGTTTATCAGTTTTTCTTTTTTCCTCTCACCTGAAGTGCCTGGGAACAACATTGGCCCTCTTGAGATTATTTTTGTGAGACTTAAGAGAGTTTCCATTACATTTTATTAATAAACATGAGTAAAAGTGACTAGAGAGACAAGTTCTACACAAAGGCAAAAAAAAATTTGGGACTGAGATATATCGCAGTATCTCAAAAAATAAAACTGGGAATATCCAACAAAACATTTCCATCAAAGCATTTATTTCAATATGTTCAATTCTATTCCACTGTGTGAAATGTTTTTTAAAAGAACAAGCATTGTTATCATGTAACAGTACCATTCATTATTCTGTGGCAGATAGTGTACTGGCAATTAGACTTACATGATCTCATTCAGCCCTCATGTCAAGCCTGAAGCGTAGGTATTTTTGCCAAAATTTAAAATATGACCAGACATCCCTGGTGGTCCAGTGGTTAAGACACTGCAGTCCCAATGCAGGGGGCCTATGTTCAATCCCTGGTCAGGGAACTGGATCGACCATGCCTCAGCTAAGACTTTGCATGATGCAAATAAGGATCAAAGATTCTGTGTGCTGCAACACAGAACTGGACAGCCAAATAAATAATATTTTTAAAAATAAAATATGGCCAAACTAGGTGCAAACAAAAGAAACTTGCCCAAGCTTAAACTTACCAAGACTTCAAATAACTGAAGTATTTTATTCAATATGAACTAAGCAGAATTTTTTCTATATAGTTTTGTGTAATCTTTGATACCTGGTCAATTAAATTCTTTCACACTAAATTAAGTACATTTCTTTTTCCAAAATACATTTTCCCTATCTTTGCCCAATGATTTCATCATTTATGAAGGCACTAACAAGATCATAAGGGTTTGAAGAAATATTCTTAGCAACACTGAAGATGGAGTCACACATTGCCTCTTGCAGAACTGAACAGGACTCTACTTTTGTCATCCAGGATTTCCAACATTTACTAATAGCTAAAAAATATCCTTCAAATGCTTAGTAAATTTCCCAGAATTCACATTAGTTCCCATATAAACTATCAGAGTCATGGATCCCTCAGGATACCCTGGGGTGTTAGTGCTGTTGGCTTGAGAGCATACGTGCAAGATGCGATCAGGCAAATGGTGGTTTCTTTTCATGGCCTTGGATCAGAATCCTAGAACACCCAGAAAAGCTGTGCTAACCTCTGTCAATAGTACTTTAAAATGAAAAGGTAACATACATTTGGCACTTGAGTAATTTTTTCTGAGAGTTTGACCAGATATATGATACAAGGAAAGCTGTAATGTATTTCATAACCAACCTTCAGTATAATCAGGAGCTTGGCTTTGTATGCTTTGAGTGTATTTATAATTATACCATTATAAAGGGACTGCAAAATTATACTCAAGGATTTAGATTTAAATAGTTACTAGAGGACAAGTGTAGGAAAATGTTAATATTTTTAAATAGCAAATATATTATCATTATATTCTTTTTGCTTAGCTTTCTTGAATATCCTTAAGTAAGTGATAGATACAGATATACTTAGCTACACAAACACATACAGGGACAAATTATCTGTTGACTTTTGACATTTGAGATACAAATTATATATATATGTATGTATATGTATATTTATATATATAAAACTCTGATAAATTCAGGAACTTTTAAAGCTTCAATTTTTACTTCTGAATTAAATTGTTAAGATTGACTGGAGCTTCCTAGGGTACCAAAAAATATTCTAGCTCATTCAATTCATCATAGTTAATTAAGTTAGCTACGTGAAAAAACTCCATGTCTATATTTAAGTAACCTGAAATAAGACACTCCTCAGGAAGCTCAAAAAATAAACAAATAAATAAAAACAAACTCTTACTCTCTGCAAGAAATAGGTGGAGGCCAGACCTTTAAGAGTTTTCACAGAAATCAATAAATAACTGGAATACCTGCTGTAGATATCCATTTGAATATAAAATAGTTTGGCAGGTAAGAATGTTACCTTGTTTAGGATAACCTTCATTTCAGATAGCCCTGAGATGACAGGTAGGGAGGCAGAAAGAGAAAGAGAGTGTTTGAATAAGAAAGAGAAGATGATTCCTGTTAAAATTCCCAGAACTCATTAAAAGTAATTTTCAAGGTAAAAGGATGATAAAAGTGGACACAAAATTTAACTTGTACCATTGACAGACTAATATTAGTTAATATCTTCTTGACTTATCAGATGTTAAAATTCCTGGAAGAAAAGATATAAGCCTTCCCAAAACTGTGTGTGCTAGGTCACGTCCGACTCTTTGTGACTCCATGGACTGTAGCACATCAGACTTCTCTGTCCATGGGATTCTCCAGGCAAGAATACTGGAGTGAGTTGCCATTTCCTACTCCAGGGGATCTTCCCAACCCAGAGATCTAGCCTGTGTCTCCTGCATTGGCAGACAGATTCTCTACCACTGCACCACCTGGGAAGCCAGAGATCCTACCAAAACTAGCTTCATCAAAAAACATAATAGAGATGAGAATAAGTCAATAAACTCAGATAGTAATAGAATAACTGAAATTAGAGATTTCTAAAAGAAATGCATATTGATTTACTTAGCTGTTTTTTATTTTCAAAGTTTATTATGATAAGAAATAGGAAAATCTCAACTGCAGTTTAACAAAGGTTTTCTATGATCCTAGATATAATATCTAGGATATCATAGATATCCTAGATATTGATATTGATATTCACAATATCACACTGACCACCACCACTGTAACTCTATAAATTGAGTACTAGTGTATCCATTTTACTGTTTAAAAAGCAATCCTCAGTTTTCCATATATAGGTGTATTTCAGATTTGCAGGCATATAAGAATTAACAATTATTTGATAAAATCCAGATTCCAGGCTCTTTCTTTTCTGAAGTCTCTAATTCAGTAGGGTCTGGGATGGAGATAGAGAATCTACATTTTAAATAAGTATCTACAAAGATTTTTTTAGATGCAGCTAATTTGAGGAACACTGTTTTTCACTTAGTTTCCCTATGAAAGAAATGAGCAGATCTTGAGTTTAAGAGACAGTCAAGATAAATTCAGAGAAAAATATGTATAGTTGTCTGTTTCAGAAGACAATTTTATCATCTTATACGTGAAAGAAAATCACACTTTTTGTTTAATTGCACATGAATATAGGACAAAGGCGCTTTTAGACTTGTGTTAACATGGCAACTGTGGCAATGTAGAGATAATCAATGCATGCATTAAAAATAACTCTTGACTAGTGTGCACAAGCACAGTGTATATGAAGCCAACATAAAACATTCAACCTAGCAACAGGTTCAATGAGGTGACAGAAAAAGTAGACAAGACACGGCTGCTCCTTTCCAGGGACTTAGAACAATTTAAGAGACCAAATATTTAAAATATATGTATAGATTATTAAATATTATTGTTTTATTATAATTATATCAATAAATTAATGCAATTATTAAAGTAATTAATATAATATTGAATGATATTAATATATTATTTAATATATAATTATATAATTTAACATTACTATAATACTAAAACATTAAGTCAATAAATATTACATTAATATTAAATTTGTATTAAACATATGGATGTATATATACAGTCAAAAGTAAAGTTCTAGCACAGAATATTGAGAAGGTAATGGCACCCCACTCCAGTACTCTTGCCTGGAAAATCCCGTGGATGGAGGAGCCTGGTGGGCTGCAGTCCATGGGGTCGCGAAGAGTCAGACACGACTGAGCGACTTCACTTTCACTTTTCACTTTCATGCATTGGAGAAGGCAATGGCACCCCACTCCAGTACTCTTGCCTGGAAAATCCCATGGATGGAGGAGCCTGGTGGGCTGCCGTCTGTGGGATCGCAGAGTCGGACACGACTGAAGCGACTTAGCCAGCAGCAGCACAGAATATTAATTTTACGACTAGATCATCTACTTAATGAAACTTTAAAAACAATATACAGTCATCTCTAATGTAGGCAGGAGCTGTCATGAAAGGGCCTCCTGGAAAAGTAGACTTGACTTAGACCCTTGAGATACAGACAGGCATGTATTAACATGTGGGAGGGCAGGAAGGAGATTGTACAGAACTGCATCCTGCCCAGGCCTGGTGAGGGGCCTACACGAGGCACATGTGTGTGTAACTAGGATAAAAACTCTTAGCAGCTTTCATCTTAACTAGAAAGATCTTTGGAAGAACTCTACAGGATTTCTTCGACATGGCGCATCATCTGAACTCCATACTCATTCATTTATTTTAAAAATATAAGCAATAAGTCCTTGTATACAGTTTTTTTTTTTTTTTTTTTTTTTTTTTAATATTATTTTATTAGTTGGAGGCCAATCACTTTACAACATTTCAGTGGGTTTTGTCATACATTGACATGAATCAGCCATATAGTTACATGTATTCCCCATCCCGATCCCCCCTCCCACCTCCCTCCCCACCCGACTCCTCAGGGTCCTCCCAGTGCACCAGGCCCGAGCACCTGACTCATGTATCCCACCTGGGCTGGTGGTCCGTTTCACCATAGATAATATACATGCTGTTCTTTCAAAACATCCCACCCTCACGTTCTCCCCCAGAGTTCAAAAGTCTGTTCTGTATTTCTGTGTCTCTTTTTCTGTTTTGCATATAGGGTTATCGCCACCATTTATCTAAATTCCGTATATATGTGTTAGTATACTGTAATGTTCTTTATCTTTCTGACTTACTTCACTCTGTATAATGGGCTCCAGTTTCATCCATCTCATTAGAACTGATTCAAATGAATTCTTTTTAACGGCTGAGTAATATTCCATGGTGTATATGTACCACAGCTTCCTTATCCATTCATCTGCTGATGGGCATCTAGGTTGCTTCCATGTCCTGGCTATTATAAACAGTGCTGCGATGAACATTGGGGTGCACGTGTCTCTTTCAGATCTGGATTCCTCAGTGTGTATGCCCAGAAGTGGTATTGCTGGGTCATATGGCAGTTCTATTTCCAGTTTTTTAAGAAATCTCCACACTGTTTTCCATAGTGGCTGTACTAGTTTGCATTCCCACCAACAGTGTAAGAGGGTTCCCTTTTCTCCACACCCTCTCCAGCATTTATTGCTTGTAGACTTTTGGATAGCAGCCATCCTGACTGGCGTGTAATGGTACCTCATTGTGGTTTTGATTTGCATTTCTCTGATGATGAGTGATGTTGAGCATCTTTTCATGTGTTTGTTAGCCATCTGTATGTCTTCTTTGGAGAAATGTCTGTTTAGTTCTTTGGCCCATTTTTTGATTGGGTCGTTTATTTTTCTGGAATTGAGCTTCAGGAGTTGCTTGTATATTTTTGAGATTAATCCTTTGTCTGTTTCCTCATTTGTTATTATTTTCTCCCAATCTGAGGGCTGTCTTTTCACCTTACTTATAGTTTCCTTTGTTGTGCAAAAGCTTTTAATTTTCATTAAGTCCCATTTGTTTATTTTTGCTTTTATTTCCAATATTCTGGGAGGTGGGTCATAGAAGATCTTGCTGTGATTTATGTCGGAGAGTGTTTTGCCTATGTTCTCCTCTAGGAGTTTTATAGTTTCTGGTCTTACATTTCGATCTTGAATCCATTTTGAGTTTATTTTTGTGTATGGTGTTAGGAAGTGTTCTAGTTTCATTCTTTTACAAGTGGTTAACCAGTTTTCCCAGCACCACTTGTTAAAGAGATTGTCTTTTTTCCATTGTATATCCTTGCCTCCTTTGTCAAAGATAAGCTGTCCATAGGTTCGTGGATTTATCTCTGGGCTTTCTATTCTGTTCCATTGATCTATATTTCTGTCTTTGTGCCAGTACCATACTGTCTTGATGACTGTGGCTTTGTAGTAGAGTCTGAAGTCAGGCAGGTTGATTCCTCCAGTTCCATTCTTCTTTCTCAAGATTACTTTGGCTATTCGAGGTTTTTTGTATTTCCATACAAATTGTGAAATTATTTGTTCTAATTCTGTGAAAAATACCGTTGGTAGCTTGATAGGGATTGCATTGAATCTATAGATTGCTTTGGGTAGAATAGCCATTTTGACAATATTGATTCTTCCAATCCATGAACACGGTATGTTTCTCCAACTGTTTGTGTCCTCTTTGATTTCTTTCATCAGTGTTTTATAGTTTTCTATGTATAGGTCTTTTGTTTCTTTAGGTAGATATACTCCTAAGTATTTTATTCTTTTTGTTGCAATGGTGAATGGTATTGTTTCCTTAATTTCTCTTTCTGTTTTTTCATTGTTAGTGTATAGGAATGCAAGGGATTTCTGTGTGTTAATTTTATATCCTGCAACTTTACTATATTCATTAACAAAATTCTAGCAAACAGAATCCAACAACATATTAAAAAAATCATACACCATGACCAAGTGGGCTTTATCCCAGGAATGCAAGGATTCTTTAATATCCGCAAATCGATCAACGTAATACACCACATTAACAAATTGAAAGATAAAAAACATATGATTATCTCAATAGATGCAGAGAAAGCCTTTGACAAAATTCAACACTCATTTATGATTAAAACTCTCCAGAAAGCAGGAATAGAAGGAACATACCTCAACATAATAAAAGCTATATATGACAAACCCACAGCAAGCATCACCCTCAATGGTGAAAAATTGAAAGCATTTCCTCTGAAATCAGGAACAAGACAAGGATGCCCACTCTCACCACTACTATTCAACATAGTGTTGGAAGTTTTGGCCACAGCAATCAGAGCAGAAAAAGACATAAAAGGAATCCAGATAGGAAAAGAAGAAGTGAAACTCTCGCTGTTTGCAGATGACATGATCCTCTACATAGAAAACCCTAAAGACTCTACCAGAAAATTACTAGAGCTAATTAATGAATATAGTAAAGTTGCAGGATATAAAATTAACACACAGAAATCCTTGTATACAGTTTTAATATTATAGATCATTTTATCCCAGCTAATATAAAGCACTCTTATCTTCTTTACATTGTGTGTCTAGTCGTATTTACTTCTTAATTTTTTAAAGAAAATTATTTTGAAAACAAAAACATTTGTGCCTTCTTATTATACCTTATCCGGTATATTATTATATAATTTCAGTCACAATTAAAGTTCAAAAAACTGCAAGACACCAGCCCCCAAAATCCAGAAGTGCATAAAAATGCACCTTGCTTTACACTGCTCCTTTTATCATAAAAATAAGGTAATATTAATTGCTAGTGGAGGTTTAATTAGCAGGTAAATTCTTTCAGTGATCTGACTCAGACATACGGTTTTGTGTTGTCTCCTTCACTGAAGTTGGATGATGGCTGAAGGAAAAAAAACTTCCTGTTACTCTCCATGAAGTTGAATGGGCTATTCAATCTGGTTTTCTTTTATCCAAAACACTTATCTCCAGTTTGGTGTCACATGGTTTTATTTCTTGTTTTAAACTCATATTAGTTTCAGTTGCAATACAAATTTAGGCAAGGGCTGATGAATCTGCACATTATGTATACCCTCTCAGATTTCAGCAGTATGTACCCCTAACAGAAATAAACAGGAAATATTTTACCAGTAGCATTGCAATCAGACCCAAGAGGATCAGAGTATATAATAGTTATTATACTGTTAGTATAAGTTATTATACAGTTAATAGTTGTAAGTGCCTATCTGATAGGCATTTATCCTTTACAAAAAAATAAAAGCCACAATAAATGGTAAACGATCTTTTCCATCATTTCTGAGCACTTGTTTTTATTACCCCCTTCCTGGGGGCTCAGATGATAAAGAATCTGCCTGCCAGTGCAGGAGAGTCAAGAAACGTGGGTTCAATTCCTGGGTTGGGAAGATCTCCTGGAGACAGGAAGGGCTACTCACTCTAATATTCTTGACACGAAAATTCCATGAACAGAGGAGTCTGGTGGGCTACAGTCCATGGGGTCACAAAGAGTCAGACATGACTGAGCTACTGACACTTTCACTTTAGACTACAATTCCTTCATACTCTGCGAATGATGAAGTCATCTTTTCTCATAGCTCCTACATACACTGCTGCTTATACTACACATCACAACTATGGTCAATCTAATTTACTCAAGAAGCACATGAAAACAGAGAGAAGAGAGACCCCTTCATGGTATCAGATAAGGCAAATGCATCCTCTTGCCTCCCTGTACCATGTCCAAGGTTCCAACTCTGATTTCAGCCTCAGCTGGGATGGACAGCATCATGTAAGTTCCCACTGATGGCCACCCTTCTCAAGCAGGCTCCATAGAGTTCTACATTCTGCCCAGAACATTCATCAACACTATGGGGTCCACTTTCCCCACAAGTAAACACAAGCTAGAAGTACTGGGTTAGTCTCCAGTGACAACCCCTAACTATTGATGGGCAGGAGCCTGTGGGTAAAGGCTCCTGCCTCCTGCCATTTAGGTTAGCAATTTAGGAAACTCAGGTAGACATTCTGTCTACTTCTTGGGACAACCTGGTGGAATCAATCAAATGTTGCACAGGCTAAAGCAGCTACTTCAGCTACACACCTGCACGCTAACTTCATTATACCCCTGGGCAGTCTTACCTGCTCCTTCATCACTGCCTCCTGGATCACCTTTTGTATAAACTGCTTGCATCCAGGGCCCTGTCTCAGGTTCCACTTTTAAGGAAACGTGCAACTAAGATAGGTAACTTTGTTTACTACTTGTTCTTGCTTTAGAATAAGGACCCATAAAATTTTTATCTAAAGGTACAGATTGTAAAATGATTATAGTTCATATGGTCTTTGTTGCTGCTACACAATTCTGTCATTTTGGAGTGAAAATAGCAATTGACAATACACAATGAATAGGCCTGAACTGCATTTCAATAAAACTTTATTTATAAAAACTGGTGGTGGGCCTGATTTGGCCTATGACCCATGGATCCCTACGAATCTCTTAAATTCTTCTTGTAATGCATTAGAACATACTTAGATTTCCCTGAGCTTAAATATCCTGTGAGTGAAAGTGTGAGTTAAACTGCAGAAGTCATTCAGTCGTGCTCATCTCTTTGTGACCCCATTGAGTGTAGCCCGCCAGGCTCCTCTGTCCATGGGATTCTCCAGGCAAGAATACAGGACTGAGTAGCCATTCTCTTTTCCAAGGGATCTTCCCAACCCAGGGATTGAACTCAGGTTTCCTGCACTGCAGGCAGATTCTTTACGGTCTGAGACACCAGGGAAGCCCTAAGTACCTAATGATAATAACTGATGAAATTCTTAATTGCCTTTTGTTAAAATTATTATGTACAAGGCACTATTCCTAACAGTTGTTTTACATACATCATCATGTTTTATTCCCAACATTTCTATTTCATGTGTGAAAAAACTGAATCTCAGGAAAGCTGTGTTAGTCATTCATGCTGTTCCATGGTGCAACTCTCTGCCTTCTAAATACATAATTAGGTGTGATTGCTGTTCTCTTTCTAGTAAAGTATGGCCATCTAACTATTTCCAGGCAATGCATTGTAAGATTTAATTGACGTCAAATGATCCTCTTGAGCTCTTTCTCCCTTTGTGATGATTAATGAGAAGTTCCAGATACCGAGTCTCAGCTTGAGGATGACATGATGCAACAAACACCCAGTGACCATGTAAGAAGGAATAATACAGCTGAAATTTTGGAAGATACTTGTTACCATTTCTTATCTTAGCCATCTTGACCAATAAAGAAACTAAATAACTTGACAATGACCACAGTTAGTAAGTGGTATAATAAAAGGTTTTCAGACTACAAGACCTGATTTCTTTCTGCTCTACCTCCCTTACTATGTGTATGTCTTTCCCTGCACATTAAAAAAAAAAATTCTTTCTAAGCCTATTTAGGCAACTCCTCTCTGCAATGGATGCCACTGTGATGAGTAAATACCTTTCTTAACTGAGTTCAAAATAAAAGAAATGAGGAATATCTGGGAAAAGATGAGCAAAAACACTGATTCCAGGGATAAAAAAGTCAAATTATACACAAAATTTATATGCAGTGTCCTTCCATCATTTTCCTACTTAGACCCATAGTTCTCACAGAAGAAATGTTCTGTGGTATCTTTCCAGTCATGGAGAGTGACTCTTCTCTGTTAACTATTCCTCATTTTTCTCCAGTTGTGTTGAGGACTCCTCTACTCCGTGACTAGACTATTTCTAATTGACCATAGATTGACCCCTGACTCAAGATGGGACAATCAGTCCCAGGGAAACTAGAGTTGGGCTGATCCACTGAAGCCAATCTTTCCACTGCATTGAGCACATGACTTTAAAATTCTGAGAATGTGGAATGGCAGTCTTCATCCTGTCATTGGAACTAAGATCTTCAGAGAGAAAAGCAGAAGCAGAAATGCAGAAAGGAGAGCCTTCTGCAGAGAGCCTTCACAGTGTCTGAGGTCTTGGCTCCATGTCTAGTTGCACTCCTGATAAAAGAATTAATGAAATATTCCTAAAGTCTGATAAATTCTTTACAGTTTACTTAAAGTAATTTTTTCCCTATTATTTGCAGTCAGAATCCTAAAAATACAACTCCCAATCTACAAGCAGTTTTTCACAACTTCTAAAAATTTAATCTTAATGAATGGATTACATCTTCTAGTAAGAATAAACAGTCTCAGTGGCTTCCTCAAAAACATGGATAAAATAATTCAGTCTTAAGTATTTTATAGGAGAACCATTCAAAATAAATATCTGATTACAGAATCTGAGTATAAGTTGAGATATTTTATTCAATTATCTTTACAATGCTCTTCAAATTATCCTCACACCCTTGCTCATCAGACTACTCCTAACACAGTATATGTTTCCCAAGTCTAGGATCAAAAAATACATACTTCTTAATGCAAACGGAAAGCCTGAAAAGTATAAATTTTACTATCATAATTTATCTCTTTTTAATTAGAAAAACAGGAAGAGACAGTGTTTTGGTTTTCAAAATATGGTCAGTCTCTTTGGATTAATCTTTCCAAAACTATGTTTTAAATCACAAAATATTCTTGTTAAAATAAATTATTCAAATTAAACAAATAATCTCACTTTTTAACATGGAAGGAAGTATATTAAAGTACACAGTAATGTCAGTAGTTAGTAACATGTTTCTATAAATATATAGACTTGCTCACTTTTCATTATTTGTTATGTAAATAGAAAAAAAATGTTTAGTTTTTAAAAGGAAAGAGATAAACAGTTATTTCAGAAATAAATCATTTAATCCTTTGGCTAAAAACCATAAACATAAGATAAGTATGTGGTCTGCATCAAAATTTCCTGAAATTCAGGAGGCTAAACTGAATTAATATTATATGTTGCCTCAGGAGTTGTAGCTGCCTGCCGTGGGAAATATATAGATGTATAGCTATATATCTTCTGGACTGTGATATAAAATTTGAGAAAATAAGACATTGTTTACTGCCTCAGCATTTATAGAGTGGAAATTTTATCATCAACTTTTTCAGAAATGCTGATGCTTATTTGGGTTTAGTTTATTCTAAAATAACTGAAATTAGAGGCCAATTATAATTTTATACTATCTCATCCTATATTAAATCAAATGATGTTATTATTCTTCTAATTCTTTTATGCCTCTTATCATACTTTTTTAAATTGAATGCATATAACATTAGAAAAATATTTCAGATAGAACTTTTACAGAAGTTTTACTCAAATATAAAGATTTTCATTATAAGAATATAAGAATATTTTTTGCATATTCTAAAAATCTGTGTGATCTGTTTTCATTCAGATATTGGAATATTTACAATAAGGTAGATCTTGATTGTGTAGTGTTTAATTTTCAGTAGAAATTAATTCCTTATTATTATAAAGAAGTTTTAAAATGACATCCCAGTGTAAAAGTAGAATTTCTAATTTACAAGCTCATTTTTATAATCACACTTTGGAGAAAATTGTGGACACATTAAACTGCTTACATAAGCTTTTTAAAGAAATAACTACAAAATGAAAAGTAAAATTTGCAGTGTCATTTGGCTGGCTAATTTATTTAATACGATAACTGTAAAACCAGGTAGAAGGTCATAATTATAATTTTTCTCAGTGAAATCTGCAATAGATCTCTCTGCATTTAGAGAATTCAGCATTTTTGCCCATTCTTATAAAGTTTAAAAAAAAGTAACCAAACAAGGCAAACTGCAATTGCTATTCCTTAATAAGATAGCGTGTAAGACACAGTATAATGATAAGTCTTACCATTTCAAAGAAGAGAGGGAATAATTCCTTTTTTACCCTAAACATCCAGAAGAGTGGTCCTATTAATTCAAGGTCTCTTACCCTTCCAAAGGAAATCATCTAAAATTTTATGTGGCCGTTTAAATGATTGCTAGGAAATTTATATGGTAGTCATGGGAACAAGTAAAGAAGTCAAGGCAACGTTGATCATTTTAATAGTGTGCAAGTGATCCATCCAATTTGTAAATACCTTGGACTACTCTTCTAGGTCATGAGTGATCTGAAAAGGCATTTATGTGAAATTAATGAAATAAAATACAAGCTCATTAATAGTCAGAAAGCCCTAAAATTTTTTAATTAGTTGGGTTTATTGTAAATACTTCGAGCTTTTGAAAGAACTAAAAACACCTCCTCTGTGGGGTTATGCAGACCTTTTTAAAAAGGCATGTTTTATCTTTCACGATTGAAAATGAATTCATTTGTTCTTTTAACTTTCTGAATATTTTCCCTGAGTAGCACTTCCTTACAAAATACACTTCTCTGGTTTCATCAACATTTCTCTGCATATAACTAGTAAAGATGTAAATATGATGCTCCTATGTATCTTGACAGCACGTCACTCGTGGCAGGCACAGATGTTTGGGGCCACCCTCACACCTGAACCAGACCTTTGGCCCCCCAACCCTGGCATGAAAATGAGGCAGGTGATAGGAGAACTGACCGAGCTTTGAAAGGTAGAAAGAGACCCAGCCTCTAGACAAAGCACATTGATGATATCTGACAATAAATACTATTAAACAGTGAGAGTTCTGGAAACCAACTTGAATAAAGGGTAATCCTATGTGAAGTGGCAGCTAGTGGTAAAGAACCCACCTGCCACTGCAGGAAATGTAAGAGACATGGGTTCAATCCCTGGGTCCAGAAGATCCCCTGGAGGAGGCCATGGCAACCCACTCCAGTATTCTTGCCTGGAGAATGCCCATGGACAGAGAAGCCTGGTGGGCTACAGTTCATAGGGTCGAACAGAAGTAACACGTGAATAAAGTGACTTAGCATGCATACAATCCTACCTGCAAGATGTTCTGGGATTCCTGAAAAGAGTAATGGAGAAAAGGAGCTAGGCATCTCCAGAATTCAAAGCAAAGCAGCAGAAAGAATCAAGTCTAAGAGCAAGAAACTGGATGTTAGCTTCCACTCCAGGGTTCAGGGAGTAACCTCTGAAGGGAGATGAAGGCCCCAGTCACAGAGGGATGGGAGGATGAGGATGAAACACAAGGGTACTAAGAGTCATGGGAGCAAGCAGAGCCCTAGGTATAAGAATGAGGAGCTTGGTCATTGTACAGAAAAGTTGATTCGCTATTTATGATTAATTTATGATAACTACAGTAAAAATCTAGGAAGAACATCACATGGAGTGATTCTTCTTTGGCACTAAAACATTCTGAGCCTGAGGCTGCAGGTGTAATAGCCACACCTGGGAAAGAAGGCTACAGGTGAACGAGAGGGAAGCACTGGATACTAACGTGCAGGGGTCCCCTTGCCGCTGCTTTTTCTTTTAACCCCTTTAAAACCTGAGCCTAATGCTGTACAGATGTCACTCTGGTTTATAGGGGAGACTAAGAGGTATGTGTAATTAAGGCCCCTCACCCAAAGTAAGGCCATAATAATGCTAATTCCACTCTTTTTTTATGGTTGTAATTCAGAATTTCCAGACCTCTCCCATACCTGCAGCCCTAAACTCTGATTTCTATTTATACCCTGGGCTTCCCAGGTGGCTCAGTGGTAAAGAATCCACCTGCTGATGCAGGAGACATGAGTTTGAGCCCTGGATCAGGGAGATCCCCTGGAGGAGGAAATGGCAACCCACTCCAGTATTCTTGCCTGCGAAGTCCCATGGACAGACAAGCCTAGTGGGCTACTGCAACAAGAGTCTGGCACACCTTAGTGATGCAACAACAACAACATTTATACTGCATTCTACACAACCTGCACTCCAGCCAATCCAGGATTACTTTCTGGTGGGAAGTTCAGTTCAGTTCAGTCACTCAATTGTGTCTGACTCTTTGCGACCCCATGAACCACAGCATGCCAGGCCTCCCTGTCCATCACCAACTCCCGGAGACCACCTAAACCCATGTCCATCGAGTCGGTGATGCCATCCAACCATCTCATCCTCTGTCATCCCCTTCTCCTCCTGCCTTCAATCTTTTCCCAGAATCAAGGCCTTTTCAAATGAGTCAGCTCTTTGCATCAGGTGGCCAAAGTACTGGAGTTTCAGCTTCAAAATCATTCCTACCAATGAACACCCAGGACTGATCTCCTTGAGGATTGACTGGTTGGATCTCCTTGCAGTCCAAGGGACTCTCAAGAGTCTTCTACAACACCACAGTTCAAAAGCTTCAATTCTTCAGCACTCAGCTTTCTTTATAGTCCAACTCTCACATCCATACATGACCACTGGATAAACCATAGCCTTGACTAGACGGACCTTTGCTGACAAAGTAATGTGTCTGCTTTTTAATATGCTGTCTAGGTTCGTCATAACTTTCCTTCTAAGGAGTAAGCGTCTTAATTTCATGGCTGTAATCACCATCTGCAGTGATCTTGGAGCCCAGAAAAATAAAGTCAGCCACTGTCTCTCCATCTATTTGCCATGAAGTGATGGGACCGGATGCCATGATCTTAGTTTTCTGAATGTTGAGCTTTAAGCCAACTTCTGGTGGGAAGAAGGGTAACTATATCTACTTCTATTAAAAACATGTAAGCATGCTTAGAACAAACATTCCCACCTTTTGGAGATGTATCAAGGCACCAAGACTAGAACCCAGTATGCTTTCCTTCTCTGCAACTCTCATCACATTCTGGCCAGGGGAAGCCTGAGGAGTGCAGAGGCCTCATGGTGTAGAATGCTCACTGTCCACATTGTGGCTCTTCCTCATCTCCTTCCTAGAAAGAGCTGATCATTGAGGAAGCATCCTAACCACCCGTGATCTGTGTGACCAAGTTAGGTAGTAGCTACAGATTCAGCATCTCTGAGCCATTTGGAAAGAACAGCTAGCCACAGGGTAAAGATCAGTAGACCTTTTGGGGTTTGCAGCAAGGCTTCTGGGAATCTACCAGAGGCCCAGCTTGATGTTGCCTGCCAAGGACAACTCTGTCTTGAACACAGTTTCTATGTGATGGTATTGAGTGGGACAGAGATATCTTTTCTTAATGGCTAATGGCAGCATCTTCAAGTGCTATTTTCGGAGCAGACTCCCTGATCTAACCTAGATTTCAGATTCCCAGGAATCACTGTTTATAGTTGCAGCTCAGAGAATGCCCCCATTCTTCCACTCCAATCCAAAGGCATGTCAATTCCAAATCCAAAAAAAAAAAAAAGCCTACATGTTTAAGGAAAGAAAAACGGAGGCAAGGCTTCTCTGTTTCTCTCTCAACATTTCTCTCTGGTAGATACAAGACAACAACAAAAACCCAGTCATAATATTTTCCACTAATTCCAGTCAAGAGATGGAGTCTATTTTCCTGCCACTTGACTTGCTCATGAGACTTGTGAGGATCGAACAGACAGGATTCAAGCGGAGGAATGAACAGGGCTTGCATTGTGGGGTTGGCTCCTTCTTTGCAGCTGGGAACTCCTTTGTCACCATGTCAACTGGCCCAAGCGGACTTCCTCCAGGATGCTATACCAAGGAAAGGCCCTGCGGTGCCAGCTCAGGGCACAGATGTGAGTGTGGCTTTCTAGATGGTCCAGCTTCAACTAAGCTGGCCCGATCAAAGCCACTCCGCTGACTCACAGAACTGCCAGCCAACAAATGCTGCTGTTTTAAGCCACTCGTGTTTGAGGTGGTTTGTTATGCAACAAAAGCAAGCTGAAATATTCCTTAGCTCCCAGAGCATAGAACTGCAAAATGAAATAATGTTTAATGAGTTTATTAAGTGGATAAGGTCCTTAAGAGCAGCACGGCTTAATATTTTATCATTTTCTCAGGGAAAAAAATATAGGATAAATTCATTTTGTCCTAATAAGTAAAAGAGATCAGGGATTACATAGCACATAACTACCTGCCAATATAGTATTTCCATATGTACATTTCACAGTAACTCTCTTTGATGTCTATTAGTATTGTGATGAATTGGGGGAGGGGCTGCTTGTTTTTTCAAATTACTTCTCTTGGGAAATATTACCTACAAGAATTATATTTTCCTTGAAATAGGGAAAGGCATTTACTTACTGGATTCTGCTCCTATTTTCTCAGACACAATCATGTAGGTTATGTTGTGGGCAACTAAATTTGTGCTGGCACAGGTTTTATTGTGTTTTTCCTTAATAACATGGGCCAGTGGCTCAAAGAAGACATATGGTTCTCTCCTTCTGATCAGGAAGAAGAATCAGAGAAGCCTGGACAGTGTGTCTGGCAGTCAGTTATGCAGTTGGATTTTATTATTCAAAATTAGAACATAGGGTCAGTGTTCACAGGATGCGAGCTCTATTCATTATGGTTCATTTTACCCATACCAGGGTTTCTGCCCACACCCCCGACTTTACTGTCATGAAATTGTGTGAGCTTGGCACGCCGAACTGCCTGACTCTCTAAGATGCTATAAAAACTTACCAGCCACATGGCAGTAGGCTCACTTCCCTTTATATTATTCAACAGAAATGGACCAAAATTAGAAAATTGAGACATTTATGTTTTTTTTTTTCTAGAACAGTGAGTTATTTAGAACTGTAATCTGAAGACCTTCACTTTCAAAATGCTGAGGAAACTGCAAAAAAAATTATCTCGCAGAAATTTCTGGAAGCATCCACATCAATAAAAGTGTCCCTTTCTAGTTATTGACTTAAAATCAAGTAACAATCAACAGTGTATCAATTTCTTCCAACACAACCTTCTTTTGTATTATTAATTCATTAAAGAAATCATTTAAACTGATAAGGCCCACAAAAATCATGATCTTGAATTTTCAAGGAGAAATTATGCATGATAGTTTTAAGAAAGTTTTAATCTGGCAACAAACAGATGTCACTTTAAGCAAAAATATTACTTAAAAGCAAGTCAATAATAATCACCTTAAATGAATGGGACACATGTTTTAAGTTGAATATATTTTTATATATGATATAATAACAATTTCTAGTATCTTTTGGCAACACTATTCATTTTCAAAATGAGGAACTTCTTTTGGTGGAGGAGGGAAGAATCACTTTGCTTGTTTTTCAAGCTATTTCTCTTGAAAAATACTACCTAAGATAAGCTCCCTCTTCTCCTGGAAATGGGGGGAAATAACTAACAACGTTGCTTCTATCTCCAAAGACCCAAAAGTCAAATGACATCTGAGGCGAAGACAAAGACTTTTTACAAGTCCACACAAATCTTCACTATGAACTGTAAATGTTCTATCCCACAATTTAGAAAAATAAATTTGTACTTTTGAATTCATTTTCTTCTCAGTCTTGCCTTAATTTTTTATCTTCCTTTAATTGATGTATAGTTGATTATTAACAATAAGTTAGTCATACAACATAGTGATCCAACAATCAAAAATGGTACGAACTAATCCTCACAAGTCCAGTAAGCATTTGTCAACATACAAAATTATTACACTATTATTGACTGTATTCTTTATGCTATCTGGCTTCTTTATACTTATTTTATAACTGGAAGTTTGTATCTCTTAATCCTCTTCACCTATGTCCCCCAACACTTCACACTCCTGCCCTATGGCAACCACCAGTTTCTTTCTGTATATATATCTACCACTGACTTCTTTTATTTATTTGTTTTAAAGGACTGCATATTATGATAGTACTACTGAATTATTTTTAATTTTATCTTATGCAATTACAATATTGTAGTTACATGGAAGAATATACCATTTCTAGAACATACACGCCATAGTATTTAGGGGTGAAATGTTATGATAGTTGCAATTTATTTTCAGAGTTTGGCAAAATTAACATTCTGTGTATGAGAGAGAGAGACAGAATCAGAAAATGAGAGAACAAATGTAGAAAAATGTTAACAACTGGTGATTCTAAGTGATGGCTATATGCATATGTACATTAGTTATTGTACTAACTTTCCAGTTTTCATATAGATTTGAAGTTTTTCAGTATAAGCTGTTGGAAAAACAAGAGAGTAGAGAAGTTCAATCAGGAACCAACAAGTGTAAACGAATGTATTTATGGAATTTTGCTATGGGATAGGAGAAAATTAGGATAGTAAAGAGAAGAGATGGGAATCACTAAACCCTTTTCTTTGAAATTTAAAGAAAATTATTCAGGATATTTATACATAAATCTTTAATCTAGATGTAGAAATCATGCAAGAATTTCTACTTTTGTTGTAACCTTTACTTTACCATGTTCCCATAACTTTTTCCCTTTTATTTAAAAACGTCCTATTACAATAATCAAGACAGTGTGGTACTGGCAACAGAATAGACAAATAGATCAATACACAATAAAGAGCCCAGAAATAGACCCATATAAAGATAATCAACTGATTTTTGACAAACGAGCAAGGGTGATACAGTGAAAAATTTATAATTTTTTCTACACACGGTACTGGAACAACTAGACATTCACATTCCAAAAACAAAAACTAGACACAGACCCTACACCCTTCGCAAAAATTAACCCAAACTGGTTCACAGACCTTAATGTAAAACACAAAACTATAAAATTCAAAGATAACAGGAGAAAATGTAGATTATCTTCAACGGGGTGATGACTTTTCAGATAGAACATCCAAAGTATAATTCATGGAAGAAATAACTGATAAACTGGACATTAAAAATTTCTGCTCTGTGAAAGATAATGCCAAGAGAACTAAAAGACACACCATAGAGTGGCAGAACATATTTGCAAAAGACATACCTGATAAAGGATTGTTATCCAAAATACACAAAAATCTGAATAGACACCTTACCAAAGATAATATCCGGAAGGCCATTAAGCAGACGAAAGCATGCTCCACATCAGATGTCATTAGGGAAATAGAAAGTACACTGTATGATACCCCTACGCAACTACAAGAGTAACCAAAATCCAGAACAGTGACAACACTGCCGGCAAGGATGTGGAGCAATAGAAACTCTCATTCTTTGCTGATGGGAATGCAAAATGGTAGAGCCAGTTTGGAAGGTAATTTGGCAGTTTCTTCCCAGACAAAATTACTCTTACCATATGATACAACAATCATATTCCTTCAGTATTTACCGAAAGGAGTTGAAAGTCCTTTCAACTTAAGTCCATAACAAAACCTGCACACAGATGTTTTTAGCAGCTTTATCATGCTTGCCAAAACTTGGATGCAACCAAGATGTTATTCAGTAGGCAAGTGGATAACTGAACTGCGTTATATCCAAACAATGGAATATTACTCGGTGCCAAAAAGAAGTGAGCTATCAAACCACAAAATGACAAGGAGGAAACCTCAGTGAACATTCTGTTCACGAAGTTGTGTCTGACTCTTTGCAACCCCATGGACTGCAGCATGTCAAGTTTCCCTGTACTTCACTATCTCCCAAGGTTAGCTCAAATTTGTGTCCGATACTAAGTGAAATAAGGCCACACACTGTATAACTCCAACTGTAGTGACATTCTAGAAAAGGCAAAACTATGGAGACAGTAAAAACATCAGTGGTTACCAGGGGCAAGGGGGAAGGAGGAATGAATACGTGGAACACAGAGGATTTTTATGACAATGAAACTATTATCTCTGATACAGCAATGGTGGATGCATGTCATCACACACTTGTCAAAACCCACAGGATATATGTAACACCAAGAGTGAATCTAATGTAAAGTATGGACTTTGGGTGATAATGATGCATCAGTGTGGCTTCATTCATGGGAACAAATGGACCCCTCTTGGTGCTAGATGCTCACAGTGGGAGAGCTTCTGAGTGTGTGGAGGGTAGGGTGATACATGGGAACCATCTAGTATTTTGTGGTTAACTTGGTGGTGACATTCAAACTGCTCCAAAAATAAAGTCCATTAAAAAAAAATAATAAATCCAATATTAGGACAGGTGTTAGTTTGAGGAATGAAATAAGAACTAGTTTTAATAACCAGTAGGATTCTCTAAATGCCACATGCATTATTTTAATAAAATATTATTTTATAAATTTCCATAGAGTCTTATGTATCTTTTAATCCTCTTCATCAAAAAAAACTTAATTTTTTAATAAATATGATTTTACTACATCATATTTACTAAAATCATATTTATGATTTTTGTTTTCTTATAATATTTTCTGTTTAAGCTCTGAGATACTGTTAAAACCTAACAGAAGCAGAAGATATTAAGAAGAGGTGGCAAGAATACACAGAACTATACAAAAAAGATCTACATGACCCAGATAATCACAATGGTGTGATCACACACCTAGAGCCAGACATCCTGGAATGGGAAGTCAAGTGGGTCTTAGGAAGATCACTATGAACAAAGCTAGTGGAGGTAATAGAATTCCAGTTAAGCTATTTCAAATCCTGAAAGATTATGCTGTGAAAGTGCTGCACTCAATATACCAGCAAATTTGGGAAACTCAGCAGTGGCCACAGGACTGGAAAAGGTCAGTTTTCATCCCAATCCCAAAGAAAGGCAATGCCAAAGAATGCTCAGATTACCATATAATTGCATTCATCTCACACCCTAGTAAAGTAACGCTCAAAATTCTCCAAGCCAGGCTTCAGCAATACGTGAACCGAGAACTTCCAGATGTTCAAGCTGGTTTTAGAAAAGGCAGAGGAACCAGAGATCAAATTGCCAACATCTACTGGATCATCGAAAAAGCAAGAGAGTTCCAGAAAAACATCTATTTCTGCTTTCTTGACTATGCCAACGCCTTTGATTGTGTGGATCACAATAAACTGTGGATAATTCTGAAGGAGATGGGAATACCAGATCATCTGACCTGCCTCTTGAGAAACTTGTATGCAGGTCAGGAAGCAACAGTTAGAACTGAACAACATGGACCAACAGACTGGTTCCAAATAGGAAAAGGTGTACGTCAAGGCTGTATATTGTCACCCTGCTTATTTAACTTCTATGCAGAGTACATCATGAGAAATGCTGGACTGGATGAAGCACGAGCTGGAGTCAAGATTGCCGGGAGAAATATCAATAACCTCAGATATGCAGATGTGCCATAATCTTATGGCACAAAGTGAAGAAGAACTAAAGAGCCTCTTGATGAAAGTGAAAGAGGAGAGTGAAAAAGTTGGCTTAAAGCTCAACATTCAGAAAACTAAGATCATGGCATCTGGTCCCATCACTTCATGGGAAATAGATGGGGAAACAGTGGAAACAGTGGCTGATGTTATTTTGGGGGGCTCCCAGATCACTGCAGATGGTGACTGCAGCCATGAAATTAAAAGACGTTTACTCCTTGGAAGGAAAGTTATGACCAACCTAGACAGCATATTAAAAAGCAGAGACAGTACTTTGTCAACCAAGGTCCATCTAGTCAAGGCTATGGTTTTTCCAGTAGTCATGTACAGATGGGAGAGTTGGACTATAAAGAAAGCTGAGCACAGAAGAATTGATGTTTTTGAACAGTGGTGTTGGAGAAGACTCTTGAGAGTACCCTCAACTGCAAGGAAATCCACCAGTCCATCCTAAAGAAAATCAGTCCTGGGTGTTTACTGGAAGGACTGATGTAGAAGCTGAAACTCCAACATTTGGCCACCTGATGCGAAGAGCTGACTCATTGGGAAAGACCCTGTTTTTAGGAAAGATTGAAGGCAGGAGAAGGGGATTACAGAGGATGAGATGGTTAGATGGCATCACTGACTCAATGGACATGAGTTTGGGTAAACTCTGGGAGTTGATGATGGACAGGGAGGCCTGGAGTGTTGCGGTTCATGGGGTTGCAAAGAGTCGGACATGACTGAGCGTCTGAACTGAACTGTTAAAAGTCTATTGGAAATATTTTTGATATCTTTTTATCTATGTAAATTTCTAGGATTAGGATCCTTGTTGTTATCTTATTGAACCTCTTCATTATTGGCTAAAAGAAAGAATAAACACATTCTCAGTATTCACCAACAGAATAAGCATATAATGCTTTTTTAATGAGCCAAATATTTGCAATATAACCTTGTGGTTGTAGGGGCAGTAAACAGATTTGAGAAAAACTGCAGGAGACCAAATTACATGAATTTGTATATAAACACTTGAGCACACAGAAATTTACTATGCACAGAATGTATGAGTGAGAAGCCTGATTCAGACTCCTGAATGATGATGCAATCAGGATGAATAATGAAACCTATCAAGGTCACAATCACAATAAAGGCAGCTTTCTGGTAACCTCTGGTACCTCCACCCCCTTAGCTAAATTCATCTTGTATATTCTCAATGGTAGGAAATCCTAGATTTTATTTTGCATTGTTTTACAGCGTTTGTGTTTCTCTGAAAAGGCTTTTTGAGAAAGGTCTTGGCCGTTTCTGAAGGTGTTCCTGTCAGATTTCCAAAGATAAGAAACACTAGTTCAGCTCTTTAATTATTTAATCAAACGTCAGTGTTGCCTAAATTCTAAAGCAAGTGTCTTTCTTCAATCAGTAAGACAGAACATCTACACTTGACCGATGCCCATCAGAAAGCCCGTGGAGATAATTGCTGCTCCAGATAAGGACAGGCTAGCCATTTTCCCCTCAGATGCTCTAGTTTTCACCTGTTTGTCAGGTCAGATTATGGAAAAGAAATACATTTATTACAGTACATTAACTTTTCCCACACAGAAATGTCTTCTCAGAACAACTGAACACTGAACCTTGAATTTTACCTGAACACTGTATGACATAGTGGTGAACATGGCTTCATATATTATTGTTTATACATGATGAGAGTTTATTATGAACTTCCATCTCACTTAATAATACATATGATATATTTTTCTGGGTTCAGAACCAACACATATTGGCTATTTCCAGTGACTTGGCATCATTTATTAAATGAGAATTACTCAGTTAAACACTTTTTCTTTTCACTCTGGCTACTAGGAAGATAAGTGATACTTTCTGATTTTTTCTTCACTAGCTTCCCAACTCTTAACTTTCCACCCTAATTTTCATTTTGTAAAAATTCACTTTGTCTCTCCAATATTACAAAACGCTTCACATATTTGATGGGAATAAGCCCTGGGCATATTTGCTGAGAAGTTTAACTACGTGGTCATCTGTGGCATTCATGAGAACACACAGGCAAAAAGCCAGATGGAATATCCCAAAGGAGGTTCTCAGAGACTCAAAACAAGTCAGACATCCAAGCAACAATGATCATAAAATGAAATACGAAAAATAACAGAAATAGGTTTAAGGTCCAGTGGGAATATAGAAGGAAAAATGTCTGTAGTTCGATAGAAGCAAAAGAGAAGACCTCACAAAAAAGTAAACTTTTAACCTGGGTCTAGAAGAATTGATGATTTTGAACTGTGGTATTGGAGAAGACTCTTGAGAGTCCGTTGGACTGCAAGGAGATCCAATCAGTCCATCCTAAAGGAGATCAGTCCTGTGTGTTCATTGGAAGGACTGATGCTGAAGCTGAAACTCCAATACTTTGGCCACCTCGTGTGAAGAGTTGACTCATTGGAAAAGGACCTAATGCTGGGAGGGGTTGGGGGCAGGAAGAGAAGGAGATGACAGAGGATAAGATGTCTGGATGGCACCACCAACTCGATGGACATGAATTTGGGTAAACTCTGGGAGTTGGTGATGGACAGGGAGGCCTGGCGTGCTGCAATTCATGGGGTCGCAGAGAGTCGGATACAACTGAGCGACTGAACTGAACTGAACTGAGAAGGATAGGGAGGCATTCACAGGGTGTTATGTTTGTAATGTATAGTTAGACATGAATCCCAGTAGCTCAAATGGTAAAAAATCTGCCTGCAAAGCAGGAGACCCAGATTCAATCCCAGGGTGGGGAAGATCTCCTGGAGAAGGAAATGGCAATCCCCGTCAGTATTCCTGCCTAGAGAATTCCATGGACGGAGAAGTCTGGCAGGCTACAGTCCACGGGGTCGCAAGGAGTCAGACACCACTGAGTGATTAACATACACATGTTTACAACGTGTAGTGAGACATGAATCCCACAGTATAAAAGTAGGACCTATGAAATATCATCATTTTTCTATAACCAAGTGTATCTCATTATATCCTAGTCCTGTCTTTTAATCTGAGTAATTTGGTCTCTCTCCTACCAGCCTAGAAAATTTTCATCTGATCTGGGGAGTTCAAGAAAGAACAATGCCTCTGATTTATTTCATATTCTTCTAAATCTAATAATGTCTTTTGCCTGGATATGGGCTTTTGAAACTCAAAAGTCAGATGTTTGATTCATTTCCTTCTCTTTGTTGTTTTGCTGTGTTGTCCCTTTTTAGAAATAATAACAGCAAGATGTAACACTGCAAGAAAGAGGGAAACCAGATACCAGAGTACCTGGGATGGAGTACCATGTGGAATAGCATCCCTTACCTTAGATGAGTGTGGACAAAGGAATCGTAAGTATTTTCTAAGTCACCTCTTTCACTCTCATTTTATGGAATAAAAATTTGAAGTGAAAAAAGGCAGAATGGTGGTCCCAAGCTCGCCCCATGTATTGGAGTGGTAGACTGCACTTCTGACTCCTGTTTAAACAATGTTCAAGGTCTCCTTTAATCTGGGGCACAAATGAATTGCCAAGGGAGTTTGTTAACATATGCTGATTCTCCTGTTAGATTCAAGGATAGAGAGGAAAGCCAGAAACCTACATTTTAAACAAGCATCCTACATTTTAAACTAATGCAAAGAACCCACCTTCCAAAAAGACTGCCTTAGAGGTTGAACTCAGTAAGGGCAGAGGCCTATTTTTCTTCATCTTTTATTATTCCCATTGCCTACCGAGCACTTAGTGTGTGAGAAATCTCTAATGTTGAACGGATGAGTAAACCGTATTTCTAAAAATACACAACACCTTTAAACCTTGCTGTTTGTTTCTATCAAAAACACTGCCCAATTTGTCCTTTACTGGAATATTTTGAATTGTAATGTTTCTGCATTTCATCAAAGATTAAGCTTTTCAATACAAAATGCCAGCAACCTCAGCAAAATCCCAGGAAGCAAGATTTCAAGTATTGAAAGAGAATGCTTTGTTTATGTTGTCAATATTCACCCTTTGAACATGTAAGATGCAATTCCAAACCAAAACCCAACTTACATTTTTGGTATTATGTGATTTATTGTAGCATTGTCTTAAGAGAAAATATAAGAGGGCTCCTCCTGCCCCCATTAAATATCTGACTACTAAATATTTAGGTATAGAGACTCGATTTCTCTGTATTTTTTACACAAAATATTTTAAAAATCAGAAACTTTTCATTTTTATTTTGCTATTTTTTTATGGTATGGGATCACTTATATGTGGAATCTAAAAAAATGGTACAAATGGAACCCACTTACAAAACGGAAATAGAGTCTACAGATGCAGAAAATAATCTCATGGTTACCAAGGGGGAACTGGGAGGAGGGATAAACCAGGAGACACAATACTATCTACAAAACACACACTACTACATAAGGAAAAAGATAACCGAAAAGGATCCACTGCACAGCACAGGGAACCCCACTCAATACTATGCTAAGCTGCTCAGTCATATCCAATTCTTTGCGACCCCATGGACTGCAGCCCACCAGGCTCCTCTGCCCATGGGATTCTCCAGGCAAGAATACTGGAGTGGGTTGTCATTTCCGTCTCTAGGGGATCTTCCCAAACCAGGGATTGAACCCACATCTCTAATGTCTCCGGCATTGGCAGGTGGGTTCTTTACCACAAGCGCTACCTGGGAAGTACTCAATACTATGTAATGACCCATATGGGAAAAGCAACTTTTTAAATAAATGAAGACAACTGAGGATGATAATATGATGCAGAAAAAATACATCCATTGGCTTCTTCTAAGCACTATTCTATCCTATAAAATGAGTGACAGTAGTTTTAAATTACATCTGGAAGAAGCTGCCATACATAAACAGCTCATTAGGAAATAAGTGTACATGGAAATATCTTGAGATTGGAATTTTTTCAACAGAGTCACATAATCCACAGAATAACCAGTGTATCTTCATTTTGTAAAAACAAAGAGAGAGTCTCAGACTAATCGGCCTCTAAGATCTTATCTCCTAAATAGCCACTGTGTCTCACACCACATGGCCCCTGCCTTCCAACTTTAATTCACATAATCTGGTTATGTGGTTCTGTAAGAATTACAAAAGTCCATTTCACTGGGATAACTGCAGGTGAGTGATATCCAAGACTGAGAAAATGTAGATTATTAGATTTAGCAAAATGTTATAGCATGATTCATATTTGTTGATTGTGAAAATGCTTTGGGGAGATTGAATTAGCAGCAAGAAGACCTTTTAGGAGGCTCAGAGGAAAGAATCTCGGGAGTATAATTTTGGAATGAATTAAGTTATTTGTGGATCTAAATGAGCATGTCTGAAAATTAATATAACAAAAGAAAATCTGTACATAAGAGCAGAAAGTCAGAACACAAGCCAGATTGGTTTTGACATTTGACAAGCAATTATTACAGTGAAAGTAATCATGAAAACTCAGGATGACTATGTTTCTAGTGATTAATTCTGGCTAGAGTTTAACACAATTAACCAGATACTCAAACAAAGGCAAAAATGCTAATTTTCTCAAAACATATTTTTTTGTGTATTGTTTGGATAATTTCCCTATATTACTAAACTTTCTCCAGATGGTTCATAATTTTACTTTAGGAGTAATTGTTTTTTAAAAAAACCTCCACCTTTTCTCATAAAGCATCATTCATGGCCTGAGCCCAGAACATAATACTAAAATCATAATTTTTAAAAGTGTTCTACTTCAAGGGTACATCTTCATTTCAATTTGTAATAAGTCTCACACAATGGAGTGGTTCTAAAATTATTTAAAGTGAATTACAGACTGGCAGAATTGGTACAGAGAGAGAGGCCTTTGGAACAGGCATGAATTACAGCTGAAAGCTTCACTGCTTTAGTCATAATTGGCCCTGGTTTGGGGGACCATCTAGCTTAGATAAAGGGCTTCCCTGTTGGCTCTGATGATAAAGAATCCGCCTACAATGCGGGAGACCTGGGTTCGATCCCTGGGTTGGGAAGATCCCCTGGAGAAAGGCATGGCAACGCACTCCAGTATTCTTGCCTGGAGAATCCCTATAGAGAGCGAGCCATGGGGTCACAAAGAGCCACACACAACAGAGCAACTAAGCAGACACCAAGAGCTTAGATAAAAGATACCCCTCTACAAATTTTGACAGTGACTACATTGGACCAGAAAGCATTAGTAAGTGATGAGACTTCACCATCTAGCTGTTGGGTCACCCACTCGGCAGTGTTCCCTAGCACTTTGAATGATAGACCCTAAGCCCACCCCCTTTCATGGATGGATGCAGAATTGCCATTTTGGGCAGTGAATCAAGTCATTAGGATAGGAGATTACCTAGTTCTTCTACATTGTAGCATTCTTTGTACTAAAACAATATAAGGAAAAACAATTGTATTCCCCCCTGAAGAAAGGGAAAACATCTGTATTGGGTTAATATGCTCCAAAGGAGAAATTATTAACTGAAAGAACATAGTGTTAGTTCATAAGATCTGCTATATAATAAACAAAACTCATATTTTTCACAAAAGTGTGTTTATTCACTTCAAAAATTAATAAGTATTTAAAGGTAGTAATGGTGGTGGTGGGGGGGGGAATTCCTTAATCTCAATTAGATAATACAGGGAGGGAAGTTCCTTCTCACTCATAGAACCACAAAAAGGTGATTTGTGATGTGTTTTGCTCAATTCCTTCCCCATGAATATTATCTCTGTAAAATGAATCTTCTCTAAGACATGTATTGCCCTTTTATGCTGACTGTATGCGTGCATGTGCATAAAATGCCACATCTCCAATTAGGATGTGTATATTCAGGAAGAATGACATATCAGGGCTGTCAAACTAAAAGCCCTACAGCTTGGGAGAATTTTCCATATCATTCATGGGCCTGCCAAGATTATGGGACTATCCTTTCTTATCTCTGATTCCATCTCCTCTCTCTCCAGCTAAATGTTGTATTTTTCAGATGCTTCAGAAATATCGTGACTTGGTGATCTCTTATAAAATTTCAGTAATGCTTTGTTTGATCCCAGTAAGGTGCACTCCCTGTTGTTTCCAATATGGATTAGTTTCCAACAATTGGCTTTACCTCTTCATGTAAAAAATGTGCTGTTAACAGGCTACTGAAGAAGATTGCTTTCTGTGGAAGGAACTCCAGGGGGAAATTTGTATTGAAGGCGAGCACTTGATGGTGTCTGCTCGGAAAATCTTAAACATTTTGCAAGTGAAAATGTCACAACATCACTGTGATATATTATTGATACATGGTTTTAGTGGAATGACACCTAACAGGATAATAACGTGAGAGTTTCAGAAAGACATTGTAAATTTTTGAAATATAAAAGGTGGTGTTGGGAATACATAGTATTTTCTGAAAATATCAAATTTTCATGTTAGTAACAATGAAGGAAAAGTTAATAGGATAAATGGAGAGACATTAGTTTCGAATTTGAATGTCAGTAGAAACATAACTTGTTTGAGTAGACTGCTTTCAAAAAGTTATGAAAATATTCAAAAGCATGACTCAGATTTCCTCTAGGTTCAACTTACTGGTACTGTATTAAATTATAAGGTCTAAGGTAAGAGACCAGGTATGTTGGTTCTGTAAGCTACAAGGCTGAGAAATTACATGCTGTTTTTTGAAAGCCTGGATGATTCAAGCACCACAGATACAGACACCTCCAAATTTGTCTGAAAGTATCATTCACATTTTATTACCCCAAGAGAGTTAGGTAAGATCGCAGAGCTGGAAGAGACACAGTAGATGATCTGGTCCATTTTTCCTGCTATTTGAGGAATACTTACCATATTTTTTTTTCAGGTTGAACAATCAATAATGCCATTCTTAAGCTTTCCATTTGGTTCTCTACAATATTGGCTTTAATGTCCTCATCTTGCTATTAAAAGTTCCTTTTCTCTAGTTTTCTAATCGGCCCTAGTTGATCTTTATAAAAGGAAAGAGGCAATAACTACTAATTGACAAAACACATTTGCTCTCCTTCGAAGCATATTATAGAGAGCAGCTCAGCCCTGCACCACTTAGTCCTTCTGATGATTTCAGGGGAGGAGGAATTTTTATTATTCACAGGGGGGAAACCTAGGAATATGGACAAGGGTATTTTCTCCAGGCATATTTATTCCATATAAACGTAGGCTGACATTTTTTGCATGCATGTGCATGCAAAGTCATGTCTGATGCTTTGGAACCACATAGACTATAGCCCATCAGGCTCCTCTATCCCTGGTATTTTCCAGGCAAGAATACTGGAGTGGGTTGTCATGCCTTCCTCCAGGGAATCTTCCACTTAGGACTGCCTATTTTGTGTATCTGGTAAGTTCTGACAATACCATTTTAATACCACAACAGCATTTAAAGGCATTAGTGGGTTTTTTGTTTTTTAATATCTATTTATGGCTGTATCTGCTCTTGGTTGCATCACTTGGGATTTTTCATTATGGCATGCAGGTTCAGTAGCCCCACAGCAGGTAGGATGTTCATTCCCTCATCAGGGATCGAACCCACGTCCTCTGCATTAGAAGGTGAATTCTTAACCACTGGACCACCAGGGAAGTCCCAAGGCATTAGGTTTATTAAAAACTTAGTGAAGCATGATTTGTTAACCCAGACATAGTATGTTTAGTTTTGTTTTGTTGTATAATTGATTACTGCTTTGTAAGTATGCAGGCTTTCTTGCTGGATTGACAGAACTACAGAAAAGATTAAATGACCTCTCAGAAATAACAGCTCAATTCAAATCAGAAACCCAGATTACAACACTTTGCTCTAAGCTCCAGGCTATGTAGCATCCTAAATTCTTAAAAAATAGCATTTTGTCCATTAAGTGAGAGAGAGCAAAATTTACCCTTGCTGTTACTTAAGGCCTTTGCTTTTTTGTTTCTTACAGAAGGATGTGCAGTCACAGATTGAAGTTGGCCTTAAAAAGTTTTTTTTAAATGCAGCATTATATCCTAAAATAAAATGTAGTGCCGATAATCAAGATGCATATAGATTTTAAAATTCTCACCACACTAAGATGAAGAAACTACTTTCACAAAATCAACTGAGAAAATTCCAATGATTCTGTGTCCCCAGAAATAATACCAAAGGATGTTATTTCTAAGCCATTTTGAATAAATAATCAGCACTACTTGGATTTTATAAAAGAAACAGTTAAAAACTGATCATCACTCTCAAGGAATCTACAACCACCAGTACAAGTCTAGATATGATTAAACTCTAAGTTCTGTTTAAGAGATAAAAGGTCAATCCTGGCCATTGGAATAACTGGGAATGTTTACTTAAAGTTCACATTTAACCTCCATCTCAATGGCTGAATACACATGTAGAGGGAGAGAGGAGTTGTTCTAGGTGGGAGATGGGGAAGTAAACATGGGCTGCTTCTGAGACAATAAAATGTATTTATCACAGAGTGACTAAAATGAAGCTTACATGCTCATCTGGTCATCAATTTAGCAAATATTTATGGAGACCCTACTATTCGAGATACTCGGGATATATTTAGTAGTGAAAAGTGAAAGTGAAAGTCACTTGGTCGTGTCCAACTCTTTGTGACCCCATGGACTATACAGTCCATAGAATTCTCCAGGCCAGAATACTGGAGTGGGTAGCCTTTCCCTTCTCCAGGGGATCTTCCTAACCCAGGGACTGAACACAGATCTCCCACACTGCAGGCAAATTCCTCACCAGCTGAGTCACAAAGGAAGCCCAAGAATACTGGAGTGGGTGGCCTATCCCTTCTCCCAGTCTTTGTGACCCAGGAATCAAACCAGGGTCTCCCGCATTGCAAGTGAATTCTTTACCAACTGAACTATCAGGGAAGCCCTAGTTAGTAGTAAGAAACAAAAGAAAACAAAGGAAGATAAACTTCTGTATCATTTACAGTCCCAGCAGGAAACACACACACAGCTTATCTGAACAGGGTGAGAGGGAAGAGTACAATCTAAAGATTGCTGACAAAGACGTGAGCCAGTTTTAAGGTAATTAGCAAAGGATAATGCAATACCCCCAGGCTAATAGATGGGGAAGCAATGGGAATAGTGACAGACTTTATTTTATTTTTTTTAAAAGGCTAATGTGGTAGCAATTTGCAGTCCAAAATCACTGCCTATGGTGACTGCAGCCATGAAAAGACACTTGCTGCTTTGTAAGAAAAGCTGTGACCAACCTAGACAGCATATTAAAAAGCAGACATTACTATGCCAACAAAGGTCCATCTAGTCAAAGCTATGGTTTTACCAGTAGTCATGTATGGATATTAGAGTTGGGCTATAAACAAAGCTGAGCACTGAAGAATTGATGCTTTTGAACTGTGGTGTTGGAGAAGACTCTTGAGAGTCCCTTGGACAATAAGGAGATCCAACCAGTCCATCCCAAAGGCAATCAGTCCTGAACATTTATTGGAAGGACTGATGTTGAAGCCGAAGCTCCAATACTTTAGCCACCTGATGCGAAGAGCTGACTCAGTGGAAAAGACCCTGATGCTGGGAAAGACTAAAGGTGGGCAGAGAAGGGGACGACAGAGGATGAGATGGTTGAATGGCATCACCGACTAAATGGACGAGTTTCAGTAAATTCCAGGAGTTGGTGATAGACAGGGAGGCCTGGTATGCTGCAGTCCATGGGGTTGCAAAGAGTCGGACACGACTGAGCAACTGAACTAAATAGTCATGGGAAGTACTTAATATCTCAAGGTTTGAAAGGAGCATGGAAGGGAGCAGTTATCAGAACCTGGGATAAGACCCAGGAAAGGGGCTGCCTGATATGAGGTGTGGCTTCCTGCAGTGACAGCTGGGAGTGACTCTGGTGAATAAATAGCCCACCTCCTGATTTCAGGTTCTTCCAACTCACTCCCGTCAGCTTACTCCAACTAGAAGGCAAAGGAGGCCCCCAGTGCAATCAGAGCAGGGCCATGCAGGGCTACAGGATATGGTGAAGAGGAGCAGAGAGAGATCTGAAGGGGCAAAAATGTTCAGCGTAATCTCTCCTTCAGTCAGGGTCTACCAGAGAAACAGAACCAGTAGGATACACACACCCACCCCCAGAAATTTATATAAATATGTATAATTTATATGTCATATAAAAATACATATTTAAATATATAAATCTATAATATATTTAAAATATAAATACATGTAGCATTTACATATGTGCTAAAATACATATTTATAATGAGATCTGTCTCAAGACATCGGTTTTGCAAAACCAAGGGAGCTGCGAAGTCCCAAATCTACAAGGCAGGCTCAAAACTCTCCAAGAGAAGCTAAAGTCCATAAGTAGAATTTCTTTCATATTTAAGCCTCAGTAACTCTCTTAAGGATCATCAACTGTTTGGGCCAGGCCCACCTGGATTATAGAGGAGGCTGGCATCTTTCCTTAAAGTCAGCTGATTACAGATGCTAACCATCATAATAATTCCTTCATAGCCACATGATTCATGTTTAATTGAATAGCTTAGCCAGGTTGACTCACAAAACTAACTCCCAGTCTCTATTCTATTGTACTAAAGACAGAAAACAAAATTTGATACCTTCTAGGTGATGATAACTGCTAAGAAAAAGAATAAAGCAGAATATACAGATAAGGTGTGATGGGAGGCACTATGCTTTAGATAGGATTTTCCTAGAAATATTTAAACAACTGGTCTCTGTGCTGAGGCCTAAATCAAGTCAGGAAGTGAGTCCTATGGATATCAGGGGATATTATTCCAGGAAGAGCCTCAGACAAGTGTTCAAGCTTGACCTGTTCAAGGGTTAGTAAGAAAGAGAGTTTTGAAGCTGAGGTAACAAAAAAAAAAAAAAAAGAGTAGGAGGAGATGAGATTATACAGTAGCCTGGGGTCAGACTGGGAAGAACCTTTTAAGCAAAATAAGAATTTTGGATTATATTTTGAGTGAAACAGAATGCAGCTAAATCATTTGGCACTATAAAGAGATATAACATGATTCTGACTATTTTGGTTTGTTGTTGTTGTTGTTGTTGTTGCTTTCTTGTTATTTTTTAAGAACTGCTGTGGTCTTTGGGTGGAGAAAAGACGACAGGCATCAGGGCTTGGGAAAGGGGAAATAGATGGGTGCTGATGCTGTGGCCTCCATCCAGATGGGCTGAGAGTTGTGGCCGTGGAGACTGTAATATAACTTGAAGGTCGCATCAGCATGATTTGCTTTGTAGATGTGACACATACAAGAAGGAGAGGTGTCAGGAAGCCATGATGTTTGGCTTGAGCAACTGAATAAATGAAATTATTCTGAGATGTAAAAAGAAATTATTTATTCAGATAAGATGGAAAAGACTAGGACGGGACACGTTTGTGAGTGGGAGGACGAGGATTCTGGTGCTGTGGTTTGGAAATGACAAAGTGGTTATCTACTGATCATCCAGTTGGACATTGCAAGTAGGCTGTTAAAGCCTGTGATGCAGCTGAGAGGTTAGGACTATATATGTCAACCTGGTAGCTACCAACATAAAGATTCCGGGAAGATCAGGAAAGAACTATCAACAGTTGTAACAGGGGAGCTTGTGATAAAGGATTAGTGAGTGTTATCAGAGAAAGAAAAGCATAGACTCTGGTGATTCCTACATTAGCAGCAGAAACATCTGCCTTATTTACTACTCTGAAAGCACCTTCAGAGAAGAAATTATGCCTTAATCATTTTGGAAGCTTAACACACAGTTAATGTAAGGCTAGTCAAGGCTATGGTTTTTCCAGTAGTCATGTATGGATGTGAGAATTGGACTATAAAGAAAGCTGAGTGCCAAAGAATTGATGCTTTTGAACTGTGGTGTTGGAGAAGACTCTGAGAGTCCCTTGAACTGCAAGGAGATCCAACCAGTCCATCCTAAAGGAGATCAGTCCCGGGTGTTCATTGGAAGGACTGATGTTGAAGCTGAGGCTCCAATACTTTGGCCACCTGATGTGAAGACCTGACTCATTTGAAAAGACGCTGATGCTGGGAGAGATTGAGGGCAGGAGGAGAAGGGGACAACAGAGGATGAGATGGTTGGATGGCATCACCGACTCAATGGACATGGGTTTGGGTGAACTCTGGGAATGGGTGATGGACAGGGAGGCCTGACATGCTGCGGTTCATTGGGTAGCAAAGAGTCGGATACGACTGAGCAACTGAACTGAACTGAAGTAGCCAACACTGGATGACCTCTTGGTAACTACAGATTGAATGAATACAGAATGAGTTAAAGGATTGAAGGCCACCGAGGCTGGCCTGATCCAGTCCCTCCCGCTGCCGCCAGGAAACTACACAGAACAACAGTCCTCACCACAGATTGCTTGGCAGTTGCTCAGTTGACATCCATGTGCCTTGGAAGAAGCAAGGTCCTTGAAGGTGGACAGGCTTGAACCGCAGCTGCAGCTCTGTTACTTGTTTGCCATGAGACTTTGGCAATGTATTTAGCGCTCAGAAATCATTGTCTCAGTAAAATGCATGAGCATTAGAGCACAGTGCTTGGCATATAAAAAGCGTTGAGTAAAAATTAATCTTCAGGAGCTCATTAAAAATACCTGGAACTTCATCACTTGTGAATTTTGAATAACATGTTATTTCATGGGCTACAGAGCTCATGAAACCAGTCACAGCTCTAAATCATGCAGATTTTGCTTTGTTATTTAAGCATGTCAGAACTCATTTAAATCTGCTCATCTAATTAATATCATTCCAGTGATTCTCAAAGTTCTCATTACTTTTTCCTCAATGGAGGCCCCATTTTGCATATTCAAATAACATTTATTGAGAGCTGACTATATGTTATATAGTGCTCAAAGCATGGATACAATGGGACTCAGCTTCAACTTGTCAGTAGCTGCACCTCCAGTTTATAAATTATATTTATCAGTGGTTACAATAGAACAAATAATTTTAGGAAATGACTTTCTACTTCCTTCACCTTTGTATAAAAGAGAACAACTATTCTCATATCACAGAGTTTTAAAAATGTACACCCTTGAGGAATAGAAAATAAAGTTACATATTGCTACACTTTATACAATAGGTACAAACATAAAGATGCAACAGATTTTTCCTCAAGGAGCCAACAGTCTTGTAGAAAGAATAGGACAGGAATAAACTCCATGAGCTAGCATGTGATACAGGTGAGAATTAAGATGCATAAACTAGGCATTGGGTAAATGAATGAACAAATGAGAAAACAAAGCAAATGTTATAATAACTTACAGGTGCATATGATTCATTTCAGCTGAAGTCATCATGGACTGCCCTATGCAGGAATCCCCAACCTTTTTGGCACCAGGGACTGGTTTCATGGAAGACATTTTTGCACAGACCAGGGTAAAGGGGATTGTTCAGGGATGATTCAAGTGCATTAACATTTATTGTACTCTTTTGTTTCTAACCTAATACTGTGGCTGATCTAACAGGAGGTACCCATCTGACACCCGGGAGGGTGGGGACCCCTGCTTTAGAGGACGTTAACATTTTAGCTAGAACGTCAAGAAAAATTAAACTTTTATAACTTATGAGTGGGAAACATTTAAACAATGAAACTGGAAGCCATAATTAATACCCTAGCGTGGCTAGTATACAGGGAATACGTCAGGAAATGGGCGAAGATATCACAGGCCAAGGTAAAAGTCTGGATTGTTTTAATAGGTAATTTTAAATAAGTATCAATTCAATATTTGCTTTGAAATTAATTGAAAATTCAACTCAAGCTTAAAAAACACGAAGGAAATTAACAGCGTTCCTACCTGGAGGTCAGGCGATTCTGGTGATGGTTAACCCTGTAATTCCATCCTGGATCCCTGCTACCCTCCCGGCTCTGCCCTCCTGTCTGCTCCCGCTGTATCCTCGGGCTGGCTGTTAAACCACTACCACTGTTCGGACTTCACATCCACTCACGACAGCGTCCAGGGAAAAGGAAATGGTCTTTTCAGTACGTGATGCTCTCTTAGGAGTAGCAGTTCCACTTCGTTCCAGAGCAGTTCCAAGCAGTTCCAAGGTGCGTCCAAACTCACACTCACATCTTATTGCCAAATTAATTCACCTGCTTTCTGCAGAATTAATTCCCCCGTCATCAGATCCAAGGCCCTTACTGGCTCAGACCTAGAACCCTGACCAATCCCTACCTAGCAAGGAGAATGAGATTACTGTGATGAAGTTAGACCCTGGGGCTGCCTGTAGAGTCGAAGTCCGTCATCCAACCGCTCAGCGGTCACACCGGGGTGGGGATGCTGGTGGGCGTGGGGATACTGGTTGAGGTGGAAGTGAAATATATATAGAGGAGACTTCATTATTCATTCACTACAGGGAATTATTGAGCTGCTTTATACATAGGAATCACGTATGCAGATAATTCTACTGAATATTCATTTGATGATGATTCTAAAGATTTACAGAAAAATAAACTAAAAACTCTCTACTCATAAAGATATCACTAGGGACTTTCCTGGTGGTCCAGTGGTTCAGACTCTGAGCTCCCAATGCAGGGGGCACTGGTTCAATCCCTGATCAAGATGACATGTGCCACAAGAAATGGCCAAAAAGAGAAGAGAACTTTACCTGCATAAATATATCTCCAGAATAACCCTTTAGGTGAATACCTATATTATCTAAATATTGCTTATAAATAAGTAATTTTTAAAAATAAGACCTTATGAGAAAAAGAAACTAAAAAAAAAAAATGAATACATAGTATGAAATACGAATGCTCTATTTACAGGAAAAAGCATACTCCACCTTACTAATAGTATAAAGCTGTGAATAAAAACATGCAAAAATGCCCCAATGTTCATCGCAGCACTGTTTATAATAGCCAGGACATGGAAGCAATCTAGATGCCCATCAGCAGACGAATGGATAAGGAAGCTGTGGTATATATACACCATGGAATATTACTCAGCCATTAAAAAGAATTCATTTGAATCAGTTCTAATGAGATGGATGAAACTGGAGCCCATTATACAGAGTGAAGTAAGCCAGAAAGATAAACACCAATACAGTATACTAACGCATATATATGGAATTTAGAAAGATGGTAATGATAACCCTATATGCAAAACAGAAAAAGAGACACAGATGTACAGAACAGACTTTTGGACTCTGTGGGAGAAGGCAAGGGTGGGATGTTTCAAGAGAACAGCATCAAAACATGTATATTATCTATGGTGAAACAGATCACCAGCCCAGGCTGGATGCAGGAGACAAGTGCTCAGGCCTGGTGCACTGGGAAGACCCAGAGGAATCGGGCGGAGAGGGAGGTGGGAGGGGGGATCGGGATGGGGAATACATGTAAATCCATGGCTGATTCATGTCAATGTATGACAAAACCCACTACAATATTGTAAAGTAATTAGCCTCCAACTAATAAAAATGAATGGGGGGAAAAAGTGCAAAAATGTAAGGCTTTCCCTGTAAATTAGATTAAAAAAATAATACCTATTGCTACTAAGGATTTGAGGTGGTTGGAGATTAAAATACTGTGATCCTTCTAGAAAGCAGTTTAGTATTATGTTTCAGGATCTTTATCGATATAATTACACCTACAGGTGTGTGTCTTAAGGAATAATTAAGAATGCAATTAGAGTTCATGCATAAGGACTCCCCGAGCAGTGTTCTGTATAATAGCTAAAACCTGAAATGACCATTAACAGCCCAAAACAGGGAAAGGCTGAATAAGGAATAGTTCACACAACGGAAAACTATGCAGCTTGAAAACTAATTTTGACGATAGAGGAAAATGTTGAATAATAACATTTTTAAAAGCCCTGGGATCTCAACCATATACTTTTTAAGTTAAGCAGTGTTTTGAAGTGGAGAGAGATTTTTAAAAGCATGATGCTTTTAAAAGTCTCACTACATTCTAACCTACTTTGACTAAGTGCCTGCCAGGAGAAATGACAATAGTCTTTCACCTTGCTGAACATCATAAGTGAGTGATTTTTGAATACAACTGCAATAGTAACTTTTCTACAGCCTTTCCTTTAACTTTTCAAAATCCACTCTTACAAAGCAAGCAAAGACCTCTCTTGGATTATAAAACAGCAATATTATTAACACTAAAGTATTGAGTCTCCCATGAGCCTGGCATTATTCTCAGTGTGGAATATTTTAGTATTAATAAATTTATTGTTTGCTCATTTGATGCCAGGCTTACTGTCCTTGAATCATGAAAGTGGTTATTTAAAACACTCTACAATGTTGATTGTTGGACCAGAGTGATGGCTACAGGAGAAGTGATTACATTATTCCAATTTGGGGTATATTTTTAAATTTTCATGATAAAAATTGTAAAACCAAATAATTCACATAGAACCAGTGAAAGCATGGGTAGTCCACAATGTTTAGTTTTCTAAAACTAAAATTCTAAACTTCTCTTAATTATTATATGTACACTTTCCAACTAACAGTTTGAAAATATAATATTTTATTTACATGCAGAGAAATAATATGCTTGCATAAACATAAACTGTGTTCAAACCACAGATGCTATTTTAGTTATATTCATGTATCAAACTTTGTATCAGAAGGAGCCTTTTTTTGACACTGGAAAATAATTTGTATAAAAAAGTTGTGTTTGGTACTTTCTGGTGGTCCAGTGGTTAAGACTTTGCCTTCTGATGCAGGGGGTGTTGGATAACTGGTCAGGAAGCTAGAATCCCACATGCCTTGCAACCAAAAAGTAAAATAAAATAAAAATAAAACAGAAGCAATATTGTAGCAAATTCAATAAAGACTTAAAAAATGGCCTATATGAAAAAACATTTTTTTAAAGAAAGAAAAGTTGTATCATATTAAAAGATTCATCTTTAATAACCTGACATTTTAGGATCAAAATCCTTTCTAGATAAGCAAACTCATTCTACTAGGTCTTTCCTTGTGTGCTTTTATTATTAAATTTATCTGCAATTTGACAAGCTATTTGATTTTCCTCAGTTAATACACCTTAATTACCATAAAATTATACAATAGAGTTATGTAAACTTTAGAAGTGATCTAAACTATGAAATAACTGAGGATAAGAACCAATGACTTCTCATCATTGCATTCCTAATTATGGGCTTTTAATTAAAATATGTCACATTGACTAGATTTAGTCTACTTTCCACACAGGGACGGGCTCTTTCCCATCACACTGTTAACTGATGGTTCTATTAGCCTTGTTACAAACCCTCCAGTGATAAGGAATATTAAATACATCTGATATCTAGCACAAAGTACCTGAAGCTGGTGGGTTTTTGGTTTTGTTTTTGTCTTCCTGCTACACCAGGTCTTCCTTGCAGCATTCAGGATCTCCTATTTTCCTTGCAGCATGCAGATCTTTTGTTGCAGCATATGAGATTTAGTTCCTCAACCAGGGATTGAACCACAGTACCCTGCATTAGAAGCTCAGAGTCTTAGCCACTGAACTACCAGGGAAGTCCCCAAACTGGGTGGTTAAAACAATAGAAATATATTTTCTGAAAGATCTGGAGGTCAGAAGTGCAAATCAAGGTACCAGCAGGGCCAAGCTCCCTCTGAAACCTGGAGGGGATAATTCTTTCTTGCCTCTTCTTGTTTCTGGTGTCTATCAGCAATCCTTGGCATGCCTTGGAGCACAGTTGCAGCATTTTGATCTCTGCTGCCATCATCACACGGCCATCTCCCTGTGTGTCTGTCTTTATATGACATCCTTTTTCTGTGTCTCCATGTCTTTACATGATATTCTCCTGAGTCTGTGACCAAATTTCCTTCTTCTAAAGACACCAGTCATCTCACATTAGGGTCCACATTAATGACCTCATCTTGATGACATTTGCAAAGATCTTACATCCAAATAAGGTTACATTCATGTTCACTGGGGTTTAGGACCTCAAATATCTTTAAGTAAGTGTTAGTCACTCAGTCTTGTCCAACTCTTTATGACCCATGGAGCCGCCAGGCTCCTCTGTTCATGGAATTCTCCAGGCAAGAATACTGGAGTGGGTACGCACTCCCTTCTCCAGAGGATTTTCTTAACCCAGGAATCAAACCCGCATCTCCAGCATTGCAGGCAGATTGTTTACTGTCTGAGACACCAGGGAAGCCCTTGCATACCTTTGAGTGAATTTGAAAGTGAAAGTTGCTTAGTCATGTCTGACTTTTTGGGATCCCATGAACTATATAGTCCATGGAACTCTCCAGGCCAGAATACTGGAGTGGGTAGCCTTTCCCTTCTCCAAGGGATCTTCCCAACCCAGGCTTCGAACCCAGGTCTCCCATATTGCAGGTGGATTCTTTACCGTCTGAGCTACCATTTTCCCTCTCATATAGGATACTGAAACACAGACAACTGTAGAAGCTAGAGAGTGAGCTGTGATCAGTCCCTTAAATTTTCTGGAGTGAGGTTTATCTCACTTTATGTGATTAAAATACTTAATAGTAAAACATAGTAACACCTACCAAGGGCTGATCAAGTGCTAGGCACATGTTCAGAGCACTGAAGAATAACTCCCTGAGTTCTCACAAAGACATACTCCTAATAATATCAGTCCTTGATGAAAGGCCTTTAAATATTTAATAATAGCTCTTATAGTCCTACTAAATCCTTTCTTCAAGGTAAACATTATCAGTCCCTTCAAACATTTTTTAGGTTGAATCATTTCTAATCTATCAATCTGAATAATCCTGAGTTGACTGTTCAGAAAATTAGAATTGTTTGCATCACCTGCCTTCTAATTAAAACTTAAATCTAGGTCTACATATATGGGTATGTAGACATACATGTATGTCTACATACATATTTGGAATATATATACTTAGGAAAAATATATATATATACATATATACTTGCTCAAAGACTCTTGCTTATCCAGAACTCATAAATTTTGTGGCAGGAATTGAATAAATGTATTTTCATAAATTCCCCACCAGTAGCACAAAGAGTTGGACATGACCGAAGCAATTTAGCACATAAAGCTGCAGTTAATAAGGTTTTATAGTACATATTGATAATACTATTACACTTTGAATACTAGGCAATTCTGAATATTTTTAAAACATTCATAATAACTATCACTTTTTTGTTTACCAACTGGTAAAAAGTTCAAGTATTATAAAATGAACTTGAAGAACCCTAGGGATTATTTTCATAGGGTACTGCAATGCCCCATTTTAGATCCCATTTCTGTTCACCAGAAATTTCTCAGAGGATTTAGTCAAACATGAAACTTTTTGCTCTATTTGTAAGTAATGTACTTTTATTTCAAAATCAAATCTAATATGCTGCTTTCTATTTCAGATCTTAAAAAAAATAGCTCAAAAGGCTATTAGATCTTCATTTTGATCCGCATATGTGTGTCTGCAACTGGATTAGATAAATTGGAACTTCATGAAAATGAGGTAGAGTTAAACTATTTCATGGTCTGGTTTCTTATTAAGAAGTAATAAAATTTTATCACGGGTCCATGGTGTCCTGGTGCTAGACTAATACTGAAGCCAATGGCAGGCTTTTATCAAAAAATTAAACTTTGACTTACAGCCAAGACTCTGGTTTTCAGCTAAGATACTTTACATCTATGGCAGCTTTGTACTTCATGGATTAATTGTCATAATACGTGATTATTGATGCAGAATCCTCTGTAATTTCTTTTGGTCTGGTAGTCTTGTATATTGATAATTGAACCTTTAACTTGTTTAATAGTACAAGTAACTAAGTTGTCAGAAATTTCCTCCTTAAATCCTGACAGCCTTGTCCTTCTAAAGTAAGGATGTGGGTGCTAAGTCGCTTCTGTCATGTCTGACCTCTTTGCCATCCTATGAACTGTAGCCCACCTGGCTCCTCTGTCCATGGGATTCTCCAGGCAAGAATACTGGAGTGGGTTGTCATGCCTTCCTCCAGGGGATCTTCCAACCCAGGGATGGAACTCATGTCTCTTACATCTCCTGCGCTGGCAGGCAGGTTCTTTACCACTAGCACCACCTGAGGTGAGGTAAGGATACTCCTTTATTTCCATTTCTCCACAACACTTCTGCCTGCTTACCACTAGCAATGGCCCAGATTATCAGTTGCTGGCATCTGGTAAATTCAGTTCTTACTGGCCCAGAGAATGTACTAGTTATATCCCACAGCTAATTAGAATGCAGTCTCTTTGCTAGAGAATAGTTTATTTAGTTCATCAATGAATAATACTTGGTTTGAATCTTGATTTAAAAATTAAAGGGAAATAGAAACAGGGTGAGAAAGGGGAAAATATTTTCTTCAAAGCAGGAATTTCTGTTAATTAAATTGAAAAAAATAAATATGGATTTTGTATAAGACTGGAAGGAGGGGCTTTAGGCTAAAACACTAAACCTAGAAAAGTTAAAATTTTCACCTGCATTTCAAGAATCTTACCTATGAAATCTAGAAATATGTTATTTTTGTAGTCTTTTAATTTTTAAATATTTTAATATACATAAAAATGTACTAAACTTCAGGTTCCATCAAATACTAGAAACAATTTATTTTAAAATCTCAGCATAGTTGTAGGAGATTTGTCAATGACCTAATTTGAAAACTACTCAGACTCCAGAAATAGATGGGGGAGGGTAATATTTTATTGATGAATGTTTCATGAATAACATGCATGATTCAATATTTACTTTTGGTTAAATGTTTCTGAACAGTCAAATTTCTGTAATCTGTATTTATGTTAATTGTTTACTCAGGATTTATTAAGGAAAAGACACAGATCTTCATATTAACACAACTTTACCATGAATTTAGAGGTGACACCATCTTAGGCAGGTGTTAAACACTGAAATATATAAATAATAGATACAGTCACTTTTTTCCTCTTTATTTGCATAATCAAATCTGATCACCACAAGCAGCATAGAAAGACATTTTCATGCTAATTTTCAGAATTCTTCCTAATTTACCTCGACTAATTCAAATGTGAAGCTCCATAGCACTTTAGGTCAGTGGTTCTCTCAGTCTGGCTGCAGTTTGGAATAATCTAGAGAAGCTTTCTTTTTTTCCCATTGTCATGGAAATGTTTCTGAAGTTTGTTTTTTAATTTTTTTTCCATTGGCATGTAATTGCTTTACAATGTTGTGTTCTTTCTGCTATATCCCCTCAGCCACATTCCCTCTTACTTGGTCCTGGCTCTCAACACCCCATCCCCATTTCCCACCCACCTAGGTCATCACAGAGCACTGAGCTGAGCTCACTGTGCTATACTGCCGGTTCCACTAGGCTAGAGAAGCTTTTATTTATTGATTGATTTTTCTGTTCTTAATCAGGTTTTTTTTCCATTTATTTTTATTAGTTGGAGGCTAATTGCTTTACAATATTGTAGTGGTTTTTGCAGAGTGAAGTAAGCCAGAAAGATAAACACCAATACAGTATACTAACGCATATATATGAAATTTAAAAAGATGGTAATGATAACCCTATATGCAAAACAGAAAAAGAGACACAGATTTATAGAGAAGCTTTTAAACACATGCAATATTGTCCCCACCCCCTTGCCAGTTCCCAGACGCTTATTTATTCAGAATCTCTGGGCATGGGACCTAGGAACCACACATCTTTAAGTCTCCCAGGTGATTCAAATATGTATTTGATCGGATTGAGATTACATACAAATATGTATGTATTGGATTGAGAATAATCATTCTTTGGGAGTGCTGATACTGAAAGATTGGGAAGCCATAAGAAAGTCTGTTGAGTTTCCTTAAGAGCCAGATATAAACAGAAAATCCATTAATGAAAAGAATTAGTTTCAGAAAGTGAAAGTCGCTCAGTTGTGTCCCACTCTTTGTGACCCCATGGACTATACAGTCCATGGAGTTCTCCAGGCCAGAATACTGGAGAGAGTAGTCCTTCCTTTTTTCCAGGGGATCTTCCCAAACCTGGGATTGAACCAGGGTCTCCTGCAGGTAGATTCTTTACCAGCTGAGCCACAATTAGTTTCAGAGGTGTGAACAAACTCAAAGATACTGTCTGTATCCTATACTGGCAGAGCTTTGTAAGGGATACATGGATGCCTCCGAAAAGCTGATGAAAAGTTACAGACCTCTCCACAGAAAAGCAGACACATCTAGAACACATGACACTGACGTGGAAGGTGTTATGTTTGGAGGAGAACCAGAATCTCAAGAGAAAAATCCCTGAACCACAGCAAAGAAAGAAATGTTCTTCTCAGACACAGAAAGGCTAAAATCAAGAAATGATGCCCAATTACTGCATGCACTGGGCCATGTAGACAGAGATTACAGTGACATATAAAGGTCTGTGAGGTAGAAAAACTTTCCCCAATGGCATTTACTTGTCTCATTTTAAAAGAATATATATATAAGCTTCAATTTTTGCTGAATCTAACATGCTGTCCTCCTGATCACCACACCTCACACCCAAAGCGAAGACACATTTATTGCTCATTCTAGTGTCGTGTCCTGCACTATTTTCCAAAAAGTTTCACAAATTTCCTCGCTTCCCTTTCCTTTGAATAATATTAGACTGATGATGCTAAAGTAGACCCCCAAATTTTAAAGTCCTTTAGATTTCAACCTCGGAATACTAAAGGATATTTTAGCTGTCTCCTTCAAGGTCTTTTTTATAACTTGAATTTTATTTCATTCTTTCTCTCTAGAATTTCCACTCAATGCACCCTGATTTTCTTTGACCCAATCTTAGATGATCTCATTCAAATCAAGTTCTTGAAATTTTCTCAATCCACCTTTTTAAATTACAACCCTAAAAGTGTAACTTAGGTGGTAAAATCAGTTCTGAAGCTATTCTAACTATGTTCACTCAGCATAATAAATCTTAGATTATTCTGTGCTTTCACTAACATAAAATTATTAAACTATTAGGTAGTCTTGAATGAAAGGATTCCTTAGAAGTTTACAGCATTTTGAATCCACTGGGCTGTATAAGTAGACGAAGTTATATCAATATGTTGCAAAAGTTAAGACTACTTCAAGTTTCCTATTAAAGCTGTTTTTAGGGTCTTTCTATTCAAGCTGTTTTTAGGGTCTTTCCATTCAAGCCATTATCCTTGATACCATTATTCATAGACAGGCAACAGACAAGGTTCACATCAGTGGCACATTGAACATCACGGCATGTGATTACAACATGCACAAGGATGAAGAACTGATTAGAATACTAGAAAGGTAAAATCCATAAGATAACAATACATGTCTGTATAAAAATATATCTACACAGAAATGTATTGCAGGGGATCTGTGAAAAAGTTCTCCATCAAACAATAGAATATCTAGAGAATATTGAAGGAAGGCCTGGCACACAGAACACAGCGTTTCTATTTCTGTTGTACTTGTAGGTGGCATGTTGGATTGGATATTAAAATATCTGTGTCACTCCACATCATGAAAAACTTCATTTAAATTACAACTAAAATCTTGTTCCTCTGGTTACTAGATTTAATCTTACTGAAGCCATTAATACTGACTAGTCCCCTCAGCTGAGTCCTCTCTAAAGATACTTCTGTAAATTTGTATTCATCTTACTTAAAATTAGGCCACCTACACTGTAACTGATATAATCTGGATATTATAATTTACTTGACTCTCCTTAAACTCTATCCACTTCAGCTTTTTAAACAGATATATTTCTCTGTTTGCATACTCAGTCACTCAGTTGTTTCCAATTCTTTGCGACCAGACTGCAGCCCACAGGCTGTTTTATCCATGGGATTCTCCAGGCAAGAGTACTGGAGTGGATTGTTATTTCCTCCTCCAGGGGATCTTCCTGACCCAGGGATCAAACCCACATCTCCTGGGTCTCCTGCATTGCAGGTGGATTCTTTACCACTGAGCCACCTGGTTAGGATGTTTGTTTATTCTACACAGTTTCAGATATGGAATATGAGTGGAAATCCATTGGAACCAAACGATACAGCCTGTATCATCCCAAAGTTACCCCTGAGGAGCAGAAAAGCAATTTTACATATAAAACTTCACAAGCAGTGAATGTTCATTAAATATTTAAAGGAAGGCCAAATTAGGATTCCCTCCCACCAATATATCCAGCGTGTGAGCATACACAGTAGCCTCAGTCGTTTCTGACACTTTGCGACCCCATGGACTGTAGCCCACAGGCTCCTCTGTCCATGGGATTCTCCAGGCAAGAATACTGGAGTGGGTAGCCATGCCCTCCTTCAGGGGATAGTCCCCACCTGAGGATCGAACCTGAGTCTCCCATGACTCCTGCATTGCAGATGGATTCTTTACACACTGAGCCAGCTGGGAAGCCCAATATGTCCAGAGTAGTTCAAAAGAGCATTTTAAGACTTCCATAAAATGTACCAAGAATTTCTGGAAGACAACTTTACCCAAAACACCATATATCTTTTATTATCCATTTTTCGATGCTATTTATAACCATCTAAACAATGATATGGCAACCCACTCCAGTATTCTTGCCTGCAGAATCCCAGGGACAGGGGAGCCTGGTGGGCTGCCATCTATGGGGTCGCACAGAGTCGGACACGACTGAAGCGACTTAGCAGCAGCAGCAGCAAACAATGGTATGATACCAAAATATGAAAGATCATGTAGCTCAGCAATTTGTCACATCTTGTACAATGCTTCTAAACAGAATTTGCCAAATTTGGATTTTATCAGAAATCTCAGCTCAAATTTAAGACTCTTTACTTTCAGCAGATCTCATTTTGATCTTTCTGAGCCCACTGTGCTACATGGTACACATGAGTCACCACTTTTGCAAGACACAGCCTGCAGTAGGAGGTGCGAGCTCAGCCAACAGACTATAATTACATTATTCAGTGATCAGCAGCATGTGCCTCAAGCAACAGCTCAACACGCCACTAGTGGCCATGAAGGCTGGAAAGCAATGAACAAAAATTAAAGCAGAGAAAAATAAAATCAAACGTAAACATTTCTTTGGCTCAACGGGGTTCAAGTTAGAATTAAAGTTGCAACATCCGAAATCACATTCGACTTCAAATTTGGATAATAGCAAGAATCCAACAGAAAATTACATGTTGAAACTATTTGAGGTTGTGGATAGTTGCAGGAATTTTAAACTACTGTCACCGAAGCCAAAAACAGAGCCATTTTAACTCATGGCGGCTAGTCTGCCAATTTCAAGCTTGAAACATTAAAATATAAATAAAGCCTAAAAGAGGGGAATTTAACAGAAGTAATCAATATTTGATTTATACAAGGAGCATTATCCCCTACCAGCTAATAACTAGATTTCTGAATACAGCCAGGTAAGCATATACTGTTACCAAAAAGTTATTCATCAACTTAAAAAAGTTATGTAAATTTGGCCAAAACATTTGTTGGTTTTTTCCATAACACCATAGAGAAGAACCCCAATGAACATTTTGCCCAATGCAGTACACAAACATATACATGCATATACATACACATATATGTTAAGCTTATATAATAATAATGATATTACATTACTAATCAAAAGAAATACTCATATGCTTAAATCAGCCAGCAGCCTAGTAAAACTAATCACATATATACACATGCTTGTCACTGAGTTGTGTCCAGCTCTTTGGGATCCCATGGACTGCTGCCTGCCAGGCTCCTCTGTCCATGGAGTTCCCCAGGCAAGAATACTGGAGTAGGTTGCCATTCTCTCCTCCAGGGAATCTTGTCAATACAGGGATCAAACCCAGGTCTCCTATATACCAGGCAGATTCTTTACCAACTGAGCCACCAGGGAGGCCCCGCATATACACACATACACATACACATCGCTAAGTTGTGTCTGACTCTTTGTGACCCCATGGACCACAGCACTCCAGGCTTCCCTGTCATTCACTATCTCCCAGAGTTTGCTCAAACTTATGTCCATCGAGTCGACAATGCCATGCAACTATCTCATTCTCTGTCACCCTCTTCTCTTTCTGCCCCCAGTCTTTCCCAGGGTCTTTTCCAAAGAGCTGGCTCTTCACATCAGGTATAATAATATTACAATATAAATCAACAGAAATACTCATCTACTTAAATCAGCCAGAAACCTAGTAGAACTAATCATGTATATCAGTGCAGATTTCAAACATGGGCAAAGGAACAACCTTTGTTTGCAGCATAAAAGAAACTCTGCCTGGTTGGAATGCTGCCATACCACTAAGTGATCTATTGATAACTTGTGGTTCAAAATACCGCCATCATCAGATTTCTTCCTTTGGTAATACTATACACAGTTTGATGTTAAGATAACATGTACACTTCATATGCAAGATATAATGAAAGCAGAAACTGCTCCCTCAATTTAACCAGTAGTTATTTATGAATGTTGAGTTGTGCAAAATTGTGGTTATTTGCAGATCCTCATTAATAACACCTCAGACTATTTCTGCAAAGGCAAATGCACTTTGACATTCAATATTTTTTCTTCTCCATTATTTGAATTCCCTCTGAATACAAGTAGAAAATAGGTAATTGTACCCATGGTTCAAATAGCAATACAGTTTATTTTAGGACTGTTTTGCGAGTCAATGGGTTCTTTGTCAGCTTCAGTGTTCGAAGAAATAAAATTGCTTCTCTTCCCACAATATAAAATGCCAGAATGGTGTTACTTTCCTCAAGGAGATTGTACAAAAGATAGTTCAATGATTAAAAATCCGTTAAGTGTTTCAGACTCTACCAATGAAATGCAGTTGCTCTAACAGGAAAAGAAAATCTATAAAACATTAGAAGCAAGGATAGATAACACTGGAAAATTACAACCTCAGTAACAGACTAGATAGAGAGAATCAGCACAAAACTAAATGCTTTCCTTTTGTAATATTAGTTTCAATTTAAGTTCCACATGAAGCATTTGGGGGTGTTCATCAAACAACTGCTTAGTCAAAGTGTTTGGAGGATTATAGACACAACTATCAGTAAGGCAAAGCAAGTAGGCAGCACCTTTCTCCCCCCCAGCCCCCATCACACTTATGGTCCTTCATCCCTTCACAACCTCCAGGGCTTGATTCCATCCTTATCTGCCTAATGTCTCACGATAGATCTCATCACATATGTTTCTGTCTCTGAAGAGGCCATTTCTCCAAGTTTGCCATTTCTCCAAGTTCTTGATTGTCTTCTTCTTCATGAAAACATCCATGACCTGAACTCTGTTCCCAAAGAACATGTAGGTGAAATTCAACTTCTAGCTTCTTTCATTTATGCACACTGTCAAAGAAACTGTGATTAAGATGAAAATTTTTCTTATTCCGAGACAGATATTTATGAATTTAGACTATATAAGCTATGTACTCATTACTATAGACATTCTTTTAATGGCTTAATAGCCATCATGAAAGTCTTCCCAGATGGCTCGGTGGTAAAGACTCTGCCTTCCAGAAGGAGAGGTGGGTTTGATCCCTGGGTTGGGAAGATCTTTGGAGAAGGAAATGGCAACGCACTCCAGTATTCTTGCCTGGAGAATCTCACAGACAAGAGGAGCCTGGCAGGCTACAGTCCATGAGGTGAAAAAGCCAGACACAACTTAGTGACTAAACAACAACAACAAGCCTTCATGAAACTATAGTCTGGAGAGAACTGTCTCTTATTCATCTGTGAATGGTGCCTAGTATCAGCACACTCAGAAAATGTTGCTTGAACTTAACTGAATTGCCTCCAGTTTAGTCCAAAATTTTGTATCGATAAAGAAACTTTGCCCTTGATAATGGTTAATACTTCTGAAAGAGTAAAAAGTTTAAGGTTTACTAGATGGTTTGGAAGAGTCATTAACTATCAAGACAGTTACCCTGAATGGCCCTCTGAAGAATACATGACTTAGCTACCCTCCATGAAGGATACTTGACATCATACCCATCACAGCTTGTAATACTTCAACATCTGTTCATATGACTTCAATTTTGAAAACTTATAGTTGAAATTGCTATTTATTCTCTTTGTCCACTTGCTTAATACATGCAGTGTATAAGAACCTGCAAGTAGCAGACTTTGATTCCAACCACTGTGAGGGATGACTTCTTACCTACCAGCTCACCCCTCCATTGCCATAAATTAATTATGTATATGCCAGTACACCACACAACTAGCATCTAAGTTAGATACTACACACATACACACTCACGAGCCCTCTGTATTAGGGTTCTCCGGGAGTTGGTGATGGACAGGGAAGCCTGGTGTGCTGTAGGCCATGGGGTCGCAAAGAGTCAGACATGACTGAGCAACTGAACTGAACTGAACTGAGAGAAATACAACCAATTGTGTGTGTGTGTGTATATATATATGTATATATACACACAATGCCTTCACAGAAACACCTAGAATCATATTTAACCAAATATTTATCCAGGTACTGTAGCCTAGCCAAGCTGATGGATAAAATTAACCATCACAAATTCAAAATGTTTGGGTTCTCCTATACTGCATTAAAAGATGAGAAACCTTAATTTTGTTCATATAACCAAATGCTTCATCAGTCTTCCTATAAAGCCGCCCCAAATCTCCCTGGTCATCATTGACTGATACGGAGCTCAGGAAAAGGACAATATATGGCTTTGGTTCCATATCGTCATTTTGATGGAAATACCTTTAAAGGAAAACACACGAAGCTTGTAGAATTAAGTTGCTAGCATAAAGACTGTCATATTTTATGATACATACTAGAAGAATCTGCTCTTCTCATAACATTTGTTTCTTAACTAGCTGCAATAAAACTTCTTTATTATAGAGTTCATAAAGCATTTTCACCTCCTAAATTCACTTCTTAAAGTAGCCATTAAGTGCCAACAATGTACCCATTTGTATTGCTATTAATAGCAATTATGATGCCAGCTGTAGCCAGCAAGAGGGTGAGATGCAGTGAAAATGTTATCCTAAAGAACTTATACACTGTAGTCTTCTCAGTGATGGTAGAATTCTCTGCTCTATATACAGAGCCAGAAAATATAAAGCTTTGTCCTTCCAGTTTAATTTATAAAACATGTTTTTTCTGAAGATACAAAATCTAGGTAGGAAAGAGATGTAAGGTGATTCTCACCATCCTCAGCCATTTTCCTCAAATGTACCTCGGATCATGTCAAGTGACTGTTCAAAAAAATCTTTGATGGAGTCTCTCGGTCAGCAAACTATACCAGATCCAGTCTGTAACCTGTTTCTGTGCAGCTTGAGAGCTAAAAATGGATTTTACATTTTTAAAGTGTTCTTGAAAAAAAATAGCATAGAAGATATCTGACAGAGAATGCTTGTAAGTACAGAGTCTAAAATATTTCCTGTCTAGCCTTTAACAGAAAAAGTTAAGAAGTTTGCCAACCCTTGGTTTAGAAGATGAAGTACAACACCCATAGTGTGATGTTTAAGTCCTTCCACACTCTGAAGACCGACTGATAGACAAACCGTCCTTCATGTGTTTGCTGTCTTGGTGCATGCTTCTCTTCCTCTCCTGTTATCTAAATTCAGCTGTCCATCAAGATGATGCCCAAGTTCATCTTCTCCATGAAACTTTATCGTGCTGCTCGATTTTGTAGTAATCTCTCCTTGGAACTCTTGACAGACATCAGTACTTGCTTTACTCACTGATGATCTTGCTCCTTTTTATACACATGTTTTAATTTAAACTTATCTTCCCAACAAGAATATGATACCTTGACAGTGTTATGCAGGTGTTAGTATCAGCAAGTCTTAAGGAATTTCTAGGTTCTGTAAGTCTGATTTCTTTTTCGTCAATAACTAATCACCATTGTTCATGAGCAATTACTGTTTCCAAGTGTCACCAAACCTACACATAAATGTTTTTCTTCATTCAATCCTCACAAAATGTTAGGTAATAGTATAATTCTTTTATTTTTATACACAGACTGCTATTAAAGAGAATAGAGGGGTTCCATTCTCAGTACACAAGAAAGCACAAAAACCAGAGTGGAGAGGGAAAGATAGACTGAGAGACAGCATACTCTCCCCTAGATTATACAATAGAAATGTTTCTAGAAATAGTAGAATTGGAGTAAGGAAACTTTATAAAGATTTGGTTGGTGAAAGGACTTCCCTAGTAGCTCAGTTGGTAAAGAATCTGCCTGCAATGCAGGAGACCAGAGTTCAATCCCTGGGTTGGGAAGATCCCCTGGAGAAGGAAATGGCAACTCACTCCAGTATTCTTGCTTGGGGAATTCCATGGACAGAAATAGTAGAATTGGAGTGAGGAAACTTTATGAAGATTTGGTTGGTACTTAACATTTAAAACATTCAGTCAACAAAAATGGAAGTAATTCATGAGCTCTAGGTTCTGTGAGGAAGATAAATTTGACAGAAGTCCTTCATGACGTTGGATTTAAGTAATATGTTGGATCTGACACCAAAAATATAGGCAATAAAAGTATAAAGAGATAAATCAGGCTAGGGTGACAGGGATACACGTGGCAGCCGGATCCTAACACTCTCCATCTAGGGACCACCATGAAGGTCCATGTTCAGGACCCTGCCTCTAAAGAGTGGAAGCCAGGGCCTCCACTTTCTATCCCTTTCTCCTCCAACCAGTACCAGCAAGGGGTTGTCGCCAACTTCCACATCCAGGATGAAGAACTATAAACCAATTAATAAAATAGAGGAGGGAACATTTTCTGAAGTTACTAAGATGCAGAACCTGCGAGATGGAAACTACTATGCATGTAAACAAATGAAACAACATTTTGAAAGTATTGAGCAAGTGAACAATCTGCAAGAGGTACAAGCACTGAGACGCGTGAATCCACACCCAAACATTCTCACGCTGCACACTGTTATTTGACAGAAAATCTGGTTCTCTTGCACTAACATGTAAACTTATGAACATGAATATTTATGAGGGAGAAGACACCCATTATCAGGGGGAAAAAAAAAATTATGTACTATATGTACCAGTTGTGTAAGTCTCTGGATCACATGCACAGAAATGGAATATTTCACAGAGATGTAAAACCAGAAGATATATTAATAAAGCAGGATGTCTTGAGATTAGGGGACTTCAGGTCGTGCCGGAGCTTCTACTCTAAGCATCCTTACATGGAGTACATCTCCACCCGCTGGTACCGGGCCCCTGAGTGTCTCCTCGCCGATGACTTCCACAGCTACACGATGGACCTGTGGAGTGCGGGCTGAATGCCTACAAGACGGCCAGCCTGCAGCCCCTCTTCCCCGGAGCCAACGAGCTGGTCCAGATCTCAAGGATCCACGACGTCCTGGGCACGCCTGCGGAGCAGACCCTCGCCAAGTTCAAACACTCCAGAGCTATGAGTTTTGATTTTCCTTTTAAAAAGGGACCAGGGAGACCTCTACTGACAACCAAGCTGTCCCCGCAATGCCTCTCCCTCCTGCACGGAAGTGGTGGCCTACGAGCCTGAGGAGAGAATCACTGCCCACCAGGCCCTGCAACTCCCCTACTTGCAGAAGCAGAGGCCCGCGGAGAAGCAAGCTCTGCCCAGGGACAGGCGAAAGGCTCCCCCGCTCTCCTCTCCGAGCGCCCCCATCGCACCGGAACTACTCAGCAACACCTGGCAGGCGGCACCGGAGGGCCGGAAGCAGAAACAGCCCTCCGAGGCCTGAGGAGGACCACTTCCGGAGACAGGGACCGACCCACCTAATGGAGCTGCCCAGGCCCAAGCTGTCTGGAGCGGCCAAGCCATCCTCGTACTCCAGCCCGGCACTGCAGTCAGTGTTCGCCCGAAGGTGCCACCGCTGTGAGACCCCTGAAGTGCGTCAGGGAGGCCCAGGCGACAGACACGCAGAAGGACATCAAGCCCAGCCTGAAACAGTACCGCCTGCCCACGACAGAGCGGAGAGGTGGGGGCTACTGAGTGCTGTGGCTCCCTGCTCGGGGTGCGCCTGCGCCAGTCAGCGGGGCCGGGGGCTCCAGGGGGCCTGGCGTCCTGTCCCAGGAGAGACCCCCGCCCCCGGACCTGCACCACCGCCTCGGCCTGAAGCTGCTGGCCGGAGCGCAGCTTTACTGCGTGTTCCAGTCTAATACATCTGTCAAACCACCTCATTCTAGACTTTTATTTCATTTTCATAATGTAAGGATTTGGTGCAGGGAATATTTTGTAATTTTTGTATGAATCAGAATAGAGAGATTATACTGTATTATGTATTATTTAGGCTGGTTTCACCAAGGGCTCCGCAGGCCTGCAGTCCATCAAGCGATAGTGTTTAGCACAGTTCTGCTTCTGGATTATACCCCTGGAGATCCCTGATTTTATTAAAAAATAAGATGTCAAAAAAATAAAAAATAAAGAGAGAAATCAGACTCCATCAAAATTTAAAAGTTCTAGGCCTCAAAGGACACAATGGACAGAGTGAAAAGGCAACCTATGGAATGGGAGAGAATATTTGCAAATTATACATCTGATAAATGGTTACTCTGCAGAATATGTAAAGAATGACCAGAACTAAACAATAGAAAACAAACGACTCAGTTAAAAAGTGGTCAAGGAGCTTGAAGAGACGTTTCCCCAAAAAAGATATACAAAAATGACCAACATGCACAAGAAGCGTTGCTCAAATCATCTGTTGTTCAAATCATCACACATCCTTAAGGAGATGCAAATCAAAACCACAGTGAGATACTGCTCATTGCTGGCTATTGTCCAAAAACAAACAACCAAAAAAATAACGAGAGTCAGCAAGGATGTGGTGAATCTGGAATCCTTGCTCACTCTTGGTAGGAATGTAAAATGATGCAGTCTCTGTAGAAATCAGTATGATGGTTCCTACAAATTAAAAACAGAACTACCATATGATACAGAAATTCCACTTCTAGGATTATGCCCCAAAATGAATGAAAGCCGTCTCCAAGAGATATGTATACACTGTTTACATCAGCATTTTTCACAATAGCTAAAAGATGGAAGCAGCCCAAGTGTCCATCAACAGATGAATGGATAAGCAAAATGTGGTCTATACATGCAATGGAACATAATGCAGCCTTAAAGAGGAAGGAAATTCTGACATATTCTGCAACATGGATGAATCATGTGGATATTATGTTAAGTGAAATAATCTAGTCACAAAAGGACAGATAAGGTATGACCCCCCCCTTATGTGAAGTATCTAGAATAGTCAAATCCATAGAGAGACAAAGTAGGATGGTGGTTGGGAGGGGTTAAATAAAGGAAGGGGGAAATTGTTTACTCACGATAGGGTTTCAGTTTTGCCAGGTGAAAAATGATTGGAGATTGATTGTACAACAATGTGAAGATATTTTGCAGAACTAAACTGTACACTTGAAATGATTTGGATGACAAATTTTATGTTCTGTATATTTTTAATAAAAACAGATTTCATAGAAGTCTTCTATTCTTGTCCTGAAGGAATATTCACCGCATTAACAAAACAAAGTGGCTATGTGAGATGGTGAAATCATAAGTACAACCTAAACCTAAGATTTCTAAAATGGGCCATGTGCCCAGGCACCTGAAAGAAGTTAGAATCTGCCTGTTTTTCACACCTGTGGAAGTGCAGAAATGTTCATGTGTTCTCCAATAAGGTTAAAAAATTGCAGCTTTAAAAAAGTCTTCTTTTCTCCAGCAAACAGTGACTATGCTCTTCCATGAAAGTATATACATGATCTCATTATTTAATCAATTCACCTCATTTTTAAAAAAATCTTTTGCCTTTTACAATATAATAGAGAAACTGTAGAAATCCAGATTTTTGGTATTATTCAAGGAATTAACTCAGTTCATGAATGGAAACTAAACAGTAGTTGGCATCTGTCAATTTCCTCCCGGGTGACTTGACAACTGGGACTTGAGCTGCTGCTGGGCCTCATTAATCATTAGGTGTGTCAAATAATTTAGCATCATTAGTTAATTCAAATTTCCATCCCAAAAATTAGCAGATTATCAAATTGGTGTTCTGTGCAAAACACAAAGTCTTACTGAGATTCAGAAAGGGCTTCATTTCTACTTGGAAAAAACTTTTAGGAAAGTTGGAGAGATAGTTCTACACATGAAAAGTTAAATAGCAACACAACACTGAAAGTATAAAGAAAACCAGGAGAGGGAGGTCTTAAGGACGTGAGTGTTTAATTTTAAATACAAAGATTACCAATAAAGGGCTGTGGTTTTTGCAGAGTCCTCAGAGAGATTTGCAAAGACTTACAGGCGGGGATGTATGAGAACAAAATTCTCAGCTGAGAGTAGTTGGCTCCCCTGAAGATGCTGAGCAAGGCAGGCTTGGCAGTATTTTTGACTGTCACAGTTGGGCGGGGGAGCGCTACTGGTGTCTCATGGCTAGACCCAGGGATGCTGCTAAACATTCTATGATGCACAGGATTGTTCCCCACAAAAAAAGAATTATCTGGCCAAAATGTCAGCAGTGCTAAGGTTGAGAAACCCTGGACTAAAGCTAAGCCGTTTTCATAAAAGGGATTTTACTAAAGTGCTAAAGGATGAAAGAGAAAAGATATGACAGAAGGAAGTAAAGAATCATGAATACAAAGGGCTAAAGGGCAGAAGCATTAAGGGGTGCTAAGTGGATCAGTTTAACTTGAGTGAAGGGCTTTATACAGGCGTGGCCAGTCTTTATATACAGGCTGGAAAGAGCATATGAGATGCAGAACCCTGCTATTATGAGATGTGAGACTTCCAACAATCATTTGTCTCCTCGGAGCCTGATGTTTCTTATCTATAAAATGAAGATAACATTTACCTCTTGTTTTGGTTGTCAAGGTCAAACCAGATACCATAAAAGTGCCTCCTGTGCTGGAAGGACAATAGGAGAAGATACATAGGAACAGGGAAAAGTCAACCCTTTCAATTATCAGCACTGCACAGATTATTGAGGTTCAATTTTCAATTACTAATCGAAATGACTAATTTTCAGTTACTACCACAATCAACTGAAAGCTAATTAGTTAAGCTTTTATTATCTGCTTACATCCTTTCCTTCATTTACTCAACAGATATTGGGTTGGCCAAAGAGTTCCTTTGGGTTTTTCTATAAGATCTTATGGAAAATCCTAATGATTTTTTTTTTTTTTTGGCCAACCCAATATTTCTTGTTTTCTTCTTTTCAGGCAATGTTCCCTTTCCTTAATAGAGTCTTCAATCTCTTAGAGAAAAACAGCTTTTTTTTTTTTTTTTTAATGAAAGGAAGTCTTACAAAGCCTCTGAATGAATAATGTACAGATGACTCCAAACTTGTAACTCATTTCCTTAACAAGAATCATGAAGGGATCTTAAGTCTGGAGTCTCCTGTGATGATACTTGCAATTTACCCTGATTTCTGATATTACTGATGCATCTGAGCTCTCCCTTAGTATGACCAAATTTTCTCCATGCAAGCTGAAAACACTTTCTTTTGCTGTTTCACCATACTCATGTGCATGCAAACGTGCTTAGCCATATCTGACTCTGCAACCCCATGGACTGTAGCCAGCCAGGATCCTCTGTCCATGGAATTTTCTAGGCAAGAATACTGGAGTGGGTTGCCATTTCCTCCTCCAGGATTTCTTGCTGACCCAGGAATCAAACTGTGTCTCCTGCTTTGGCAGGCAGATTCTTTCCCACTAGTGCCGCAGGGGAAGCCCAATCTTTGTTCTTAAATACATACAGACTTTCTCACATACAGAGTGCCTTTGTTAAAATCATTGCCTGATTCAGTGGTGTATAGATTGCTCCCGTTGACTAGACAAGCATACATTTTTTATAAATAGCCCTGGCTGCGGCCACTGTCCACGTGGAGTCCTGAGGCTGCAGTGAACAAGCGTTGGTCGTCACTTCCAGTACAGGGTATAGCCTTGAATGTGCAAAGATAGATGGCAGAGAGAACCTGAGCTATCATGAGCTGCCTAAAACAGCTCTGTGAGGGTACAGAATAGAAAATAGTCAACACTGGTCAAAGCAAGTAGGAACTGATGTCATTTGGAGTGTTTGAGGTAAGAACTGAAAGATGAGTAGGCGCATGCGTGCTAAGTTGCTTCAGTAGCAGTTGCATTCAACTCTTTGCAACCCTATGGACTGTAGCCCATAGACTTCTCTGTCTTTGGGATTCTCCAGGCAAGAATACTGGGGTCGGTTGCCAAGCCCTTCTCCAGGGGATCTTCCTGACCCAGGGATCAAACGTGTGTCTCCTCTGGCTCCCACACTGCAGGCAGATTCTTTCCCACTGAGCCACCGGAAAATCCAAGTAGGTGCTTGACAGATAGACAAATGAGGGGCAAGTATTCTAAGCAGAATTAACAGATTGAAGATTAAAGATTTACAGGAGGAAGAAGGCTTGGAATAGGTGGAATGCCACAGGTAGTTCCCCACGGCTGGATCATGAGGGAGGTGGGTGAGTGAAGAGGCCAGAGAGACGCAGTGACCTGAATACAAAAGGCCGGGTGTGCCACACAGATGGGTTTGGATTTTTGTAAGGTTATGATGAGTTATTAAATAATCTTACAGAAGAAGGTAATATCATATTTGTGCTTTTAAAAAGCCCCTTTGGCTGCAATGTGCAAAATGAGCAAGAAGAGGCAAGACCAAAGAATAACTGTTGCAAATATCAGCAGAACCATTTCTTGACTTCCATACTTGAGCTTGTGCCCTATGTCTTGGAACAAATTAGATGACAAAAATGGGGTCCCCTGTACAAAACATTATCTGGCGAGAGGCAATATTTCTTGCTTAGTGTTTTAGTTCAGGATCCTCTGGAGAAAAGAAAGGCACAGGATTGATAGATGACAGAGAAAGATAGATAGGTAGATGATAGATTTTAAGAAATTTATTTCAACAAATTATTCTAAGAAATTTGTGCAAATGATTAAGGAGGCTGGTAAATCCAGAATCAACAGGGTAGGCCAATCGGCTGGAGACCCAGAGAAGGGACAGTCCTACATGTCAAGTCAAAGGCCTTCAGGCTACAGATCCAGGAAAGAGCAACAATGCAGTTCATGTCTAAAGGCCTTTAGGATGGAGACACAGGAAAGAGCCCATGTTGCATTTCAAATTCAAAGGAAGTAGTAGGAATGGAAAAGTGGCTGTTAACTAGATATGGGCTTGTTTGGCCAGATATTTATGAAGCTAAATTCTCTGCACTGTGGCTTAGGGATAACGAATGGGAATTTAAACAGAAGAAGAGCCAGACACACAGACACTCACAGTCACAAGCCTTAATAACCTCCCTCTTCCTTTTTTTGACATCAAGGATAGTCTGACAGTTTGGGATGACCAAACCAAATAGGATGTATCTTCATTATTCTTTGCACATAGCAATGTGATCACAGGTAAATGATCCTGTTAACTAAGTCAATTTTTTTTTTAAATAGATGCTTATTTAAAGCGTGAGTTATTATTGTTCTCCCAAGGCCTAATTCTTTGCCCACACACGGTAAGTCTTTCTCAAGTAAGTTACTTATGAAATTCTTTCCCATCATTGGTAATTAACTTTTTGGAAAGCCAATCTTAACATATACAGTATTGTGTACAGTCTACATTCATGATTCTCTATTAATGAACAGATATAATCAAAATAATGCATTAGAGACCATCAAACCTGCCAGATAATTTTTTTTTTGAGATTGTTGTCAGTATCCCAGCAAGGATAATAAGAAACTAATGAGGATAGTGACAATAGAAAGAGAAAAAAAAATGGAACCAACGGAAAAACATTGCAAAGCTCAGATAGAACCTGGTGTCTTAACACAAATGGAGGGATGATTACCTTGAAAACAGGAAATAACAAAAGCAGTGGGTCAAATATATTGGGGAGAGTTCTACTTTATGAATGTTAACTTGGTATTTCCAAAATCTTATCCAGGAGGAAATGCTCAAGCTATAGAGTAGAAGCAGCCTAGGATCAAGAACTAGAATTTGAAATAAAATATTTTTTAATGAAATTAATATGGAAGAAAGCTACAGATTGAGAAATCTCTGAAAGATGAGCTAATAGAGAAAAGAATAAAACTGAAGATGAAAATAATCTGTCATAAATTTAGGAATAAAGAGCAGAAAGTTAGATAGAGAGGGAGCAATTAAAAACTAGAGCAAGGGACCAAAGGTTGAGGTCGAGAGAAGAAATTTCACTTGATCTTGTTTATACCTCCCTTAAATTGGCCAATTTATCCAAGATGTCACCCCAATTCTCCTTTTATTTACATCAACATTTTTAGAAAATAAACATTTTACCATGTGTCCTAGTAGCTGACATCCACTTGAACTTCTACCTATTGCATAGGAGCCATATCCCAACCACTCCCTTGAAAGTGTCCTCTAAAATCTCAGGGTGTCTGATGATTAAAATCTAATTGGCTTTCAAATTTTTCTTTTCTTACTTTATTTCTCTGCATTCTTTGGCACTATAGACCACACCTTTATTTTAAAATATTTCTTAACTTGGTTTATTAAAACCAATAATTTCTGGATTTCTAGACACTGGGGCATAGGAATTTCTCAATCTCTGTCTTGTTCCTTTAGTTCTTTGACTCTAAATACATTCTCCACATTTCTTTCAACTCACCTCTCATATTTTAAGCTATCCCTAGGCAGTTTCCTTATACATATCAATTCAGTCTATAGACTGTGATGACCCCCAAGTCTCTTTTTTCCTACTCAGATCTTTCTTATGATCTCTGACCAATAATACTTAATTGCCCACGAGATATGTCCAACTGGTGAGCCCATAAACATCTACAAGTTTACATTCTTCAAACATAATGCAAATCCTTCCCCAAATCTGCCATTCTTCCACTATTTCCGGTCTTAAATAAAGGGCCTCCTTCTATCCAGTGATCTAAGCTAGAAATCTGAGAGTCATTTTAAGTTCCTCTATTCTCCAATTATCATAATGAAGCATAGAGTTGAGCATGAATTCTTGACTATCTAAGTCTTTTTGATTACCCCCTTTTCTTCCATTTCAACTGCCATTACCCTACTTCAACATAATTATCTCTTATCTAGAATCCTGCAATGAGCTACTAACTGATCAAGCTATTGCTTATTTTACCTTATACCTCTGCATCATTCTGCTTCTCCATGACTTTCTCCAGTATGCTCACCCCAAATACATCCACCATAATGATATTTCCAAAAGGTTTCATGTCATAGCACTCACATACTTGGAAAATTCTCTTCATAACCTAGAGAAACAAATTTCCAACATAAATTCTTCCATGACTTAGCTTCTGCCTAACTCAAATAATCGTATGGCTCAGCCTCGGATTCCCGTACCAACTTAGTTGCTCAGTCATGCCCGACTCTTTGAGACCATATTGGCTGTAGCCCACCAGGCTTCTCTGTCCATAGGGATTCTCCAGGCAAGAATACTGCAGTGGGTTGCCATCCCCTCCTCCAAGGGATCTTCCCCACCCAGAGATTGAACCCAGGTCTCCCGCATTGCAGGCAGATTCTTTACCATCTGAGACACCAGGGAAGCCCATAAATCCAGACAGAATTCCCCTATATCCTGAAATTCCCAGCCAAGCTTCCATTACAAAGCCCTTTCTTTGCAAAAGCATTTTCTCCTCGTGTCACAGTTCTCTTTTGTGATCCACATCACCATTCCCTCCTCAGTTCAAATGTTACACTCCTCTAGTACCTACTGCATGCCAAGGACTGTACTCAATGCCAGGACTATAAAGACAGTGGACCCCACATGGTAAATAGCCAATGAGTATGTTCTTAATGAAACTATAAAACAGAAACTAAAACAGGTTCAGAAAATGATTTCAAAATACAACAAAACACACGACAGAGGAATATGGCTGGTTCTTCCCTTGAGGAGTAGGGGATCAAGAAATGTGGTCTAGGAGAGCTGACCACCTTAGAGTTCATGTTCACCAGGTAAACGGAATTGGAAGAATAATTCCACCACAAAAGATTAACCTGAACCACAAAAGAGCATGGCATGCAAGAGGAAGTTGCAAATGCTTCCACTGGACTGGTACTCAGAAAGTTACATGGAGATGTGAAAAAGGCCAAGTTTGAATAGAAAGAGATGGAGAGGGAGCATTAAATGATAATGCTGAAAAAGATGGTTGGCTAAAATCGTGGAAGGATGTGGACACAAGCGTCCAATTACTAAGACGATAGGAAAACTGTATGGAAATAATTTTCAAAGAAGGATGAGGTAGGAAGGACAAACCAGAAGATTATGTCACAAATAATTGTGGGGGCCCCACAAGCAGAAGGTGAGCACGTGACTTCATCAGAAAAGATATGGTGAAGAGGAGAAACAGAGGTGAGAACTATTAAAGAAGCAAACATGAATGAACTTACAGCAGACTGTGTGTGGTTTGGGGTGAGGAAGAGGGAAGGAGTCCATATTGATTCCTGCTTTAATGATTCAGGTGATTTGGTGGGTGTTACTATGACAATTCAATCTTTTTTCTGAAACAAAAGTTTTATATTTTACTAGTGTCATTGTTTTTTAATTAATCACTGTTAATAAAGATGAGCATATTTGAACTTGTCATTTTCTTGACTAGCAAACCTAAAGATTCCAACACATAACAGTCTTAGTTAATATTTATCAGTTGTATTATTTTACAAGTTTTCTCCTTGCTTCTAGCAAACACCAGAGGCATATTATTTTTCGAATTCATTCTTGAGTCTCCAAGGATTGGATTACTATAGTCTACTTTTTTGTTTTCAAAAACAAAAATGTGAAACTACTTTCTCTTACAGAAAAAAATACAAATTTTTAGAATCTGTATCGATTAAATGTCTTTAAATAGCAACTTACCTGCAGTATATATCCCACTGACAAGAAAATCTGTGATTTTGTTGGTCACAATAAAAAACCATACACTACCCCTTTCTACAGTGTTGGTTTAATTGCACAACTTGTTCTTTTTCCTTTTCAGTTAACAATGCCAAAAACATATGTGGTGAGTTACCAGCCAAAATAATTGAAATCTGGGATTCTTGGCTGCCAGTAGGGCAACACCAAACCTCAGGAGCTAACAAGAGGTGTCGATGATTCATTAACAAAACATAAAATTGTGAGACGGGTAGCTAAGCATGCAGTAAGAGCCAATTACCGAGATTCATTCCGCAAGTTTGCCTTCGGCTGGAACTGCCAGTCAGCAATCTCACCATTGGCTGCCATTCTCAGGAAAGTTGATGCTTGCATATCAGAACATTTGGGCTATTTACATGGAGGTGAAAGAGGCCAGTGGATTACAAAGTTCCCCTACTTGTCATCACAATATTAATCTAGAGGGAAACTAGGTGAGATCTCTAGTGCAGAAAGTTCTACAATCTTCCATATTAATGACAGACACCTTATGCTTTGAAGGGCAGGTTTGTTTAAAGAACTTTCACACCCCTTTGATCAGCACAAGTTGTATATTCATAAGTGCATGTACTCCTAAGTAAGTGTTAGAGATGACAAGGAAAATGATACTTAAGAATACTGAATATCTTGCCCAGAATCCAGTTTCCCAATTCTAGCCCCTGTTCAGTAACCTAAATTAGCATTTCTACACAAGCACTCTAAATTTTGTTAGAACGGTAACTTGTTTATTAACACATCCCCAGCTTAATAGCTTTTGACATAAAAGGGAACTGCTTTTCAATCATTCCTATTCCCATGAAAAACAGTATTTATAATCTGTTAACATTTCATGTCACATGCTAAAAAAAAAAGAGATCCCAGTTCAGTTGCTGTCAGCCAGCACTCCAGAAGGTAAAATGGAATACCCCCAGATTGTTGTATTTCGTGCCATGTCTGCCGCTTCACAGCACAAAGCAAATAGAGAAGATCAATGATTATATAGTATGGCCAGACAGACAAATTTTGCAAATCAGACTAAACAATATCTCCACATATTACTTAGTAGTTCAAATATTTAAATTTCCTCACACACCTTATTAATTTTCTTTTTCCCCCTTTAACTTTGATCTGTAGATTTTAACTATTATAGATATTTTCCATTGAAACGATCTTTAGTTATTTTTCTTTATACATTAATTAAACTTTTATTGAGTGCCCTTTGTCTTTCAGACACTGAATATCACTTGAAATGGAGTTAACTGTAAATCGAGGTCACTGTAAGGAACAAGTTTAATAATGATTACCAAAGAACTCAAATATGAAAATAATTCCTACTGTTATTTTAATCTCCTGAAGGATGGCATGCCCAAATATGACTCATGTTCTGTTAATAGATCATAAGAATATGCCTGAAAGTTATGTGTCTGTCACTAATTGTCTCCATGGATGAACATTAAAACTGAATGAAACTCTTGGGAAAAACATCCAAATGAAAAGTGAGAAGTTTTGTCAACCATCTGGAACTTTCCTACATGACGCCAAACATCCAGATTCTTGTTCAAATCTGGATGGGAATTAGCTGTCATTTAGTTACAACTTGAGCTATTTTTTTTTCAACATTCAGATGGTTCTTGTAAATATTGATTTCTAGACTGTTATGAATGCCTAAGACAGCCTCTCATCAACAATATGAGGGTTCTAGTTTTAATCTTGATATTTCTGAACAAAAGCAGATCATTAACCGGTTTTGTCGTAACACAACAGGCAAGTGCTAATCCACTTGTAAGGAAAGCATTTCAGCTGAAATTGTCATGTCTGAACTGAAGACTGGGTTTAACTTTTGTAGAAATATAAATGTAGAAGTTTAGACTGTCCTTTCTATCTTGTTTATAAAATAGAAAAAGAAGATTAACATCTCATGTTTATGACTAACACTTGATAAACTTGATTAAACAGAGTTCTCCCATGAAGACATACATTTTTGTCACTTTCTCCCATAAAGAAAAAGCTTGAATGAATTGTTCAACAAATGTACGATGTTGAATGTTGAGTTTCTAAAGTTCTTAAAAAATCAAAAGTTATCTTTAGTTCCACCCATAAAGTTTCTGACAGATGATCTAATCAATATTTGGTATTTAGTGTGATTTTTTTTACCCTGATGTCAGGTAAAACTCTCCAGTAGAGAAGATGAGTGTTGAATTTCTTTCTCAAAGAAAATATATTCTCTTTTCAGTGATCTTCTTGCACTACTTAAACTGTTTTTTCAAGGTAAATATTGATATTTTATTTATATAGTATAGATTTTTAATAAAATAGAAATATTATCATGAATTTGCAAAGTTAGTATTACCTGCTGCCTTAAAACAAAATGTATAATTCTAAGCAGAAATAAATTTGAACAATTTTATTTAGAAAATTTTATACATGTAGAAAACGTATATACCAGAAAAATCTTAATGTTTTGCTGACATTGGTAAATCTAGAGTTCCTTTTTAATGTATATAATATTCCTTTGAATTTTATATAATTAATGGTGTTTAGTCACTAAAAAGTCATGTCCAACTCTTCCCACCCCATAGATTGTAGCCTGCCAGGCTCCTCTGTCCATGGGAATCTCCAGGCAAGAATACTGGAGTGGGTTGCCATTTCCTTCTTCAAGCAATTTTCCTGACCCAGAGATTGAACCCGGGTCTCCTGTACTGCAGGCAGATTCTTTACCGATTGAGCTAGGAGGGAAGTCCATATAATTAATACTGTCATTAATTAAATGGCGTGAGTTAATAGATTTAACCGACTTAAGTGTAGTTTTGAAATTGATATCCTTTTGCTTCAAAGTTTCAAAATGAAATCATTTCTTCTAAAAGAGGTAAATCAGCTTGATCAACATGGATGCAAATATTACAGGGAAATGTTTTCTTGATACTCAATTCAGTGGAAAGAAAGTGAAAGTGTTAGTCACTCAGTCATGTCCTACTCTTTGCGACCCCAGCCAAACTCTTCAGTCCATGGAATTCTTATACAGGAGTGTGTAACCATTTCCTTCTCCAGGGGCCTTCTCAACCCAGGGATCAAACCCAGGTCTCCTGCACTGCAGGCAGATTTTTACCCTCTTTACCCTCTGAGCCAGGTTTGGAAGAAGTTGAGTGAGTGAGTGAAAGTCACTCAGTCGTGTCTGACTCTTTGCAGCCCCATGGACTATACAGTCCATGGAATTCTCCTGGCCAGAATACTGGAATGGGTAGCCTTTCCCTTCTCCAAGGGATCTTCCCAACTCAGAGATCAAACCCAGGTCTCTCACATTGCAGGCAGATTCTTTACCAGCTGCGCCACAAGGGAAGCCCAAGAATACTGGAGTGGGTAGCCTATTCCTTCTCCAGCAGATCTTCCCAACCCAGGAATAAATCCGGGGTCTCCTACATTGCAGATGGATTCTTTACCAACTGAGCTATCAGGGAAGCCCTGAAACAGGTTAGGAAAGTGAACCTACTTTTCAACTGCAAAGTTTTTGAAATCTAAATATAGATCAAGTATTGTTGATGAAAATGTAGTGGCCAAACAGAGATGAGCAAGATGATCTATGTTCCACTTAGCATTTTTAGGTGTTATTGAAAATTTTACATAAATGCAATATTATATACACATATGAGTACATTGAATGATGTGCTCAAGTCCATTGTTAATTCCCCTTTTTAGCCCAAACATTAAAAAAGCTCACAGATGCTATCAAACTTGCAGTGATTGCAAGAAAAATCTCAGATGTGGATTGGGCATTGGCATAAACTTAGCTAGTTGGCATCAGCATTAGTAACAGGTGGCAGAGCAGGCAGTGAAATTGCAAAGGCAGAACAGTTTGCATTTCCTGTGTCATCTCAACCTTTTTTTAGTAAGTAAGTTTAATTTTGGTAATTTGGAGCAAATTTGTTTTTTTAATGGAACTCCCCAAACCCTTAAATATTTATTCATTATTGTTAATATTTAAGTGCATATAGGTTTCTAATCTATCATTAGAGAAATAGTAATGGTGTCTTTACATATCCTGTAATAGTATACAATTTTTTCACATGCCTCATTATATTTTTCCCCACTACCAGGCATAAATCTGAGAGCTCAAAGAATAAAATCCAATTGTATTAACAACTTCTATCAACTACAAAGAATAAAATCTAATTATATTAACAACTTCTATCAACTAACTTCCTCATTGTTGCACACTTGATTTTAAAAAATATTGCACCATTTTCACAATGTCCCTACTACTGAAACTTTATTAATCCAAATAATTACCATTGCCAACTTCTAAAAAATATCTACTACATGATGTAAATTTTTGCAATTTTCTTTGGGCAATAATATTTCTATTTGGATTATGAATTACAATGTGTCTTAGATTTATTGTTTATCATTTATATTTTTATTGAAATTAGAAACACAAATAGAAAAGTCTTTAGTATTATGTAAGTATGATTATAAGTAATGCTAATTATTCATAAAGATGTAAGTGTTCCTTTTAATTTTAAGTCTAATAGTAAAGAAAAAATAGTTAAGTGTTCTGGTCATGAAAAAGTATAGTTTTATATTGAGATAAACTCTGTCTTTTATAATTCACTTCTCTCTAAGTTTTACCTGAGTAAAAGACAGAATAGTTTTTATTTATAAGGCTGTGATGATAATTACATGATTCTTTCTGAGGGCTATGAGGGAAGGACCTGTTCCAGAACTCTCTCTTTGTCCTGCGGGCAATCATCTTCCTCCTGTGTCTCTTCATAGGGTCTTCCCTCTGTGCATATTGCTATGTCCAAATTCCCCCTTTATATGATGACCCAGTCATTTTAGATTAGCATATCCACTATTGATCTCATTTTAACATGATCATTTCTGGAAAGACCCTATGGCCAAATAAGGTCATATTCTGAGTTATTGGGCATTAGGACTTAAATATATGAATTTTAGGGATGGACACAATTCAACCCATAACAAAAACCAAAAAAAAAGGAACTTAACCTTGTTTAGGAGACCAAGAATCCAAATACTGTTATTGAACTGAACTTCGGTTCCCTCACACACCACACAGCAAAGCCAATTTACTGACACTTGGTTGTGGTGAAGGGAAGTACATGTTTCTATGCATGGCGCCAAGCAAGGAGAATCCCATGGACAGAGGAGCCTGGTGGGCTACGGTCCATAGGGTTGCAATGAGTTGGACACAACTGAAGTGACTTAACACACAGGCAAGGAATACAAGCTTCTTATGTTCAGAAAACTAGAATTCCCCTCTGGTTTTCAGGGAAGGGCTTTAAAGACAACATATAGGGTTAGGGCTGAAGGGTTCGTGACTTTCTTCTGATTGGTTGATGGTGAAACATTGAGGTTATTTTTTTTTTATTTACTCCACACTTATTAAATATCTACTATTTATTGTTGCTATTGTTGCTGTTGTTTTTAATCATTAAGTTATGTCTGACTTTGTGACCCCATGGACTGTAGCCCACCAGTCTCCTCTGTCCATGAGATTTCCCAGGCAAGAAAACTGGAGTGGTTTGCCATTGCCTTCTCCAGAGATTATGTTTTAAGAATTCCAATCATCAAGCTTCTGATTTCAACTGGTCTAGGATCTACAGGAGCTTGTGGTCAGAATGTAGCCACCAGCCTCAGCCTGAGCTTGGTAACAACTCCAAAGTATCTGTCAGATTATGTATATCTCTTGAGGGGGAACTTTGCTGTTGTTTAGCCACTAGGTCATGTCTGACTCTACTGCGACCCCGTGGACTGTAGTCCACTGGGCTCCTCTGTCCATGGAATTTCCCAGGCAAGAATACAGGAGTAGGTTGCCATTTCCTTCTCCAGGGGATCTTCCCCACCTTCAACTTCTGAACTGCAGGTGGAATCTTTATTGCTAAACCACTGTGGAAGCCCCTGAGGGGGAACTCAGTTCAGTTCAGTCACTCAGTTGTGTCTGACTCTTTGCAACCCCATGAATCACAGCATGCCAGGCCTCCCTGTCTATCACCAACTCCCGGAGTCTACCCAAACCCATGTCCATTGGGTCGGTGATGCCATCCAGCCATCTCATCCTCTGTCGTCCCCTTCTCCTCTGCCCCCAATCCTTCCCAGCATCAGGGTCTTTTCCAATGAGTCAACTCTTCACATGAGGTGACCAAAGTATTGGAGTTTCAGCTTCAACATCAGTCCTTCCAATGAACACCCAGGACTGATCTCCTTTAGGATGGACTGGTTGGATCTCCTTGCGGTCCAAGGGACTCTCAAGAGTCTTCTCCAACACCACAGTTCAAAAGCATCAATTTTTTGGTGCTCAGCTTTCTTCACAGTCCAACTCTCACATTCATACATGACCACTGGAAAAAACCATAGCCTTGACTAGACAGACCTTTGTTGGCAGAGTAATGTCTCTGCTTTTTAATATGTTATCTAGGTTGGTCATAACTTTCCTTCCAAGGAGTAAGCGTCTTTTAATTTCATGGCTGCAATCACCATCTGCAGTGATATTGGAGCCCAAAAAAATAAAGTCTGAGCTGGAATGTGAAGTCAAGTGGGCCTTAGAAAGCATCACTACGAACAAAGCTAATGGAGGTGATGGAAATCCAGTTGAGCTATTTCAAATCCTGAAAATGATGCTGTGAAAGTGCTGCACTCAATATACCAGCAAATTTGGAAAATTCAGCAGTGGCCACAGGACTGGAAAAGGTCAGTTTACATTCCAATCCCAAAGAAAGGCAATGCCAAAGAATGCTCAAACTACTGCACAATTGCACTCATCTCACATGCTAGTAAAGTAATGCTCAAAATTCTCCAAGTCAGGCTGCAGCAATATGTGAACCATGAACTTCCAGATGTTCAAGTTGGTTTTAGAAAAGTCAGAGGAACCAGAGATCAAATTGCCAACGTCTGATGGATCATCGAAAAAGCAAGAGAGTTCCAGAAAACACCTATTTCTGCTTTATTGACTATGCCAAAGCCTTTGACTCTGTGGATCACAATAAACTGTGGAAAATTCTCAAAGAGAGAGGAATACCAGACCACCTGACCTGTCTCTTGAGAAACTTGTATGCAGGTCAGGAAGCAACAGTTAGAACTGGACATGGAACAACAGACTGGTTCCCATTAGGAAACACGTCAAGGCTGTATATTGTCACCCTGCTTATTTAACTTATATGCAGAGTACATCATGAGAAATGCTGGGCTGGAAGAAGCACAAACTGGAATCAAGATTACCGGGAGAAATATCAATAACCTCAGATATGCAGACAACACCACCCTTATGGCAGAAAGTGAAGAGGAACTAAAGAGCCTCTTGATGAAGGTGAAGGAGGAGAGTGAAAAAGTTGGCTTAAAGCTCAAGATTCAGAAAACTAAGATCATGGCATCTAGTCCCATCAATTCATGGGAAATAGATGAGGAGGAACTAGGACTCTTTTTTATTGAGCTATTGTTCGAGCTATCTGGCTTAACTGCTTTTCCTTTGTTTTTGCATTCACTCACTTCCCTAATTAGTAACTGTTTGAGCCTTCTCCTTGGAACTCAGGAAAAGCCAAGGAGACTAAAGCCTTTTGTTTTTATTTTTTTATTTTTTTTTAATTTATTTTTTAAAAAATGTATTTATTTATTTGAGAGTGTTGGGTCTTGGTTGCAGCATACGGGATCCATGTTGCAGCATAGGGGGTCTTGCGTTGTTCACGGACTCTCCAGCTGTGGTGCTTGGGCTTAGTTCTCCATGACATGTGGGATCTTACTTTCCTGATCAGGGATTGAGCCTATGTCCCCTGCATTGCAAGGCAGATTCTTAACCCCTGGACCATCAGGGAACTCCCTGTTTTTTTTTTAAACAAAAAGAAATGAGGGACCCAGAAGAGGGCTTTTGTACCTTGGAGGACCCCTACAGGGTCCAACTTAGTTTTAATACCAAATACAATTTCTATTTGGCTTGTTCCATCTGCAGGATTATTTGAGTGCTCAGTTAAAGTTGTATCTCCATCAATTAAGACAAACGGCTACCCTACTAGAGCTAAACATCTCTATTGGAGTCACACTGAGATTTGTTATAATTCATATCTCCCGTTTTCCTTTACCAATTTTTTAATATTTTATTTTTACTATCATCCTATTCTTCCTTTCTCTATCTCCTTATAAATCACTTGTACCTAATAAAGTTTGAATTTTCCCACTTTGGAGAATAAAGTAAATTTAAAATCAAATGAAATACTAGTATTTAAACCATTCATGAACATTTTGGCTCACATCCATGTCATTGGTCTTAGTGACATCCAGTGGCCATGACAAGTCAGTGGCAGGATTTCAGGTCGTTCCAGAAATATCTTTATGTATTTCTTATTTAAACATAGGAAAAAGACCACTGATCATTTTAACATAAGTGTAATAAACCTCTCCCATGTCACTTGTCATTCATAAACTGAACTACCTTATATATCAGAAAAATAAAAATTATAACATTTAGTTTTATTTCATTCTACCTTCATTAATAAATTAATATCTCTTACCACTTAATAGATGACCAGTCCAAATCTGATGCATCAAACAGGGCACTCATAGACAACGCACTGGGACAACCCAGAGGGATGGAATGGGGAGGGAGGTGGGAGTGGGGTTCAGGATGGGGGGGATACATGTACACCCATGGCTGATTCATGTTAATGATGGCAAAAACCACCAGAAAATTGTAAAGTAATTAGCCTCCCATTAAAATAAATTAATTTTTTAAATATTTAATCTACAAGTTATTTGTTAAAGTTTGAAACAGATATGGCTTGTACTACCAAGTAATATTTTTTTACTTACCTTTGGTTAGAGTACTATAGAGGGTGAGGTGGTTAGGTAGGATTACCGATTCAATGGATGTGAATTTGAGAAAACTCAAGGAGATAGTGGAGGACAGAGGAGCCTGCTATATAGCCCATAGGGTCACAAAGAGTGAGACATGATTTACAAACATAACAACTGTTATTTAAATTAAAATGTACCATTAATGGTATGTGCTGTTCTAAACAGTCAGCATTTTTTCTTTCTAGGTTCTTTTGAGCTAATGCTTTAAAATATTACATAATTCATTCTCAGGAAGGAAATTTGTGCTGAGACACCACTGTTAAGGTCTGACTTGGCCCCAGGTGCTAAACTCAGAGACCTAAGAATCAGACTACAGCTCTAGTTTTTTAAAAGTCTACAAAATCTATGGTACAAAGTTTTGTGCCTTGAGGCAGTTATTTAGTTCTTTAGGCTGAGTTTCTGATAACAATGATGCTGATAGTTATGAGTGTTAAGCTAAGAACCAACTGCAGATAATGATTACCTAGTACTTTGTGGTTTAAAAAGTCAATCATGCAAATTGGCCATGCAGAAAGCCTAAGGGGAGTCAGAAAGTAAGCCCTTCTATCTTTCTAAATAATAGGAAAGTAATCCATCTCAGGCCCCCTTTTTTATGCAGCACAAGGCTAGGAGCCAGGTCCTGATGGAATAAGCCATAGAGGGCTCATTCAATGCATATTTGCAGTGAATAGAACTCAAGAATCTGATACTTATATTTCACTGGGAAACTGATATACATATATGAAATCTTTACAAAGGGCTCGGTTGAGTACATAACTTAATGATAGACTCTAACAGAGTTATAGAAGTTGAGTAGTGGAACAATGGCAGTGGGTTGCAGTAATAAGTAAAAGCTTCAGGCGAAAGGAGTATTCATCCTAACAGAAGCACAGGCATTTGATTGTCAAAGAAAAGTATGAAGAAAGGTGAAAAAAAAGAGAGACAATTTAGTTTAAGGCAGGGATGGGAGTAAGACATGGAAGTGGGACACAAGTATTTAGGGTTGCTGAGAGAATAATCCTGACCACAGGTGCAGCTTTTTAGGGGGGCATGGGGGGCGCAGGACATTTGAGGGGCCAGTTGATACATACTTCAACCAAAGGCTGATGAACCTGATCACCAAGAGGAATAAGGAATCATGACAGATTTTCAGAACTCAATGAATGACTTGTCATGCTGCTTGTATCATGTCATTGAGTTCTGAAAATCTGTCATGATTCCTTATTCCTCTTGGTGATCAGATTCATCAGCACACATGTAAATCCATGGCTGATTCATGTCAATGTACGGCAAAAACCACTACAATTAAAAAAAAAGCAAAGATCATAACTTTAGAGAGGAAAGAAAGATTCAGAGATTCCAAAGCACTAAATGAGCCCAGTGATCGGCAGCTTGTGGAAGGCACAGGTCAACAAACAAGTCAAAAAAAAAAAAAATTTTCAAAATATTGACTGTGAATGATGCTGCTCCAAATAAATAAAAAGTAAGTAAATACAAAGGGAGAGAGGGTAAGAAGGGGAATATTTTGATAGGAAATTTTTACATTTTCAAAGGAAGAATTCAGGAAGTATCTAGACATGTTAAGGATTTGGGCCAAAGTTAAGACTTTGAGTCAAATGTCTAGTGTGTGTGTGTGCTCAGTCATGTCCAACTCTTTGAGTCCCCATGGACTATAGCCCACCAGGCTCCTCTGTCAGTGGGATTTTCCAGACAAGAATACTGAAGTGGGTTGCCATTTCCTTCTCCAGGGGATCTTCCTGACTCAGGTATCGAACCTGCATCTCTTGTGTCTCCTGCATTGGTAGACAGATTCTTTACCACTAGCACCATCAGGGACGCTCATTCTTCTAGACTAGATGGCTATATCCTGCAAAGCGTAATGGAATGTGAAAGCCAAAGATGAAGCTCGGACTGGGAAGGTGGTGAAGAGAACAGTTAAGGTTAGGAGAAAAAAAATACAAAAATGAAATGCCCAGAGAACTGGAAACAATAGAATACAGTATCTCAGATGTAAAAAAAAAAGCAGTATTTTTTAAGAAAATGGAAAAGTAAGTAGACACAATTACAGCAGAGAAATCAAGGAGAATCAATGCTGAGGACAGACATTCAGTGCAGTTACAACAGAAAGAGAGGAGAGATGGAATTTGCCACAGCTAGTTTCAGAAAAAGCAATTTCATGGAGTGATTGGATGCCCATTGAAATTGCCAGAAAGTTTGAAGGAAAGGTGTTAGGAAATGTATGAATTGCACTGAATAGAACCATTTATTCAAAGAACATGATTGATAACATAGATAGAGAGCTATTAGGAAGAGGAAACAGGATGTACTAAACATTTCACGTTTATAGAGATGATTGAGACAGCTTTCAAAGCAGAAAGAAAGGAGTCCAAACTTGGGAAAGGGGGAGCTTAGAAGAGGGCAGGAAGAATGAAAGCTAAGGGGAGAAAAAACAAGAGTCAAACAAGCTCCTTTAGAAGTATAAAGAGATGAGAGCCAAGGAACAGCAGACATCTGCTGGAAATATCAGACAATTTTTGAGAGAAGGATATATCTTCTTCAGAGACTTGAGGAACGGATAAACATGAATAGGTAGGTAGATCATTTTAAAGGTGAGAGATATGATGAAACTGAGGTCTTAAAGAAAAAAATAAAACAAGCCCTGAAGAGTTATGAAGAATAATCCAGGGAGTGAATAAGGGATAAATAAAAGGAAAGCTGAGCGGGAGGGCCTGGCCAAGTTGAAACTGTACAGCAGGCTCTAGCAGGACGCCAGCTGCATGAAGCCACAGGACTTTCTCTGGGAGTCGTCTGCAGTCTGCAAGCAGAAGGCTCACCATGGAGGCATCCAAGGCTGGAGATGGGGAGGGCACAGCAGGGAGTCCAAAATGCTGGCAGGAGCACTGAAGCAGCTGACCGCTTAGTACTTGGTGGGAAAGAGTCAACTTTGGTTTGCCGAGAGAAGTTTGACCTCAGCCAAAAACGACTGGGATGAGTAATGTCTTAATTCCCGTAGCAGAAAGCAAGTTTCAATCACTGGAGAAAAAGGAGACACAGAAAATGTTCAGAAGAGCTGAATTAGACACTTTTGAGTGACTGGGAGCTATGTTTTATGATAGGAAGTTTCCCTCATGGCTGACATTTCAGGGAGGTGATATTAACCATGAGGTCAAGGGTTCTGATAGTTAAGAACTTGGATGTCATTTTGGATGAGAAAATGAACAGTGAAAAGGAAGGCCATGAGCTGGATTCTAGTGGTTTAGGTAACAGAAATTTGATTTTTTTTTCCTCCTTTACAGTAGTGGTTCTCAAAACATGGGCTTCATATTGGCACCATCAGCAGACAAACTGAAAAAAATAATTTCTTGGGCCCCACCTATCTACTGAATCAGAAATTCAGAATGAGATTCAGCAATCCAGGTTTCATTAATAACAGACCCTCCAGGTATTGATGCATGTTCAAGTTTGAGAACAGCTGTCTTAAAGAACAGATCTACAAAGATAAGATTAGATGACAAGGACCTTATCTATTAAAAAACTGAGTGAGTGAGGCTTGATCAATATTCAGAAACAGTCATATAAACACAGATAATAATAAGCAATAAGCACTTCCTTAAACCTGTATTTTACAGGTCTCTTCAAATATATCTATATTTCTATACAACAAAGGAAAGACCTATGGATCAGGAGAAAATATTTGCAAACCAAATTTCTGGTAAGAAGTTAATATCTAAAATAAACAAGAAACTCCTAGAATTTAATAGCAAAAAACACAGATAGCTGATACAAAAGTATGGGTAAAGGAATTGAATAGACATTTGTCCAAAGAAGACATAAAAGTGGCCAATGGATATATGAAAAGATGCTTAACATTAGGGAAATGCAAATCAAAACCACAACAGTATCCCATATTGGAAGTCTCTACCTGTTCTTCAATGATAATTTCATGAAAAAAAAAAATGGAATGATTACCAACGGTTTGTAGAAAATAATTGAAAATTGCAAGGAACGCATGTGAAGGTTAGCAATGCTACATTTTAACAAGATAGAAAATAACTAGTTCGAAGGGGAAGAGTAAATTGTAGGAAAGTATAGTTCAAAACATTATAAATATGAGGTTGCTTTGTGATTTTCTAACTGCAACCTGTTAGCAAATACATTCTGAAGAATCATGACAAGTTAGATACATTACAATTTGCTGGTAATTACTTTATGAAAAAATATGATTCATTGTTAGAGGATTGACATAAAAACAATTTACAGTGTTGTTTGAGTTTATTTAATTATTTAAATGCCAGACTAAATATGTTCTTTACAGAAATCTTAGTAAAATTATAATTTCATTAGTAATTAGAATCAATGATGCTTATTAATTTCTCTACTGTACACTTAGCTGTATTCTAGTCAGTCTTAAAGGAAATCAAACCTGAATATTTATTGGAAGTCCTGTTGCTGAAGCTGAAGCTCCAATACTTTGGCCACCTGATGTGAAGAGGTGACTCACTGGAAAAGACCCTGATGCTGGAAAAAGATTGAAGGCAAAAGGAGAAGGGGGTGACAGAGGATGAGATGGTTAGATAGCATTCAATGGACACGAATTTGAGCAAACTCCGGGAGATAGTGGAGGACAGTGGAGTTTGGCATGCTGCAGTCCATGGGGTCACAAAGAGTTGGACATGGTTTAGGGACCAAACAATGAATAACAGCAATGGCTGAGCTGGGATCCAAGTAACTGACAATGGCTGATGTTTTAGGGTCAGACTGCACCCAACTAGCAAAAAGTTTATAGTTGCCCTCACATTCCCTCAAGCCTGTATATTCAATTTAAATTATCCTTAACTTATGCAATATAAATGCACTGCCAATGAGGTCCCTTAATACATCTATTGATATTTATCTCAAAAAATATTTCAAAATTTGCTTGATTACAAAGGCAATATCTCTTTATTGTCTAAATGCAGTCTGTGTGCATTGTCAAAAGTGAGGAAATTCAGATAAACAATAGCAAGAAGATTAAAAAAAGCCATATTTCTACCACCCACATATTACCACACACACTCTTTGGACTAGACCTTAGGGTCAAACTTCTAAGACATTTGGTATCTCACACACACACACCCCACATGTTTTTTTAGTTGCTTAATCTTTACATTTCCTTACCATTAACTTTTCATCTTACCTAATCTACAGTACATATTCTAATTTTCCCAACTAACCCAGAAATACTCATTACAGTTGGTTTATTTAAACCAGAACAGATACTGGTATCTGTTTTTTAACAGTCCTTGAATCTCTTCTTTTTAAATTAACACACTTCCCCCTTTTGTTATTTTCCTTCCCAGTATTGACTTGTTGAGGAGACCTTGCCTGTTCTCCTGAAGAATATTTCACCTTCTAGATATGCTGTAGAGTAATTTAGCTTCTTTTTTCTTGAATTTGGCTCATAATGGTTGGTGGGTTCAGAATACACCATAGAAGATACAGTTCACATCATCACATCAGGAGACGTCTGGATGACTCATCATTCAGGACACTGAGATTTGCCACATGATTAACCACATGAACTCAGATCATGACAGTCTGATTGCTTCAAGTACAGCTACTTCTCTCCCTTAGGACTTGAAAGTTATCTCTGTGGTTTTACTTTTGTTTGCGAGTCACTCAGTCATGCCTTCCTCTTTGCAACCCCATGAATTGTAGCCCAACATGGCTCCTCTGTCATTAGAGTTCTCCAAGCAAGAATACTGGAGTGGGTTGCCATTCCCTTCTCCAGGAGATCTTCCCGACCCAGGGATCAAAGCCAGGTCTCCTGCATTGAAGGCAGATTCTTTACTGTCTGAGGCACCAGGGAAGCCCTGGTTTTATCTTGGCATTCTTCAACCATCCAGTCTTGGGGCTTCCCAGGTGGCGCTAGTGGTAAAGAAACTGCCTGCCAATGCAGGAGACACAAGTTTGATCCCTGGGTTGGGACGACCCTGTGGAGAAGGAAATGGCAACTCACCCCAATATTCTTGCCTGGAAAATTTCATGGACAGAGGAACCTGGTGGGCTATATCTGTGGGGCTACAAAGAGTCAGACGCAGCTGAGTAAACACACACATATCAAACCTAATAGTCTCTACATTAATTGATAATCCTTGAGAACTAGAATTTAATTAGGAGTTGCAAATTGCTGCTGTTTAAATCCTTCAGATTCAGAAAGTAAAATTAGGTAGAATAATTATTGTTTCACTTACTGAGTGCTTGCAAAGTTTCAGGTTCTGTGCAATGATCTTTGTAAGTACCAAGTCATTTAAACCTCAATCCAGTCCTTGGAGGTGGGTAATATTTAGCCCATGGAGCCAATGAGGAAACTGAGACTGTTAGAATGAGACTCTTAAAGAGAAGTTAAATAGTAAGTTCTTGCTAGCAGCCCATTAAAGCCTCAAGGCAGAATCTAAGCCCAATAACTGTCTGACTCCAAAAAATATATGATATTTACCATTAAGTAATATTGCTGCCTCCAACCACAAATGGGTTTTTTGGTTAAAACTTAATTCATTCATTAATGATAATGTTAAAAATGACATCATAAAATATAATCTTGTATTTCCAGGAAACAGTCTCACTCTATCAAGTGGACGTAGTTTATGCTGTCTCACCTGAGTTCTCTCTGCCCCTCATTCTCACTCTTTAGCACTCAATTTCTGAAATATTTTTAGTTAAATTTAAAATAGTATTGGAATTTTTTGAAAATTTAAATTTGGGGGTTGAGGAGAAGAGAGGACAGATGCAATCGTAGAGACTTTGTGAGAAACCTCTGTCTGCTTGTTTTCCCCATAGTAACTGATATGCATCTACAAGCAGAAGTGAAGTGAAGTCACTCAGTCATGTCTGACTTTTGGCAATCCCATGGACTATAGTCTACTAGGCTCCTCCGTCCATGAGATTTTTCAAGCAAGAATACTGGAGTGGGTTGCCATTTCCTTCTCCAGGGGGTCTTTCCAACCCAGGGATCAAACCCAGGTCTCCAGGAGTGCGGGCAGACTCCTTACCATCTGAGCCACCAGGGAAGTCCTACCTATAAGCAAAGAGAACAACAAATAAAAGACCCTGGGTATAAAGGTACCTGGTGCATTCAAGAAACTGCTGGAAACTCAGAGTAGCTGAGGAAAGTCAACACAAGAGGAGAAAATGCAGTCAAAAGGGTAACGAAGGACTAGATCCTGTCAGACCTCCTGAGTGAGATAAAAAACAGTGGAAAAATTTTAAGAAAATCTACATTTCAGCAGAATCATTCTGTCTGCAGTGTAAACAGGAGAGAGGATGGGGAAGGGCTGAAGCAGAGAGGCCATCTGAAGCATCTTACCATGATGTTGTTTAAAAAATGTTGAAAGCTTTGACCAGGTGTGGTCATGGGGATAACGTAGATGATGGTTGCACATGCATTTCTGGAATCCAGCACTTGGGAGTCATCAACATGTAGACAATATGTAAAGTCATGTGACTTGAGTAGATCACTTAGGTAGTAAGTATGACTAGAAAACAGATGTCCAACACGCTACCCTGGGACTCTCCAATACATAAAGATAGAGGAGATGAACAGGAACAAGCAAAAGACAATGAAAACAAGTGGTCACAATGTTAACAGAAAACCAGGCAAGTGTGGTGTTGGAAACCAAGTGAAGAAAGTATTTCAAGATATTTTCCCATTATCAAAAACTAACATGATGGGAAAAAAGGAAACTATTCTCAAAACTCCTTAAAATCACAATATTGAAGCATCAGTGATTGAAAATAAGTAACTTGCAGTATGAATAGAAATTTGCACTTAATGTATCAAAACAGTTTATATAGTAATAATAATAAATGGTACAATCCTTTGGAAACCAAACATAAATTTTAAGAAGCTATTACAAAGAGATGATTATGAACTAATTTCTGTCTCTACCCATATGAAGCTACAAATTGATTTGTTTTCTGTCTCAGAAATAAAATTTACTTTTCCTAGCACAGAAATCAAGACGACATTCTTTTATCAGCATGCAAGAACACATTTTAAAGTGATGTGTGCTAGAGAGATGAATTTATTTCAAGTAAGTTTTTATGTATAAGATAAAGTATATACCAAATATGTATGACTTTGTTTTTTATTTTAAAATATTTTCTTCTCACATATCCTCATGGCCTCTCCTGCCCCATGGATCATCTCCTATTTGCTTCACAGCAGTTGCTCTCACTGCATTTCCAACTCGATCACAGTCACAGGAACAACCATAGTCTAGGAGAACCCGGCTCTTCAAAAACTTCTTGCACTGAAGAGAAACCAAGGAGAATAATATCTGGCTTCCCACATAGCTGCCAAAGGGGCCAAATAATGCAAACTACAAGTGCAACGGAATTGATATCTCACGCAGTGAACTTTGCCCAGTGGGGACAAGAGACAAAAACACATCAGTTCTATAAATTCCCTCTCCTTCTTCGCCAAGTTTCTACCTCAAGGCAGTTTCTCTGTGGATCTTGCCTGGGGATAACCTGGAAGGGGTCCCCAACCTCTTGGATCTAATACCCAATGGTCTGAATTGGAGCTGATGTAATAATAATAGAACTAAAGTGCACAATAAATGTAATGTGCTTGAATCATCCTGAAACCCTCCCCCCAACCGACCCGTGGAAAAATTGTCTCCCACAGAATCAGTCCCCGGTGTCAAAAAGTTGGCGACTGCTGCGTAAGGTATAAGAGACCCCCCTCACCAAACAAACAGCTGTATCTTTTGTAGTACATCATGAAATGATTTGTACCTCACAAATGAAGCATCAGCACTTAATCCCTGCATTTGACATAATTTTCAAAAGACCACAGACTAAAACTAGGAGAATCAAGGTCCAAAGCAGAAGGACAGTAGAGATCCTACATAGCAGACTTTTATGCAATCACAATCCAAAGTGGAAGTTGCTCAGTCATGTCCGACTCTTTGTGACCCCATGGACTGTAGGTTCCTCTTGCCATAGACTTCTCCAGGCAAGAATACTGGACAGGGTAGCCATTTCTTTCTCCAGGAGTTCTTCCTAACCCAGGGACTAAACCCGGGTCTCCTGCATTGCAGGTAGATTCACCACCCAAGTTAAAAATTAAATCAAATTTTAAAGGCTTCTGCTTGTGCCCTTCACAAAATACATAATGAGAATCATTATTCAATTAACATACATTTAAGTCTGAGCCCCTTCTCCTTGAAGCAGCAATAAGTGAAGCCTCATCATTCTCAGGGCTTCAATTTCCTTGTACTTGGGGGAAAAATGCTGCAAAAAATGAATCTCTTTAATCACAGGACGTACGAACTTTGGACACTCTGCAGACATCAGAATTCTCTCCTTTTGTCTATTTTTCTTTACAAAAATCCAGTGTCTCTGCACCTTAGCAAAATTGCTTCAATTGCTCAGGGTTTTGTGGAACACAAGCCAGAAAAGTGTTTCGTGGGCCATGTCTACTTAAATCCATTTATGGTCACTTGTAACAAACGTCCACAAAAGCAACACAGTACAAAATATTTGTAAAACAATCTTTCAAGGATATATGTAAAACTAGAGGGGAGAAAATACGGGTGTTTATATAAAAAATTCAGCTCTGGGTATGATTAAAAAACAATTCTAATCACCTAGAACCAGACATCCTGGAATGCAAAGTCAGGTGGACCTTAGGAAGCATCACTATAAACAAAGCTAGTGGAGGTGATGGAATTCCAGTTGAGCTATTTCAAATCCTAAAAGGTGATGCTCTTAAAGTGCTCACTTAAAATGCCAGCAAATTTGGAAAACTCAGCAGTGGCCACAGGACTGGGTAAAGGTCAGTTGTTATTCCAATCCCAAAGAAATGCAATGCCAAAGAATGTTCAAACCACCGCACAATTGCACTCAACTCACACGCTAGCAAAGTAATGCTCAAAATTCTCTAAGCCAGGCTTCAGCAGTTCATGAACTTACAGATGCTCAAGCTAGATTTCAAAAAGTCAGAAGAAACAGAGATCAAATTGCTAACATCCATTGGATTGTCAAAAAAGCAAGAGTGTTCCAGAAAAACATCTATTTTTGCTTTATTGACTATGCCAAATCCTTGACTGTGTGAATCACAACAAACTATAGAAAATTCTGAAAGAGATGGGAATACCAGACCACCTTACCTGCCTCCTGATAAATCTGTATGAAGGTCAAGAAGCCACAGTTAGAACTGGACATGGACAACAGACTGGTTCCAAATTGGGAAAGGAGTACGTCAAGGCTATTGTCACCCTGCTTATTTAACTTATGTGCAGAGTACATCATGAGAAATGCTGGGTTGGATGAAGCACAAACTGGAATCAAGATTTCTGGGAGAAATATCAATGACCTCAGATATGCAGATGTCACCACTTTTATGGCAGAAAGTGAAGAACTAAAGAGCCTCTTGATGAAAGTGAAGGAAGAGAGTGAAAACGTTGGCTTAAGGCTCAACATTCAGAAAGCTAAGATCATGGCATCCAGTTCCATCACTTCATGGCAAATAGATGGGGAAACAGTGAAAACAGTGGCTGACTTTATTTTGAGGGGCTCCAAAATCACTGCAGATGGTGATTGCAGCCATGAAATTAAAAAAGGCTTACTCCTTGGAAGGAAAGTTATGACCAACCTAGACAGCATATTAAAAAGCAGAGACATTATTTTGTCAATAAAGGTCTGTCTAGTCAAAGCTATGGTTTTTCTAGTGGTCATGTATGGATGTGAGAGTTGGACTATAAAGAAAACTGAGTGCTGAAGAATTGATGCTTTTGAACCGTGGTGTTGGAGAAGACTCTTGAGAGTCTTGGACTGCAAGGAGATCCAACCAGTCCATCCTAAAGGAGATCAGTCCTGGGTGTTCATGGAAGGACTGGTGTTGAAGCTGAAACTTATTTTGGCCATCTGAATCGAAGAGCTGACTTATTTGAAAAGACCCTGATGCTGGGAAAGATTGAAGGTAGGAGGAGCAGGAGATGACAGAGGATGAGATGGTTGGATGGCATCACCGACTCAATGGACATGAGTTTGGGTAAACTCCGGGAGTTGATAGACAGGAAGGCCTGGTGTGCTGCGGTTCATGGGGTTGCAAAGAGTCAGATATGACTAAGCAACTGAACTGAACTGAAACCCCCATGTAAACAGATGAAGAAATAGAACATTGCCTGTGACATTCAAAAATGCCTAGCATGCACTCTCTCCCATAGACCTTTAATTGTAGTCCTTTTCTTCCTTTTCTATACATTTTTCAGGATGCAACTCTAAACACATGGTTTATTTCACCCATTTTTTAACTTTATATAAATGAATATAAATTGTATAGTGCATCTTTTTTGACTCTGGGTTCTTTCAACAATATGTTTATAATAAACATTCATTTTATTCCATATTTTTACCTGTATCTTAAGTTCATTCATTTTGTTGAATAGTATTCCATTGTAATTATAAACCACAGTTCATGGGTCCACCATATAGTAGATAGTCAAATTACTTCTAACTTTGGCAATTATGACTGTTACTATGAGGATTTGTGTATGTGTCCTCTAGGAAAAATCTGTTTACACCTCTGCTGGAAAAGTTCCTAAGTATAGAATTTTGAGTAATAAGGAATGAATGCATAAATTTTTTATTTAGGATGAGGTGGTTGGATAGCATCACCGATTCAGTGAACGTGAACTTGAGCAAACTCTGAAAGATAGTGAGGGACAGGGAGGCCTAGCATGCTGCAGTCCATGTGTCGTGGAGAGTGGGACATGACTTAGCAAACAAGCAACGACAACAACAGACTGGTTTCCAAAATAGTTGCACCAGTTTACACTTTCATCAAAGCTGTATGAAAACTCCTATGGATTCACATTTTTGGCAAAAAAAAAAAGCTTGGCATCTTCTGGCTTTTTAAAATTTTAGCCATTCTGGTAGGATCTAGTGGGATTTCACTGTGGTTTTATTTTATGCTTCACTATTACTATTAATAAAATAGCACCACATATGCTGTTGAATAGTTATTGCACAATGTGGACATTTTACAAATTGCCTGTTCAAATTTGTTGCCCAATTATCTACCAGATATATTGTCCTTATTGATTTTTATGCATTACTTATGAAATCTGGGCCATATATACTTATATAGGTCACAAATATCTTCTGTTATTTGGCTTAATACTCACTTTCTTAAAAGATTATCTTAAGGGATGCAAGGTCTTACCTTTAAAACAGTCAAAATTATCCATTTTTAATAGCTTTTTCTTTTCTATTGAGTATTTTCCTAATCCTCCAGTATAATATTGAGGATAGTCAATTAATAGCAAACATTCCAGCTTTGTTTCACTCCCAAAGTGAAAGCTATCAACATTTTACCACTAAGAATGGTGCTGAGTTCAGGAATTGGAGTTTATCATATTCACAGTGTTCCCTTCTATTCCTAATGTTATAAAAGTGTTTTCATAACCAAATATCTACTATCAAAACTTCTTTGTAGCTCTTTTGGCAGCTGTGATATTTTTCCCCATTATTTTGTTCATGGGGACAAGAGGGAATGTTGACTAGAACAAACTTTGCATTCCTGAAAATATATATAATCAACCTACCACATGGTATGGAGTTAAATATGTTGCTGGATTCAGTCTGTTGGTATTTTAGTTAGAATTGCTGCATCAGTGTTCATGAGTCAAATGACTAGAATAGACATTATTCTGTAATGTTCCTTTAAGTTTGCTCTCCAAGTTATGTTGAGTACCTCAAAAGAGATAGAGGATGTTTTATACTTTTCAAGTCTCTAGAAGAATTTGGTGTTGTTTTTTCTCTTTTCTTCGCTTAAATGTTGAGAGCTGCCCCCTTTCTGAAAGTCTGCCCTTAAAATTCTGGTCCTTATTGTCCTTATTATCCATCTCCCTCAGCTCAGGGAGATGGGCATGATCTGCCTTTGGATCCCCTTCCCTGTATGAAGCTAAATCTATTCTCTGTTACTTCATCATAACTAGAAGAAGTCAAAATACTCAATAGTTTGATGAGGATTACTTTGTGCATTAAGTCTTTGTCAAAAAAATTATCAATAAGTTTTTGGAAAAGAACTTCCTATCATTATGCTCCTGTAAAGATAAAAAAGATCCATTTCATCAAGGGTCTAAGATTTTCTAGTGCAGGAATAAGCAATTTAATATAAATTTTGTGGTATTTTGTCTTTCCATTTGTTGTGTTTTGAATGAACTTTCTAACCCAGAGAGTACCTGGAAATTATTTAGAGATTATAATTTAAAACACTTTAACTATCTTTCTATCTAGACTTTGGATTTCTCCTTAAATCAATTTTGGTAATTTATATTTCCCAGAATTAAATTAGACTCTTTCACTCGTCTAGAATTCATGTTTTAAAACTTTTTTTAACACATTGTAAGATAACACATGCTTTTGAAAACAATATTAGGATCCAAAAATTTTTTTCTAATTTGTTTTGTCTGTTCTCCTCCCAAATATGTTTCCTGCAATCTCTCTCTAAATTTATTAGATTCATCAGAAAAATTATTTTATTTGCTATTTCATACTTTTAAGAAAAATTAACTCTTGGAATTACTCATCATTTAATATGTATTTCTATTGTTTAATTTAATATTTTCTTTATATTTCCCTTACATAGTTTTTCAAAAATTCCTCAATTCTTCACATTTTAATGTTTAGTTTATTTATTTTCAATCTTTCATTAACACATGGAAAATATTTTCATTATGAATTTACCTCTGAGTGTTACATTAACACTGCCACATATGTTTTGAATAGCAGTATCTTGTTATTGACTATATGCCATTATCTGTAATTGAGGTTAAATTCTTAAGCAGTGAAAATAAGGGCTTATTTATAAAGTACACAATTACTACATTTTTTATCATTTTATTTTTTAATTTGTTGAACTGAAATTAGAAAGTGTCCACACTATAATTGGAAATATTAATAGCTCTCAGTCTTCTAATATTGATTAATTTAAAGAGTTTTATGATTATTTAAAATCATAAGCTCAGTTCATTGAACATAAAATACATTTCCAAAACTATATGCCTCTATATTAATTCTTTATTTATAAAAATTCAATCCTTAAGGTCTTTAGTTTTGCTAATATGATATACCCTTGACCAAGAATGCTATATGAATTATCTCACTATTTACATGCCCTTCTGTGTTCCATTTGTATTACTGACTGATCATTCAGTATGAGAAATAATTCCTTAATGAGCTAAAGCTGTGTGTCATTGCTGTTTGTCCAAGAAATAGATAAAAACTTAAAAATGTTTTCACATTCAAATCCAACTCAAGTACTCCATGTGTGTGAGTGTGTGCAAGTCAATTAACCTACAATTAAAATTAATTAATTAATTAAAAAATAAGAGTACTGGAGGGGGTTGCCATTCACTTCTCCAGGGGATCTTTGAAACCCAAGTATCGAACCCAGGTATCCTGCATTGCAGGCAGATTCTTTATCATCTGAATCACCAGGGAAGCCCCAAGTACTATATATATCCTTGAAAATTTTTCTTTGAACCAAGTAATTGTTTTAATCACTATTATCCCACCTGTTTATACATAACTTCTATCAGTACATTTAACACATGACATTAATTTTTTATTTTTATCTTTTTACTAATAGAGGATAAATTCCTTGAAGAGAAGACTGCCTTATTTGCCTTATTTTTATTTTATTATGCAAAAATAACCTTGGGATGGAAAACAATTATTTTCAAAGAGCATACACTAGGCTGAAGGAAACCATACCATATATGTGGCACCCATAAGCCCTTTGGCCCTCCAGCAAAACCAGTGTATATTAAGATCTACAATAAATACGTCCTTTGTCTTATAGGTGATCATTTATAGAGATCTCCACAGTAGTCCTTTGCTGCTGAGACTGCTAATCATTTTATAATGTCCCTTTTCCCCTTTCATAGTGATCAGATTTTCAACTGGACTGCATTTCTATCCATTTCATGGCTATGTGCCTAAATCCTGATCAACAGATTGTGAGAAAAAGTGATGTGTGAAACTTCAAGCTTAACCAACGAAAACAAATTGTTATATTCTCTACATCCACAGCTAGATCACTGACTTAATGGCTGGAGTTGGAACAGACATTTGGAACAAGAAGTGAAAATAATTTTTTGAGGATCCTGAAACAGTAAATGATAAAGGAGCCTGGATCCCTGGCATTCAGTATCATTTATGTTTGCCCTGAATTCTGTTGTGAAAGGAATAATCTACTTAAACCATAGTTACTTGGGTCCTTCTCACAGATGTTGAATCTATAATCCATTCAATAAACTCCTTTAGAAAAATTTGCTCATCCTTGTCCTTCACAAATTATTGTGTCCTGTTTTACCATTTTTTCCGGTTGAAATAAAACTATGTAAAAACAGAAAAGTAAGACATGATGCAAGTAAATGTGCAAAATATCATTATGAGGATATTTTATGAAATTCTACACTTTTCTAAAATATTTAATTCTAAGATAAGATTTTAATAAATGGGAAGTGTTTTTAGATTATGAATACATTATCATAAAAATAAAGTATTAAATATTAGGATAATGTGGAAGTTAGCTTTCAACTAACTTCAGTACAACATCTTGAAATTACATGGTCTTATTTGTTCTTATTAATTTTTCACTCTTAGGGAAGATGCTGTTAGACTTTATCATTTTATTTTTCATAGAAAAAAAAGTATCCGAATCTAGGGAAAAGAAACCTCAAACTAATATAACTAACATTTCTACAAATGTTTAAGACATGGAAAGACACAAAAAAAGGACTAAATGAGATATTTTTAATTAGTTAGAATTAAATTGTGGTTTTTAAAAAATTATTTGCCAGAATTTCTACACTTCTCATTTCATAGTGTATACAGGTATATATATATATATATATATATATATATATATATATATACACACACACATATGTATATATGCTAATAATAATCTGTGTACAGAACACAGATGCAGATGGAAGTAGCTACTTTAGCTAGAGGGACAACAGAGCTCTTGCCATCCTGAGACTCCACTCATCAATTTGAGCTGGAAAGAATCCTCTCCAGAAACACTTGTAACCCATTTTTTATGTGTTATGTATCAATAGTTATAAAACTCTGGTTAAGGGGACTAAAGATTAAGTAGTTAGAGAATCACTCTAAAGGCAAATGTAGCTTTAACATGAAAAAAAAAAGAACCATTGGAAGTCTAGTTTCCATGCACTTGCCCAGAAAAAAGAAACTGAGAAAATTAATTTCACAAAATGTTACATTGTATCATCATCCATTAGCATTTATTGAACAACAAGTCCTTGGGGGAATAAGGACATGTGACTTTACACTAGAAATGGTTTATTCCCTAAAGATGCTTTTAATTTGTGCAGCTCATATAATCCTGATATTTTGTGACATTTCAAGTATGCAGAAAGTACAACAATTACAATTCTATGTTGACATTTTCACACTTCTTAATGAATTTCTCATAAATTTATTTGAGATGTACAGGCAATAAATTCAAATTTAGTATGAGTAAATGTCTGCCATTTAAAGAAGCTGGATTACCTAAATTCTTGACTTAAACATCGAGTCAATTTCACAAATTTGAGACATTATCTCCAATAATGAGCTTCTCACTCAATAAAACTGTATTTATAGCTTTAAAAATTTGCAGAGAATGTAAATGTGTACCCAGGCAGGGTGACAGCATAGTAATGAAAGGTTCACATCAGATCAAACAAGCCTTTTATCAAACTATTACATAAACATAATTGTCAATTTATAACAAGTAAAAGTAATAATGTAATAATAGATGCCATTTAATAATGGCTGGTCCTTGACAAATGGTAGCTCATTTACTTTGGTTTTTAAAACAATTTTTCAAGGTTAGTTTCTTCTCCCTCTTTTACAGATACATACTTTTGGAGAGATTAAGAGACTTGCCCAGTTTCTTAAAAGTGCCCAAGCTATTTTACTGAGTTATTAAGTGGCAAGCTAATTTACAATTAGTCCCCTAACTTTATGTCCCAGACATATTGCAGCTCTATCACATCTTCTTGAAATAAAAAAGAATCTGAGCCTGCTTCCCACTAGCTAAAGGAAATTGCATCTAAGTTTTCCTTCGTTCCCCCCAGAGAGATAGCCAAGGCGAAGGCAGTGTTATCACGTCATTTCTGCACCAGTTACCATTAACTGTTCTAAGAGCTCCACCAGAAGAAAGAACAAAACCCTGCTATTCCTAAATTCACCATCATTTCTCCCTCTCATGTTCAGGAGTTTGTTTCCAATCTCAAAAGAAGTCCTATTTTTCTGTCCTGCAAACTCAGTTCTTCTTAATAAGAATAATTTATGAGGATAAAAAGCCAGGAATTCTATCCAACTATAACATTCAGCCATGTGCACTCCTCTTTTGAGACAGTTGAAACACAACTCAAGTTGCTGAGATGGTGAAGCGAAAATAGTAGGAGAAAGAATATACTAGGTGTCCTTAAAAATTTTTAACAGTTTAATAATATGATCCAGCCATACCACATTCTTCTCAGAAGACAACTAGAGGTTATTTAAACATTGTTATCTAGCCTCTGAGCATGAACATCATGCAGATGGAACAAGATGAATTACCACCACCAGCATGACTCACTCCTAACTGACCACATCCCCATGCAGGAGAGCTAAATAATTTCATCCTAGTCTGATGAGAAATTTACCCTTCACCCAAATGTTAAAAGCCTTTTTGGGAAAACAGAAACTTCCATTGAAGAGCAATACAGTTCATTCGTAGAGTAAGAAAGGGCTTCCCCAGTAGTTCAGTGGTAAAGACTGCCTGCCAATGTGGGAGACATGGGTTTGATCTCTGGATCTTGAAGATCCCCTGGAGAAGGAAATGGCAACCTACTCTTGTATCCTTGCCTGGGAAATCCCACACACAGAGAAGCTTGGCAAGGTCCATGGGGTCACAAAACAGTCAGATACAACTTAGCAACTAAACAAAAGTAAGGAAAAAAGTCAGTCTATTCTGTATATGTATAGTCAAAGCTATGGTTTTACCAGTAGTCATGTATGGATGTGAGAGTTGGACCACAAAGAAAGCCGAGCACCAAAGAATTGATGCTTTTGAACTGTGGTGTTGGAGAAGACTCTTGAGAGTCCCTTGGACCGCAAGGAGATCCAACCAGTCCATCCTAAAGGAGATCGGTCCTGGGTGTTCGTTGGAAGGACTGATGCTGAAGCTGAAACTCCAATACTGTGGCCACCTGATGCGAAGAACTGACTCATTAGAAAAGACTCTAATGCTGGGAAAGATTAAAGGCAGGAGGAGAAGGGGACGACAGAAGATGAGATGGTTGAATGGCATCACGGACTCAATGGACATGAGTTTGAGCAAGCTCTGGGAGTCGGTGACGGACAGGGAGGCCTGGCGTGCTGCAGTCCATGGGGTCGCAAAGAGTCGGACCCGACTGAGCGGCTGAGCTAACTGAACTGATTCAGCATAACGGTTCTGCTTACAAAAATATTCCTATTCTCAACATGGGGTTACACTATAGCCCCCTCCTTTCTTTAAAAAGAAAAAAAAGGAAAAAAAAAACCCCGCAAAACAAAAAGTGAGACTGTCCTTGGAAATGGTGCTGCGCGTGCTCCGCTCTAACAAACAAGAGGCGCCATAGATAAGCACACAGACGTGTCTGTTCTCATGCCCTTGGGAATATTGAAAAGGATGAGCAGTCTCTAGATTGCATGACAGGGACGAACATCACTCTTTGTGGGTTTTGTTTGTTTATTGTGCTTGTTTGTTATTGTATGAACATTCTCCAAGGAAGCAGCCTTTAATTGCCTTTTTAGGGAGTGAGCACATGTATGAAAAACACAGTGACAGGTTGACACAATGCTCAGTCCCTTTTACGCTGACTTCCTGGGGACAAAGAAGAAAAAAATCAGGAAGCAGAACAATGAAATGCAAACCTAGAGATTGCCTGATGCTCCTTAGCAAGCAAAGGTTGTGGACTAACCACAGCCATTCCCTGGTGTCTTCGCCAAAGGTAAATGCCAAGTAAACAAAATGCCAAAGTGTGTATCTGAAACACACATGATGCTGTGATATAGTCCTAAGAGACATCACAGCAGATGTCTTAAAACACTTTTGTGCTAAAAACAAACAAACAGACAAACAGTATTCCTACATGGAATTACTTAGGGCGGCCTTCCTCCTCCACTCCAGTTATTTAAAGATTTCGAAATGCTGGTATGACACATTAGATCTAGGGAGTGAGATGTTGCCCTACGCACAGGATGAGTCTCCCAAGGAGAGAGATTCACAGAGAGCTCTCCAGAAGGCAGGATATGGGGGAGGGTTTGAGAACCTGTAGAGGAATGTAATGGAAGGCAAGGTGTAGCCACCATGATCCCACTGCCCTTCAGATGCTTTCCCACATGGACCCTCCGGGAAGTCCAAGTCATTAAGAGCTTTAGCTCTTCCTTCCTAAATTGTTATTCTGCTGCAGAGAGGCAAGATAGGAAGAGGAGAAATAAGGCACGCTCCATTTGGTTTCCTTTTTGGCTCTCCTGTGGAGAAGAAAGATTGTTAAGTCAAAAAGTCTGTCTCCTGGTGTGATGGCTGTTGACTGGCAAGTGGTCATCACATAGAGATGCTCGGGAGAGAAAGGAGGGACCGCCAGCTCAGTGCAGGGTGCTGAGCAGCGATGTCAGAGATGCAGTAAAACAGCACCTTCCTTCTGCCACACGTCAGAGAAAACTGCTTTCTGAAGAAAGGCACATGTGAAGAGAGACTGGAAATCCAAGTTGCACTGATTTGCCCCAAAGTTATCCAGCAACTAGTTACAACTTCATCATTTCATTTATGCTTTCAACAAAAATGTATTAAGCACCTCTTAAAAGCCAGGCACTGTAGTTAAAGAAAGAAGACTCTGCAAAATAATCTCTACTGTACAGACATTAATATTCTAAATGGAACATAATCAAATAAATAGAAAGTATAATATATACCATGATACAGTGCTGTGCTTAGTCGCTCAGTCTTGTCCAACTCTTTGGGACCCCATGGATTGTAGCTCAGAGGGCTCCTCTGTCCATAGGGATTCTCCAGACAAGAATATTGGAGTGGGTTGTCATGACCTCCTCCAGGAGATCTTCCCAACCCAGGGATCAAACCCAGATCTCCCATCTTGCAGGCAGGTTCTTTACCAGTTGAGCTACCAGAGAAGCCCAAGAATACTGAAATGGTAACCTATCCCTTCTCCAGGGGATTTTCCCAACCCAGAAATCAAACTGGGGTCTCCTGCATTGCAGGCAGATTCTTTACCAGCTGGCTACCAAGGAAGCCCATATACTGTGGTTGATGTATGTACAGGTTGCCATGGTAGCATATCAGAGAGCAATTTCATTCCACTGGGAGAAATTGTGACTGACTTAAGAGAAGAGAGAATTCCTCAGCCCAGACTTCAAGGGGAAGTACTATTTATCTGTGCAAAATCTGTGAATGGGGCAGGTGAGATGGAGTGAGAGGAGAATTCAAGTTAGGGTGCACACTATGCCAAGGCATGGATGATGGAAACAGGACTTAGGTGGGGAACTGAATTTTCTCTTCATGATGCAACCCAGAGTAGGAACAGGGATAAGGAGAGATGACATTAGAGAGCTGGTCAGTGATTGGGTTACGCATGACCGATAAGCCAGGGCAAGGATATGGACCTATAGTCATTCAAGAATGTGTGTGTTCAAAAAGGCTTCTTTGTCAGAAATACCGAGAATTAAACCTGAGACTAAATCTAAGAAAGAGAATGAAATCTGACTATAGTAATGAGCCCTAAGAAAATATAATAACTTGGGGCCAAGGCAGTGAGCACTGGAATGGAGGTAAGTGTACAGATTGGAGAGAGGTTAAAGATGTGAAATTAATATGACTCAGTGGAGACTTCCCCGGTGGTCCAGTGGTTAAGATTCCTTGCTGCCACTGCAGAGGGCAGGGGTTTGATCCCCGGTCAGGGAATGGTGGGGTTAAAAAAAAAAAAAAAGAATTTGGTGATCAATTAAATATGGGTAAAAAATACATGGGAGAAAAAAAGATCAACCCCTAGATTTATAGTTTTATAGGACACATTGAAGTTGGTAAATTTAATGAAAATGATGAATTTCATATTGAAAATGTGAGTTTCATGGGTTTTCACTGTATCCATATGACCAAAAGAAAGCTTACCATGAAAACTAATAAGAGACTGAATACAAAGACAGCAACAAGACAATATTTGACAACAAAAGTTCAACCCACAACCTCTGCAACAGCTGGTCCAAGAAACCAAACTACAACCTTTACAGTAATTGGTTCAGAACACTCAGGGCTTACTTAGTCAGTGTCAGTTTCTCTATTTACTGCCCCCACTTCCAACTCAGGATGAACCAGAGAAAACCAAGTATAGGCTCCAGACCAATCACATAAGATGGCCAGTTCTGGCAAGCCTACCTTCAATTCTCCCATGCCAGCACCCTCCAATCAGAACATAACCTGTAGCCTCCTCTGCTTTCCCTCCACAAAGTTTTCCTACACTTTTGCTTGCCATTGACTGCCAAACACAGTTGATGGTGGTTGACACCCTTGCTATGGCAATCTCTGAATAAATAGCCTCAGGCTGCTGTCTTCTGCATGGTTATTTCCACAGCTTTTCTTAGAAGCTCCATCAAGATACAGTATATACCACCTGGTGGTGGCAGACCTAAGCATTTGACAAGGAGCAGAACCCAGAGAGGTCCCTTATGTGTTGCTGCTCATGGCTTGACAAGTCTGTGATTGGATAAGTCAGAACTAGGTCTGGAGTCCACTGCACTTGAGTTGAGTTCCTTGCTAGTTATTCTTAGTTTGGTAGGTATACCCAGGTTTTGTTATTGGTTCCAATTTATTTGGCATTCTTAAGTAGAATCAGAACATCCCTTTTTATTCTATTCTGTGCTTCCATTTTGTGTTGTATTACCTAACAGTGTTATTTGTCATAAGGAAGAGGCAGAAAACAAGCAAATGATGGCAAGACAGACCCTATAAGCCTGTTGTTTGAGCCAGCCCCACGGATAGGTTTGTGTTTGTGTTCTCACTGACCAGTGTTCGTCTGGATAAGCCTTGCTGTGGGACACCAATAAAACCTGACTGATGCTTCTCATGTTTGATCCTTTATCTTAAGAGTTCATCTTTGGTACTGAAAGTGAAAGTCACTCAGTTGTGTCCGACTCTTTGGACCCCATGGACTACACAGTCCATGAAATTCTCCAGGCCAGAATACTGGAGTGGATAGCTGTTCCCTTCTCCAGGGGATCTTCCCAACCCAGGGATCTAACCCAGGTCTCCCACGTAGCAGGCGGATTCTTTACCAGCTGAGCCACCATACCAAGAGCATGTTTTCCCTGGCTGTCCACCTGTCAGGGTACAGACTTTTGTGGTCTGTCCACAGAGGCAGCTAACCCCCAGACTGGGGACCCAAGACACAAAAGGGTATCCACATCATTTTCACCTGACCATTGCCAGCTCGCATGAGGTTATCTAAATCCAAATCTTCTCGCAGAGAAAATTCCCACAACTTATATATTCTCTCATTACATTCTTAATGCCTACATCTCTCTCTGTAAATGGCGTAACTGTAGCAAGTGTGGCTGAGACTTCCATGGCCACTCTGAGAAATATTTGATCTGAACAAAATAGTTTGCTTGAAAAACATCCTTAAAATGCCATTTGTGATCACATAGATGGACTGTAGATGGATGGCATCATTCTAAGTGAAATAAGTCAGACACTCATTCAAGTGAAATAGTCATATATTATTATATTATTATAGTTATATATTATATTATATTATTATTATAATAATTATATAGTATGTGATTATAATAATTAAAATGTAAATTATAATAAGTAATTGAGAAAAACAATTACAGTATGATCTCACTTACATGTGGAATCTATAAACAAACAAAAAAACCAAGCTCATAAATAGGGAGAACAGATTTGATGGGTTGCAGAGGTGGGCAATAGTTGGTGGGTAAATGGGGTGAGAGGATCAAAAGGTACGAACTTCCAGCTATAAAAGAAATAATTCATGGGAATATAATTTAAAGCATAGTGACTATAGTTAATAATATATTGTTGCATATTTGAAAGTTGCTAAAAGAGAATTTAAAGGTTTTCCTCACAAGAAAAACATTTTAATTATGATTAATGTTAACTAGGTACATTGTGGTGATTATTTTGCAATATATACAAATAGCAAATCATTATGCTGCTCACCTGAAACTAATATGATATTGTATGTCCATTAAATCTTAATTACAAAAAAGGAATAAGACGTCTCAAGTATAGTGAGTAGTATTTTTTAATTGGTATGCAGAAACCTTGAAACAAAATTCTGATTCAAAAGTTGCTTCAATTAAAGATTCTCCGGCAAAAGCTAATGAGGAATTTGACAAACTTCAGCAACAACAAACTAGACACATTTCCCTAGTGAACCCCAATGCTTCTCCTCTGGTCGGTTTTCTATATTGATTCTCTCTTCCTCCAGTTCTACCAGTCTCTCTTCGCTGTCCCTAGATCACTTCCTCTCTCTTCCTCACCCTGTCCAGACCTCTTACATTTCCCAAGGCACTCTCTTAAAGATGCCTAAATGCTATTTGCTTCTAAAGATGCTTCTCTTCCATGAGCAAAGTGTTTAGGCAGCTGTGGAATTTAAACATTAGACCTCAGTTGAGGCAGTGAGTGAAAGTTGCTCAGTCGTGTCCGACTCTTTGTGACCCCATGGACTATACAGTCCATGGAATTCTCTAGGCCAGAATATTGGAGTGGGTAGCCTTTCCCTTCTCCAGGGGATCTTCCCAACCCAGGGATCAAATCCAGGTCTCCAACATTGCAGGCAGATTCTTTACCAGCTGAGCCATAAGGGAAGCCCAAGAATACTGGAGTGGTTAGCCGATCCCTCCTTCAGTGGATCTTCCTGACCCAAGAATCAAACTTGGGTCTCCTGCATTGCAGGTGGATTCTTTACCAACTGCGCTATCAGGGAAGACCCAGACCTCAGTTAAGAACTACAATTAAGAATGCATCTAAACCAAGACTGGTAACTATGCATAGAATAACTTATATTTGGGAGGTGGTACCTAGATAAGGGAATGGCCACCCCCTCCAGTATTCTTTCCTGGAGAATTCCATGGACAGAGAGCTTGGCTGGATATAATGGAGTTGCAAAGAGCTGGACATGGCTGAGCAACTAACACTACATTTTCACTTTTCACATACTTATCCAGAATGATCTGACAGTATCAACTTATGTACATATTGGTCAGAACCACAGGTGCTAATTTCTGGTTGGCAAAAGCTGATTGAACAACTCAGAAGGGGGCTTACAGGACCCAGGATCCATCTTTCCAAAAAGCCATCATGGACTCACTGAAGAAAGCTATCCCATTTGGTTACACTCTCTGCTCCCTAGAAGTACTGCAAGAGGACTTATAGGCTTTATCTTGTGAGAAAGCTGTCCAGGGGAAGGGAGTATAATGCACTGATTTGAGCCTGAGAATTAATCAAGGAAAATCACCCAACAGTGTAGGGCAAGGAAGAGCAATCCATTGTTTGGGTGAGGCGGGGAGGGGAGGAGGTAATCCATCCTTTATTATCTTGGTGGTACAAAGGAAAATCCAAACTGGAAGTCTGAATTCCAGGAAAGGCAAAGGGCCCACAAGGAAGGACAGTGCTCATAGTCCAGGTTCACACTCACTAGGAAGCTGGGACCATTGGAGATGGATGCTGTGGGACCGAAGAGCTGAGTCTAAGGACGCTCTTGTCTGAATTCCATGCAGAGGGAGTGGGATCCCACTTCCTCCAAAGTCACAAGCTGTTGGGCAAGGCTCTGGATGGGGCTGCCTGGGAGAAGTCTTAAAGAATGAGAAGCAACCACCATGGCAGAAGAGTTCCCCATGCTTTAGTGTCTATTTCAAAATCTGGGACTTCCCAGGTCAACTGAGGGAAGGTAGGGAACCCCTCTACTTATTTAGTTGATTGCTTGTTTCTTTGTTTAATGAACACATATAGAATTACTACATAGAGAAATTTGCAAGTGCTTTGTATTAATTCCTTTAATGTTCACAATGTTATATGAGGAAGTGCTATTCTTATACTCATTTTTTAGAGTAAGGCACAAAGAAGTGGAATGCCTTTGACCCAAGTCAGACTGCTAGTAATAGAGACAGGATTCAAACTTAGATAGTATGTCCAGATTCCATGCTCTTAACCACAAGTAGATTTATTTATTACTATTATTTTAAGGGAAAATAAAACCATTGTCAAGAATCATAATCTTATGAAGCAATTCATACCATATATATTTCACTTAACTCTTACAACAACTCTGTGACATGGGTATTTTATTTTCAATTGATAGAGGAGGAAACAGGTTCAGTGGAGCATTCAAAGTCAAATAGTTAGAAGGTCACAGTCAGGGCTGAAACACAGGTTGTCTGATGCCAGTCAAGAATTCTTTTCATTGTATCACATTGTAATTTGTTTAAAAAGACCTAAAGAAAGTAAGTGAAGAGGTGGCCAAGGAAACACACAATCTTTAAAAAACAAAACAAGCAAACAAAAAAAGGATAAAAGTCATGATTCAGACCTGCCTGATCGTTGCTGATGGAAAATCAGTTGCATGATATATCGCCATCAGCCATCACGTTGGAGTATGAGTCAATTGCTGTATTACCATGGGTTTTGTCAAAGGCCTCTCAAGGGAACTGGAAGAATTTGCGAAATTCATGTTGAAATCTAGCCCATTATAAGATCTCTAGAGTAATTAGACTCATAACAAGAAATTGCAATTAGCCCATCAGCTGGGAAACAGAGACTGGTGTACTATCTAATTCAACACCCTAGACCCTTGTTACTCATCTCCGTATTCTCTATAACTTCAGTATGTCAACAAAACAAGAACCAAATAACTCCATGGTTTTCCAAAACATAGAAACATGGGGACTGTTGAGAAAGAACAATTCTGATAAGAACAGATAAAGATTAGTTCAATTATATAAAATGTTTGACTAAACTTGAAAACAATCCCATACATTAATCATAGTTCTTATAAAGCAGCAGCATCTTGATGGTCTTGAAAAATAAGTTTAAAGTCTTAACGACTAAGCACTTCTGCATTCTTATCTTTGTTCAACATAGATGACTCAAGGCTTTTACTATCAAAATAATCTTATCGTGCTTGTTGTAAACTGGACTTTTCATATTGCAATGTCTCGTTTCTGTTCCCTCTGCTGTTTCCTAATTTATTTTCAATGCCCAAAGACATGTTATATAGACTGGGTGAATGTGGTCATATTGAATTAGTCAAATAATTATGAATTTTTAAATCATTATGTTGTATATGTAACCTCTGTAAGAAAAATATCTCCTTCATCTAAGGAAGTGTATTAAATGCACTTCGGGAACCACATTAAAAAGATAATAAACAGCACACCATTATGAACGGTAATGAATACTAAAACATACTCTAACTGAAGAGTAAAAATAGATAACTAGAGATTTCTTAACCAAAGCAAAGAGAACAAGGGCACGCTTTAGGTTGGACATCTATAATAGCAGATATCAGAGGAAACTGGCTTAGGCAAAGTATAGACTTTATTTTGCAACAATAAACTCACGAAAACAAAAATGCCCTGAGGCTAAGAACCAACTTAACCTTGACTCAAAGCCCTGCACGTTCCGTCTTTAGTCTGTGTCTCTCTGAACTTGTGCTCCATTAACCTCACCTGCCACCATCTAAACAGGTGGGCTCTACTTCCCAAATCTCAGGATGAAAAACAGCCACTACATACCACCTCCAGCTGTACATTTTCTCTGTTCAAATGAGTAGCCACACTGGACTGACATCTTTTAATCCCAATGCTATTCTCCCCTCTGGGTTGCATACCAACATGGTAACTTCTTTGCGTCCTTGGATCCATGTGAATAGGAAGAACTCGTCCCCAAACAGCAAGAAACGCGATGAGTCGTAGATCAAATAGGTATCATCCCACTCTTCAAAGTTTGAAAAAAAAACACATAAAAGACTTCAAAGGCAATCTGGCAAGCATGTTATATTAAAACTAAGAAAAAATATGACCGCACTAAACCACTGGCACACATTTTAAAGAAGCTATTTTCAGAGTCAGTCAAACTCTGAAAGCACAGAACTCTGCATTCTGGAAAACTGTAGACTCAGTGAAAGGAAAATAAGCATCCACTTTTTAAAAAATGAAATGCCCTATATTCTGTATTCCTTAAAGCCTTTAACTTTTTCCCCATCCCTCTAATCTCCCAACTCTCCTACCCATCTTCAACAAGCCACTTGCCTAAGAAGGACCAATGTGCTTTGAGAGAAATTCCAAGGACACAGTGTTCCTTGACTCTACTAATGTGAAATTCTAATGTGATGGAGAATCATTACTTTCAGAGAAACCCTATCCAAGAGTTAATAATATGTAAATGGGCTCTCAAAGGCACTAGAACATATGCAGAAGTAATGTATACAACAGTTTAAGCAAAGTTTAGGGTTTCGTTTACTTAGAATAAAAAGATATTATTCAAAATATGTAACACCAGCTATAATCCTTCCATTCCAGAGGAAAAGAAACTGAATTTCTAACCCCTAACAGAAAAACTCAAGACATCGTGTGCCAATGACAGTATATATTATTAGAAAGTTTTGACTCTCGGGTCTATCATGTAAAATTTAATAAAGCAGCTATTTGACACCATAATACTTGCAAGGACATAGTAGAGGGAGATGGAAATAGGGTAAAACCTAATAACGTGCAAAGTTCCATAAGAAAAATAAATATTCTAGTGTCAACACGACAGTTAAAATTCAAGGTTGAAGGTACATCCTTATAATAAGACAGTGTTACTCATCCACAAAAGAATTGCTCCAAAACAACTACAATTAGTTTTAGTTTTCAGAAAAGGAAAATATGGAAAAAAATTTTAAGTTGTAGAGGACAAAGGCTAATAACATGACTGATAAATACTCTGTTGCTATACATAACAAAACATTAATACCAAAAATTAATTGGAATAAGAAGTTGAGCATCTTAATGCGTGAAGAGACGTAAGCATCAGTTTTGGTTTTCTGTATAAAGTGTGTCAGTGATGCTAAGAGTTTCCTCAAGAGTCAGGTGAATTTTAGAGTGAGAGAAATTACCTAGGAAATTCAAGTTCCCCAAGCAAATTACATTTCCAGCATCTAAATAGTACACGTATTTTGGTAGAACTTAATTTATTTTCTTTAGAATAATAAAATGATCAGAAAATGTGCCCAGGTTCAATCTGGAGATCAAGTCTACAAAGCATGGAGTAAACAAATCCGGGGGCTTTAAAAATAAGGAAATTAATACACTGCAGCATTATCAAAACATAATAGTGATAGATCCCTAGAATAGGGACAGATTGGTAGGTAATAAAGGCCCAACAGATTAGTATACTTTGATTAATATAGTTTGAATTCTAGGTCAAATCCATTCTCGTTCAATGCAGTGTACATAGAAGGCATTGTTTACATTCTTTTTTTACTATACATCCCTTAGTTTTTAAAAAACATTTTCTGGCTTTATTGAGGTATAGTTGATAAATACAACTGCAATATATTTAAAGTGTGTAATATGATGGTTTGACCTATGGACGTGTTATGAAAGGATGCCCACAATCAAGTCAACATCCATCTCCCAGCATCGTTTCTTTGTTTTTTTTTTCCTTCTTTTCTGGAGAGGTGTGAGAATGCATAACATGTACCCTCTTAGCAAATTTCAAGAGTACAATATAGTGTAATTAACTATTGTCACCATGCCATATATTTTATCCTAAAAACTTATTTCTCTGATGGCTGTAAGTTTGTACTCATTTTATAACCTCTCCCTCTTTCTCCGTCACCCAGGTCCTGGTGACAACCATTTTACATTCTGTTTTGACAAGTTGGCCTGTTTTGCTTTGTTTTTTCTGCTTTTGTTTTCTTTTCTTAGATTTCACATATAAGTGAAACCATGTAGCATCTGTCTTTCTTTCTCTGCCTTTCTTTCTTTTCACTTAGTACAATGACCTCTAGTTTCATCCATTTCATTGCAAATATCAGAATTTCGTTCTTCTTTATGGCTGTATAATATCCCACTGTTTATATATGCTACATTCTCTATATCCATTCATTTGTCAACAGCTACTTAGGTTGTTTTCATACATTGACTATTGTGAACAATGCTGCACTGAACATAGGAATACAGATATCTCTTTAAGACAGTGATTTTGTTTCCTTTGGATGTATACCCATAAGTAGAGTAATTGAATGATAAGGTAATTTTTCTTTTAAATTTCTTGGGAAATCTTTATCTTGTTTTCTATATAGCTGTACTAGTTTATATTCCCACCAGCTGTCTGAAAACCCCTTCTTTTAAAATTGCAAGTGGGAAATTTACCTTAAATGAAAACAAATATAAAACTACAATTCATAAGTACTCTTGTGACTGCTAAAACTCTTAAGGGATATCAGTAACTTGCTAACTGAAGGCTCTGTGAGGTAAGGCCATGCGAGGACATGGTGAGAAGATGGCCATCCGCAAGCCAAGAAGAGCCCTCGAAAGGGATCAGACCTATCACAAAACTTTATCTTGGACTGCTAGCCTCCAAACTGCAAGAAAGTTGATTTCTGTTGGTTAAGCCACTCAGCCTGTGCTATTTTGTTATGACAGTCCTAGCAAATTAATACAGCCATTAAAGTTTTTTTAACTTTTTATTTTGTATAGGGGTACAGCCGATTAACAATGTAGTGATAGTTTCAGGTGAAAAGCAAAGGGACTCAGCCATACATATTAATGAACCCATTCTCCCCCGAGCTCCCCTCCCATCCAGGCTGCCACATAACATTGAGCAGAGTTCCATGTAATACACAGTAGGTGCTTGTTTGTTATCCATTTTAAATATAGCAGTGTGTACATGACCTTCCAAAACTCCCTATCCCTCTCTCCTCCACCCCAACAACCAAAAGATCATTCTAATACAGTCACTAATTTTTGAGGTGATTTGTTATATAGCATTAGATAACCTGGTGGCTCTGCAGTAAGAATCCGCCTGCAATGCAGGAGACACAGGAGATGCAGGTTCGATCCCGGGGTTCGGAAGATTCCCTGAAGTGGGACATGGTAACCCACTCCAGTATTCTTGCCAAAAGAATCCATGGACAGAAGAGTGAGCCTGGCAGGCTACCACAAAGAGTCAGACACTATGGAAGAGACCTAGCACGCATGCACTGGATAACTAATATCATAATTTTCAACTAGGGTAGTACATGTAAAATTAACAAGATATCCTTGACTTTAGGGGCTTATAAAAAAATAGCTTGGATGCTAACAGTTAACTAAGAAATATTACAGTGACAATAAGACTAAACAAATATATAAACATATGATATGATTACTTATATGCATGCGTTAGGGCAAATAGATTGAGAATCTAGTCTCTTTACAGATAAAGCACTATAAAAGCATGCCATAAAAATGTCTTCAATAATACATATTTCAATCATCATCTTTACTTAATGCATGCCATAAAGTTTATATACTATAAGGTAGAAATATAATTTTGAAAATATTCTACTTTAAATGCATGTATGGCAATTATCCAAAAATCATTCTAAGCATACATAAATAATAGCATACCTTCTTTCCAATATCACTTGAAAAGATATAATCTTCTTATGGGAAATAATATTCAAAATGGGCAATTTTGACATGCTGGGTTCAGAAATACAGTGGCCAGATCAAAAAATAATGTTTGAAAACCATAGGTTGAGAAATTCATAAATCCAAGAAAGCAGAATAACAGAGAGTCATTTCCTGGTCTAAAGGAATGACAGCTACCAATCTCAGAAACAGAATTTATATGTATTATCCAGATATATTACAATAGTAATCTCTGCTTTATGAAGAAAGAAATTATCTTAGAAAGATTAACTTGCAAGACACCACACAATTAGGAATTACTCATATTGATGCCATCAGTATAAATAATTATCATCACCATCACCATCATTCAGGATGAAGTCAAAATCACATAATTTGTATTTGCATATGGGCTTATTAAGGGCTTCCCAGGTGGTGCTAGTAGTAAAGAACCTGCCTGCCAATGCAGGAGACATAAGAGGTGCTGATTTGCTCCCTGGGTTGGGAAGATCCCCTGAAGGAGAGCGTGGCAATCCACTCCAGTATTCTTGCCTGGAGAATCCCATGGACAAAGGAGTTTGGTCTCACAGTCCATAGGGTCACATAGAGTCGGACACAGCTGAAACGACTTAGCATGCACACAGGCATGGGCTTATTAATCACAATTTTTTTCCATAATGGATGATATACATAGTCACATTCATTTGTCACATGTGTATGTATGTGTACTCCAATTATTAAGGAATATGGCCCACAAAATGTTACGGCCCAACAATATTCCATTGCTTTTTTGAAAAAATTTTTATTGGAGAGTAATTGCTTTACAATATTGTGTTGGTTTCTGCCATAATCAGCGTGAATCAGCCACAGGTATACATGTGTCCCTTCCTATTGAACCTCCCTGTTTATCTTTCATTCCATCCCATCCCTCTGGTGGTCACAGAGCACTGGGTTGGGCTCCCTGTGCACATAGCAAATTCCCACTGGTTGTCTATTTCACATATGGTAATGTTTACCTTTCCACGCTACTCTCTCAATTTGCCCCACCTACTCCCTCCCCGACTGTGTCAACAAATCTCTTTGCGTCTGTGTCTCAGTTGCTGCTCTGCAAATATGTTCATCAGTACCATCTTTCTAGATTCCATACTCATGTGTTAATATACAATATTTGTCTTTAAAGTGGATCCCTAGACTCATCTTCAGTGATGCAAGGAAACATAGTAACCTAAAGTAGTTACTCACTTTCAGGTCAATACTCCTAATCTCCTCTCCCATCCTGGTCCTATACCCAGCCTTACTGCTTTAAAGACAGGCTGACCCAAGTTAGAGTAATGGAGGTTCTTTCCACCAGGAGCCTTGTTTTCAATGTATCATCTGATGGTGTCTGACAGCGGGTGCTAAAAAGAATAAAGGTTATAAATTCTTATGCTGAGATCCCCAGAACTGCAGTGGTTCTGTATATTCTGAGACTTGGTTGTTCAGCTTTTTGTTCAGTTTTGGCAGGTACCAGCCAATCATTTTTATGAGAGGCTTAGAATCACTCTCTGTGCTTTCATCCAAAGAATATTAAATGGAAATTGGTACCAGAGAGTGGGTTCTGGCAATAAAGTCAGAGAGAAATGAGCATGATTTGGATCTGGTCATCAGGCCAGAAAGTTGTAAAATACCTACAGATATCTCAAGATGGGCAAAAGCAGCCTGTGATTTTCAGTGATGGAACATCCCCTTTTGTTACTGTCTGTGGGTCACTAGGTTTGGATACAGATCTGGGGGGATTTGCACCTTCTGCTACACATTTAAAGGGGATAAAGAGCCCCAGACTCATGGGTATAATGGTTCATTCTGATAACATATCACTCTAAAACATTCAATCCTATGTCAAAAATCTTAAGACATAGAGTACAGATTCAGGGCCCTTTTGTTATGAAATAAAACCATGTGATTAATGCTCAGAAACAAAATTTGAGGACTTGTTCTGCTATGTTGCAATATCTCAGTCAGTAAAACTTCATCCCCTTTGAGGAAAGAAATGGCCTCCACAGTTGGAGCCTGTAAGAGTGTCCATCAATCCTTAGCATTCTTCAGTTCCTAATACATGACACTGAAGCACTAGTCTGAAAAAAAAATGCTGTAGTCAAAGACCAAATTCCTCCATCCAGCACACTCCATTTCTGGTCATTTGCCTTTTCCTTTAGAAGAGGAATAGCCTTGTATACAAGGGGCCTCCCGATGGCTCAGTGGTAAAGAACCGGCCTGCAGCGCAGGAGATGCAAGTTCTATCTCTGGGCTGGGAGGATCCCCTGGAGGAGGTAATGACAACCTACTCCAGTATTCTTGCCTGGAGAATTTCATGGACAGAGGAGCCTGGAGGGCTACAGTCCATAGGGTCTCAAAGAGTCAACACAACTGAGCAACTGAGCACCCACAAGCCTTGCACACACCCCACGCCACCTGAGCCAGGGCTTCAGTCTGGGTTTCAGCTGCTCTATCCAGGTTTGTGAAAACAGACATTTTTCTCATGTCCAAGTCTTTCTTTCCCACTCCCAGACACAGTGAGCTGCTCCCTGTTCAGAAAGAAGACCAATAGCTTTGGAAATGTGATGTCTGAAGGAGGGGCCTTTAAAATCATCTTTAATCTCATTCCTGTCTCAGTATCCTCATGGGTAAATCCAGAGAAATCCAGTCCTTCAGCCAGTAAGGCTGCATTGAACCTTTACTTAATCCTGAACCTTCTGCCAATGAGACTGTATTTCTGCTTTGAGGTTTATAGGTATTTTGTAGAATCCCTTCAAATTCAACAGTGTGACAGTCATCTGATGAGATTCAAATAAGATAAGATGTTCAAGATGCTCCCCTTATCCCCCACACACCAATTCCCCAACAGGGTTATCATCACTGTGGCAGACTGCAGAAATTTATGTGGGATAAAGATTCTCAATTTTCTGGTAATTTGGGGGTAGGGATTCAAAATATCTGTGCCATACTTCTTTAACACACTGAATGAAATAAAACTTGCCTCAGATTAGCCACAGGTCACCCTGATAGCTCAGCTGGTAAAGAATCCACCTGCAATGCCAGAGACCCAGGCTCAATTCCTGGGTCAGGAAGATCTCTTGCAGAAGGAATAGGCTACCCACTCCAGTTCTTGTGCTTTGCTGGTGGCTCAGCTGGTAAAGAATCTGTCTGCAGTGCGGCAGATCTGGGTTCAATCTCTGGATTGGGAAGATCCCCTGGAGAAGGGAAAGGCTACCCACTCCAGTATTCTGGCCTGGAGAATTCCATGGACTGTATAATCCATGGGGTCACAAAGAGTCAAGACACGACTGAGCAACTTTCATATATAAATATATATATATATACACATATAAGACTGCAGGTAAGTCATCCAATGTTCCCTCCCACTTTTAGATCAAATGATAATCCTCAATGCATAGATGATACTCATGATCCTTTATTATTATGTTCATTGCTCCTTATGCTAAATAAAGTCCAAAATATCAGTACTAGATGACTATGCATGCTAAGTCACTTCAGTCATGTCTGACTCTTTGTGGCCCTATGGACTGTAGCCTGCCAGGCTCTTCTGTCCATGGGATTCTCCAGGCAAGAATACTGGTATGGGTTGCCATGCCCTCCTCCAGGGGATCTTCCTGACCCAGGGATCAAACCCATATCTCTTATGTCTCCTGCTTTGGCAGGCAGGTTCTTTATCACTAACGCTACCCAGGAAGCTCAGATGACTAATCACTGGCTGTTATCCTGGCTCTTTTTGCTACAAGTCTCAGTAAGTCTTAGTCCTCCACAATTGTCTGACATGATTGCACTTAACAGCTTGCAGAGCTGCTCCTACACTGTTCTCATCTTCCCCAAAACTCAGGTTCAACCACAGGGGACACCCAACTCTTCACCATAGAAGTCTAACTCCTCCTAAGGAACTATATGAGTGCAGAGGTTGGATTCCCACCACATATAGAAACACATATATATGTGTGTAGGTAGATAGAAAATGTATATGAATCTAGATAGATAAACACACACACATGCTGATTCTTCTTCTCCGGTTTAACCCTGACCGATGAAATTATATATTTTCTACAGGACAATTCCTAAAATACTAGTTATTAATTAAAGGGATTCAGGATTCTCAGATTATGGATATTTGTCACCATCTCTTTTCAGGAAGAGAATGGGTTTTTATCATAACCTCACCATCCAGAGGAGGGCTTACAGCAAGCAGGCCAAAGATACCAAACCTTAGTATCTAAGGTTATTCCCAAATCAGAAAGGACTGTGACAATGGCTTAGTCCCTAGAAGGGTCTCATCTTGAGGCTATTTTGATAATGTGCTCTCAGTCACTCAGTTGTGTCTGACTCTTTGTGGCCCCATGGACTGCAGCCCACCAAGCTCCTTTGTCTATGGAATTTTCCAGGCAAGAAAAACGGAGTAGGGTAACATTTGATCATAACCTTTGCAAATAAATGAATAAATTCCTAAATAAAATGAGTCTCTCAAGCAGCCTTCACTCCAATTATCCAGTGACTAACTTACATTAGAAATAGGAGAATACAAAAATTAGGGAACCCCAAAAGATATAAGACGAAAGAGCAAGAGCACACACATATGTGGAAGGGGTAGCCAAGAAAGATTGTAGAGGATCCTACAATTCATCTTAAAGATTTTATTTTTATCTTAAGGACAATAAGAAATTAAAGAGCTTAAAACAGGGAAATGACATAATCTGTAGCATTTTATATAAAGATTACTTTGGCTGCACTACAGAAAAAGGATTGATGGGTGGACAAGTATCTTTTCAGCGAGACAGATAGGGTGGCTATTTCATTGTTTCAAGCAAATAAGATGATGATTTAAGCTCTGAGAGGTACACAGAAATGGTCTGAAAAACACTGTGTCAGCAGGACTCAGTGAATTCAGCTGACCCTGACACTCCCATCAGTCTTTGCGCCGCACACAATCCTGTCTGCAGACACGCCATGCGTCTATTTGGGGTCTTGCATGTGTTCTGCCTACCTGATGCCCCGTCTCCTACTTTTTTCTTACATCAACCATTCTTTAGCACATCTTTTCCCCAGTTACTTGTTCTATTTCTGTGCACTTTACTGTACAGACCTCTGTTAGGTTTGCATATCATGTACATTCTTTGTCTCCACACCTTCTCCCCGAGGGTAGGAACTGCATTGTACTTGCCCTTTCCCCAGGGTCGATGTTAGACCTCATCACAGTAAATATTAAGCTTTGTTCACTAAATAAAGCAATATGCATATCTTAATCGTTTCACTCAAAGCACGAACAGAAATTTTATTCTGATCTTCTCTGAAACTGACCAAAAGAACTGTTTTCTGTTATTCTGCAAATGAAATGTGCATTTCATTTCCCCCACAATAAAAGGAGACAGAAAAAAAGAAACAGATTATTAAGAGAAATCTTATAACCCCGATAATGGAGAAAATGATTTTCCCTCTCCTGTAGGTCATGAATGTGTGGGAAAGAACAATGAACCAGAAATCAGTACACAAAAGTTCTTATCTTAGTTTTGTAACAGTATCAAATTTGTTTTTACTCCCTTCTCTGGAAAGTGGGGATCGAGCTTTTCCTGTTCAGCCAAAATCTATTTTTGTGAAGAAATTATATTAACTTTTAAAAACTTTTTACTTAGAATTTCAAACTTACTTCATTATAAGAAAAAGAAAAATTTGAAACACATGTTAAGCCTCATTGAATAACTCAAATGGGGAGCAAAAGCATTAATAATGTTAAATAAAAAGCTACTTCCCTTGGGAAAAATATTCATATTTGTTTGTAATATTTCATTCAAATGCTCTAATTAGCTTTCCTAGTATTCTAAAGGTAAATTTTAGAATAATTTTTCTATTTGAACTTTAATTTGCAAACTATTGTGTCCTATTGCACATTTGGATACAATTTGCATAAACAGTATAATTACAATTATCTGCTTTCCCCAAAAGATTAGAAAGGAAAAACTACTAATTAATCTCATTTACATGTGGATAAGGTTAATTGCAAAGACCAATTTTTATTTTCCCTCGCTAAGCTGTAATAAGTGCTGTCATGCTTATTAAGATACAACATAGATATTATACTATGTATCAAATTGAATAATAATTATACTTATGTAGTATCTTTTACTCTCTGTTTTTTTTTAAATAACTTCCTTGTTATAGAAGAGCACGTTATCTAATTAGATGAAGGCTTTCTTCCTGCTGAAAGATTACAATCTAGCCTTTCTAAAATTGTGTTCACCTACGTCTACCTTACTGCTATATTTTACCTTTTCATCTCATATAAATATAAATACAAGATAAATATTAACGGCCTCCAGTCCTCAAATGACATCTATTTTTATTTACTGCATCAGTTATTGCATACTTGCCTCTTTTTCTTATAGGTTCTTTTCTATTCTACTTGGTGATTATTTCCTTAATCCATCCCTGCTGCTTTCACTATTCAGGAATCTTTTTAATTTTTAGGCTACTTTAAATGGTTCCCAACAAGCATTCATACTTATACTAAACTCACTTCTCTAGATTTCTACCTAGGCCTTAAATGTTTCAGAAGCACCTTTCTGAATGTAAATGTAATCAAGTAACTTTTCACATAAAATCTTTCAAAGCATCCATGTCCTACAAGATAGAGCTCCATAGGATGACATGTAAAATCCTTTACCATTGACACTGGCCTGGGTGTCTAACCTCAGCTCCAGCTGTAATCCCAGGAAATCAAACCATTTGTAATTCCTGAAACCATGACACCATTTCACAAACCAAGGAAGGCCTATTACTTCTGAAGTTAGTGAGACACAAGCCTCCAGTCTTTCCCTGTAGTTGCTGAAGGTAGTTGAGTATTTTAGAACATTCTAGGAAGGGACAGAAACAATCCAGAAATATGTCTATGGAAGCCATCTCTATTAAATCACCTAAAGGGATCTCAGAAGAAACGAACTGAGAATCTCCAAGACTGGTAATTTGTTGTGAATATGTTTTCTCATTGTAGAAACAAATTCACTTTCATATATTAATTTTGGAGTTGTAAACTTGTGTTATTTTTTAAAAGATGACCCTATTCAAAACCTATCCTGGTCCATGATCTTTTAGCTTGGGCATACTTCCCTCTCTTGTCTAATTAGAAAACTCCCGACCTTTTGAAGATTCAGCTTATAACTCACCACTGTTCCCTCACCTTCAGTCATCCCAGAAATAATTGCAAATTTCATCCTCTGTTTCTTCTATTAAAGAATTGGTCACATTCCATAATTATATGTTTACCAGTTCATTCTCTCTCTTTCTCTCTAAGGGAGTGTGGAGAACATGTGTGCCAATTTGGACATAAAAACTGTGTGTCTCCTCTCCTAACAACAATCCAGTTTCCTTCTGGCGAATTCTCTACCCCACAGGTGTCAATCACGGTCGGATGATAAGCTCTGAGCCTCTGGTTCTCACACTCCCTTACCCGAAAGCTCCGGGAGACTCCTTGCCCAGTCGGCTTTGTTTAGCTTTCCCACCCCAGCAAGCCTGTTTCCATACGCCCTCCTCTCTGCTCATCAGAATCTCACTCCTGGGACTTTCACCTTTGATCTTGGGAACAGCTGGCCTCTTTGAAGTAGCTCCTTCCACTGAGAACCTCTGTAATGTCTGTACTCCTGAGTCCTCATCCTTTCCCTCAGAAAGGAAGACTGCCAGTGGTCTCCCAACCTATTTGGGCTTCCCTAATGGCTCCGACAGTAAAGAATATATGCAATTCAGGAGACCTGGGTTTCATCCCTGGGGTTGGAAAGATCCCCTGGAAAAGAGAATGGCTACCCACTCCAGTGTTCTTACCCGGAGAATTCCATGGTCTGAGAAGCCTAGAGAGCTATGTGGGGTTAGTCTGTGGGGTTGCAAAGAGCCAAACCTCTGAGCAACTGACACTTTCCCAATCTATATGCCCTTTCTGCAGGAGACTACATTTCCCAGCCTCCTTCCTAGTTGGGTGTGACTGAAAAATGTTGCCTGCAAAGACCTGACCTAGGTCTTGAGGCAAGGAACTCGCCTCCCTATTCATTTCCTTTTCTCTCCTTTCTAGATGAAACCAGGATACCTGCAGGACCTCTCACTTGCACAGGCCCCGTTGTGGCACTTTTCGATAATTAAAGGTCTTTAGTTGTACTGTTTTACTTGAAAAGTCCTTCAGACCCCCAAAACCCATATGCCTATGCAAGGCCCAGCTAACTTCAACTGTGGAAAGTAAGAAGAACTTGGCTCACCCCAAACCATGACAAACTCTCATTAGAGCCCATTACTTCTAAATTTTATCAGGAAAGGGAGGTTTTCATTTGCTATTACCCCAGTAACTTGCTAAAAATTGTTGTTTAATTTTCCAACTATTGGGTTATTAAACACTAGATTAACTGATCAAATTAATATCTTTTTCTTTCTTTAGTAGAAAACCATCAATTATAAATGTTACCATAGGATTAATCAATTATTAATATATTAATCAACATACAAGATTTATATTTTTCAAGTTCTGAGAATATTGTTGCTTTTCTCTAAAACTATTGTCTATAGACTTTAAGTGGTAATTGTTCAAAGTTTCACTGTTTGCTACATTAAAATACGTATCTTTCACAGCCCATATGACTCAGGCTTGTCAGAGCAACAAAATGCTTTGTGACAGAACATGAATGCTCAATTTTTTCATTTTACATGTTTTGGGAGACTTTCTGAATAATAAAATTAGCCCCATTGTCTGTTCTTAGCAAAAGAACACTGAGAGTTGAAAGTAGCCATTACGAATTTGATGGAATTAAGACTTAACATAGTAGATCCCAGCCTGATTACAAATGAGAAATTACCTAAAGATGTTTTTAAAAAGTCTCATGCTTGAGCTCCAATTCCAGTATTTTTATTTAATTGGCCTCAGGAGGAGCCTGAAAATCTGTATTTTTTAAATCTCTACAGCAATCATAACATGAAACTAGGGTTGACAAGCGAAGATTAGAGGGTGGGAGGGGTTCTTCATTCTGCTAGAAGTTTCCCTGATAGCAGGAATGTCACAGCAGATTACCAATTACGCACACTGAGAATTTAAAAAATGACTTAAAAAACCCAGAAATAGTGTTTGTTTACATAATCTAAAAACATAAAAATACATTGAGATAAATAAAAGAAACTAGGGCTTTTTGGAGAAATGGCTGATTTTATGGTTGGGGCAGGGAATATACAACTTGATATTAGAGCATTTTCTCATTCCAAAAAGGAAGGGAATTCTCAAAAACAAATAATGGGAGTGTGTTAAAAGGAAGCAGAAGCCAAATGAAAGAGCTCCTATTGGCAAATGTTGGAACAACATGAAAGGCAGAATAAAGAACATAGAACTTGATTATAACCCAAAGTATTAAGTAAATATCCTTGAGCCTATACTCATATGAATCAAAGAATAGATAAATGGATGGGCAAGAATAGACAAATCTCACACACAGAAGAATTAAAAATAATTTATGGAGATGCTGCTCCCTAAAAGGGTGGAATATGACTCCCTACTCTGGAGATGTGGGCCACTCTTAATGAACTTGCCTTCAGAGGAAAGCATGTGGGAAGGGGGCAGGGAGGTAACTACACCGTGGAAAAACCTGACGAACACCACTGATTCCAGGTGACCAAGGTCAACGTCAGCAGTGGAAAGGCAAGTTGACAGCATTCACTTTTGATATGCTGTGCTATGGTCTTCTTTCCAAAACTTCATAACTCAAATCTAACCATTAAAAAAAATGATTGGACAAACCCAAATCAAGGATCATACTACCAAATACATGACTGGTACTTCTCAAATCTGTAGAGGTCATAAAAACCAACAAAAGTCTGAGATACTGTTACAACACAGAGGAGGTTAAGGAGACATGACGACTAAATGTAATGTGCTATTTTAAACAGGAATGCAAGACAGAAAATGGGCATTAGGGGAAAATTAATGACAATAAAAAACCAAAGCATAGAGTTCAGGTAATAAAAATACACCAGAGTTAGTTGTTAGTTATGACAGACATGCCATAGTAATATAAGATGTCAGCAATAGTTTCCAAAGGACACAGAGTACAAAGAAACTCTCTATACTATTTTTGCAATTTTTTCTGTAAGTATAAAACTACTCTAGAATTAAAACTTTAAATACTAAAAAAAAAAAGAAACCACATTGGGGATTTGGGCATGTACCTATACACACTTAATATAAGTTAAGAGCATCTCTAATGAAAAGAACATTTGAAATTTAGCACATGAACTCATGAAGAATATTAAGCATCAGAATCATAATATCTTAAAATCATAATATGTTAGCATTTTGTCTACACAGAGTTACTGGTTCAAAGCTTTAGGTCAGATAAAAAAGAAGAGCAATATGGATTTTCAGATATATCCTGAGGAAGTTAAACCTAAATCCTCATGTAGCCAACTATTTTCTGTGGTGCAGAGATTTAACTTTAAAGCTGAGAATGTAATCAGGTGATAACCTGCCCCCATATTCTAAAAGTAAGGGGCAAGATCGTCTGTCTGAGACTAGCAAAGAGTTGAAAAAAAGTGGTTTTGCAAACATAAGTTCATCACCCACCTCCAGGCTAATCAAATACTTAGAATTAATCACAGAGATTGAAAAGGCCAGTCATCAAGGAGAACTTAGAAAAGATAATTAGGAAGGTGCTATTCCTGTCTTCTGGTCAAACACAGAGAATCCCTGGTATCAACAGAACAATAAGGAATGTTGATGGAGCTATCCCTGAACTAGGCCCCCCCCCCCAAAAAAAAAATGACCTATCATATAAAGGAAGCACTAATATTAGACTCCAATTAATCCATCAATAGAACCTACCTACCCCTTATCTCTCTGTTCCCGTTACAGTCACTGCATGACAGATTAACTCTAAACATCGAGACTTAAAAGAACCATTTTATTAGAATCACAGATTCTGAAGAACTGAAATTCAGTGAGGAAGAGTGAGTCAGGGTGACTTATCTCTATCCCGTGATATCTGGGAACTCAGCAGGAAAGACTGGATGGCTGGAGTGGATGCCTTGGAATCAACTAAAGGCTTATGTACCCACATCTCCAGGGCCTCTGCTGAGATAAGTAAAGATAGACAAGGAAAACTAGCTGGATCTGCAGGTTGCCTCTCCTTGTATTTCAAACCTTCAGCGTGAAACTCCTAAAACCCTGTTCATTTTCCTATATAACCACAGTGCCATTGACACACTCAGGAAAGCTAACACTAATATATTAATAATATCACCTAAAATGGAGCAATATTCAAAATCCTTTGGTTTTCTCTATGTCCTTTATGTTTGATCTCACTGGAGACCAACCAAAGACTACACATCGCATTTGGCTGCCAAGTCTCTGATCTCCTTCAGAGCAGTTTTTCAACTTGTGACATATTTTAAGAGTCAGTAAAGTTGAAGCCAGTTGTTTGGTAGAATGACCCTCAGGTGAATATTTCTGTGGTTTCCTCATGAATAGATTTAGATGAAATATTTTTGACAAGAATGTCATATCATGATGTTAGTTCTTGGTACATGACATCAGATAGCAAGTATTGTTTGTTTCTCCTCTTATTGGTGACATTAAGTTCAATCACTTGGGAAAGGTTAGATGTGCCATACTTCATTATATAGTACTATTGCACCTCTGTAATTAAGTATATATGACAATTTGGTACTTTGAAACTGTGTTCATATTCTGTTTCCCAATAATTTTTCACTCTGAAACTTCAGCATGGATGAAATGGGCCCAGATGATCCTTGCCTGAATCAATTATTACATTTGGGGCTGCAAAATGGTGAGTGCTTTTTCCAATCTGGTGATTCTCACCACATAAATCAGAATACATTAGTAAAGAAGAGCTTTCCCTCTCCTCCTTCCCTATATCTTTTTTTTTTTTTTTTTTTTTACCATGAATGTACCAGTAAAGAAGAGCCTCCCTTTCCTTGTTACCTGTCTTTTTTATCCTGACTATGGTCTCATGAGTTATTTTCTAATTCATTGCATTATATTCATTACCATCATTCTTTCAAAAGCCAGTTGTTCCAAATGTGACCGGGGGGAAGCCCTTCAGGCTGGCTTTGATGTGTTTTTGTTATGTCCTCATCAGTCTTAAAGTCCTTCCTTACTTTCTGACACAAGATGTTCTAGGCTCAAGAATTAATTCCTTCTCCCAAGGCAAGAGAAAATAAAAACAAAAATAAACAAATGGGACCTAATAAAACTTTCAAGCTTTTGTACAGCAAAGGAAACCATTTGGAAAAAAAAAAAAACTTACAAAATGAGAGAAAATATTTGCCAACAACACAAGTGATAAGGTCTTCATTTCCAAAATATACAAACAGCTCATACAACTCAACAACAACAAAAAACCCAACATCCTAATTAAAAAAATGGGCAGAAGACCTAAATAGAATCTCCAAAGTAGACTTACAGATGGCCAATAGGCAAATGAAAAGAGGCTCAACCTTGCTAATTACTAAGGAAATGCAAATCAAAACTACATTGAGGTACCACACCACACCAGTCAGAATGGACATCATTAAAAAGTCTATGAACAGCAAATGCTGGAGAGTGTATAGAGAAAAAGGAACCCTCCTGCATTGTTGCTGGGAACGTAGTTGGTGTAGTCATTGTGGAAAACAGCATGGAATTTTCTCAGAAAACTAAAAATAGATCTACCATGTAATCCATCAACCCTGGGCATATATACAGACAAAATTCTCATTCAAAAAGATACATGTATCCGTATGTTCATAGCAGCACTATTTGAAATAGCCAAGACATGGAAATAGCTTAAACATCTCTCAACGGATGAAAGGATGAAAAAGATGTGGTACATGTATACAATGGAATACTCTTCAGCCTTAAAAAGAATGAAATAGTGCCATTTGCTTCAACATGGATGCAACGAGAGATCATACAATCAGAAGGAGAAAGACAAATCTCATATGATATCTTTTATATGTGGAATCTAAAATATGATACAATGAATCTATCTGTGAAACAAAAACAGAATCAAGGACATAGAGAATAGACTGGTGGTTGCCAAAGGAGAGGGGATTGGGGGAAGGATGAAATAGGAGGTTGGGGTTAGCAGATGTAAGCTTTTATATATAGAATGGATAAACAGCAAGACCCTACTGTATAGAACAGAGAACTATATTCAATATCTTTTGATAAAGTGAAAGTTGCTCAATCGTGTCTGACTCTTTGTGACCCCGTGGACTATATAGTCCATGGAATTCTCCAGGCCAGAATACTGGAGTGAGTAGCCTTTCCCTTCTCCAGGGGATCTTCCCAACCCAGGGATTGAACCCAGGTCTCCCACATTGCAGGTGGATTCTTTACCAGCTGAGCCACAAGGGAAACCCTGATAAACCATAATGAATGTATATACATATTGAAAAACAGAACTGATTTCTTGGAACACACAATAAATCAGCCATTTATCCAAAACACCTGAGTTTGTTTTCTTAGGAAATCTTAGTTAGAAACTAAGATCTGTATACAGCAGAAACCAACATAACACTGTAAAGCAATTATCCTCCAATTAAACATAAATTTTAAAAAATGATAAAACAAAAAGAAACCAAGATCTGGGTGCTAAGTATGCTGATTGGGGTATCAGTACTATTCATTGGTATGTCCAGTAGACTATGTTAAGATATATGTTCTTTAAAAAAGAATGACTCATTCTTTTAAGGGGACCAAGTTATTAATTATAGTTAATAATATATTCATTGCCAACAACAAGCACCAAAACCTACCCTTTACTTTTACTTTTGTAGTGGAGATATAATTTATATATAACATTATACAAGTTTATGGTGTACAACCTATTGATAATACATTTATATATTGCAATACAATTACCACCTTAGCTTTAGCTAATACCTTTATCATGTCACATAATTATAATTTCTTTTTACTTGTTTTTTTAATTTACTCTTTTATTACTAATGTGGAAGGGTATGCCATTGACTTGTATTTACCTCTGTCTACTAGACTACAGGCTCTTTGAGGGAAGGGTGTTAGTCTTATTCATTATTCCTTCACATTTTACTTACTCAATTAGTCAACATATTTTTACTGTTCCTTCTGCATGAGGTGGGGTCAGTTCAGTTCTATTCAGTTGCTCAGTCACGTCCGACTCTTTTGACCCCATGGACTGTGGCAGACCAGGCTTCCCTGTCCATCACCAACTTCCACAGCTTGCTCAAACTCATGTCCATCGAGTCAGTGATGCCATCCAACCATCTCATCCTCTTTCACCCCTTCTCTTCTTGCCCTCAATCTTCCCCAGCATCAGAGTCTTTTCAAATGAGTCCATTCTTCACATCAGGTGGCCAAAGTTTTGGAGTTTCAGCTTTAGCATCAGTCCTTCCAATGAATATTCAGGACTGATTTCCTTTAGGATAGACTGGTTGGATCTCCTTGCAGTCCAAGGGACTCTAAAGAGGCTTCTCCAACAACATAGTTCAAAAGAATCAATTCTTCAGCGCTCAGCTTTCTTTATAGTCCAACTCTCACATCCATACATGACTACTGGAAAAACCATAGCTTTGACTAGACAAACCTTTGTTGGCAAAGTAATGTCTCTCCTTTTAAATATGCTGTCTAGATTGGTCTTTCAAGGAGCAAGCGTCTTCTAATTTCATGGCTGCAGTCACCATCTGCAGTGATTTTGGAACCCCAAAAAATAAAATCTGTCACTGTTTCCACTGTTTCTCCATCTATTTGCCATGAAGTGATCGGACCAGATGCCATGATCTTAGTTTTCTGAATGTTGAGCTTTAAGCCAACGTTTTCACTCTCCTCTTTCACGTTCATCAAGAGGCTCTTTAGTTCTTGTTTGCTTTCTACCATAAGGGTGATGTCATCTGCATATCTGAGGTTACTGATATTTTTCCTGGCAATCTTGATTCCAGTGTATGCTTCATCCAGGTCAGCATTTCTCATGATGTACTCTGCATGTAAGTTAAATAAGCATGATGACAATATACAGCCTTGATGTACTCCTTTCCCTATTTGGAACAAATCTGCTGTTCCATGTCCAGTTCTAACTGTTGCTTCCTGACCTGTACACAGATTTCTCAAGAGGCAGGTCAGGTGGTCTGATATTCCCACCTCTTTAAGAATTTTCCAGAGCTTCAACAGAGAAAGTAACCCTGTAAAGAATATCTGAGTTCTGCCAGGTAAGCAGTAAGGAGTTACACGAGGAAAGAGAAGGGGATATAGAGAATACACATTAAGTGCTCCTGGCAAATGGTACTCTTTCTATGAGAATGTACAGCCCAGAATTCAATGATGATTGAGTCAATAAATTTTTCCAAAACTTCGTAGGAATTAAGTAGACACAGTCTGGGTGTGCCTATAAAAGAAATCCAACAAGAGAAACAGATATTTGGGATAATTTTTCAGAAAAGTGCTCTTTTAAAAATCATTGACTTTTTCTACATTTAAAAAGTTTTTTAAGACCAAAAACATTTTGTATTGGGGCCAATTAACAATGTTGTGGTAGTTTCAGATGAACAGCGAAAGGTCTCAGTCATATGTATACATGTATCCATTCTCCCATTGGCTTTTTAAATTTTTTACTACTTAGTTTTGAAAGTACTGTGAATAATTTTTAAAATAATCCTCAGAAAGCAAGTAGATGTACCAAAATACCTCTAACTGAACTCAGTAGTTTAATTCTTTTAAATATTGAACAGATACAAAATCTTTTTTATTAAATATGCATAAGGCAAATAATCAACACAAATATCTGGGTACCCATGTACAATTTAATTAACAAAATTTACCATCACCTTTGAAGCCCTGTATTTTCCAAAGTAAAGAGTTTAATCACCACGTCCCTCAAGGGTAACCATTATTTGGAATGCAATGTTGTTATAGAATTATTCTCCTTCACATGTTTACTTCACTACAGAGTGTGTGACCCTAAACTATACATTATTTAATTGTGCATGGTTCAAAACTTCATACAAGCATAAACATACTTAGTGCATTTTTCTGCAGCATTATGTACCTGAGAATCAATTAAGTTTTTGCTTCCAGTTGTAATTCATTCATTTTCAATGATCTAGTATTACATCAGATGAATATGCCACAATTTATTTATCTGTTCTCATGCGAATGGATATTTGGTTTATTTCCAGCGTTTTGCTATCTCAAACAGCACCGGAGTAAACACTTGTGTGTGTATCCTGGACAAGAGCTTCTCTGAGACAGGAATGAAATTGCTCAGTCACTAAATATGTGCATCTCAAATGAACTAGACAGTGTCAAACTGTTTTCCAAAATGATCTTGCCCATTTACCATTCTACCACCTGTGCATGTTTGCACTTGCTCCATATTCTCATCAAGGCTTAATATTATTCAATGTTTTTAATTTTTCTGCTGTGGTAAATATGTTGGTATTTTATCATGGCTTTTTATTTGCATTTCTCTAGCTACTAATAATATTACACAAATCGTTCATATGTTTTTGACCATTTGGGTTTTCTCTTAGGTGAAGAATTGTTTAAGCCTTTTACTCAATACTCTTTTAAAGTTTTCTTCTCTTTTTAACTTGTAGGAGGTTTTTATATCTGTTTTGTATACTGATATTTTATTATTTACACGAATTATACACTTATTTGCCCTATTGTGACTTTTCTTTACCAAATACCTTATATCCCTCAATGAACAGAAGTTTTCAATTTAAATACACTTTTAAAACCCACTTTTTTTTATTGTTCATGCTTTTGTTTTGACTTGTTTAAAAAAAGTTCTTTATACTCAATATATTTATAACCTGAAGGTTTATAAAGAATATCCTGTAAACACTCATAAACTCTTAGATTTAACCCAAAGTTTATAAATATATTATTTTCATAGAGCTTTATAATTTTGGCTTATGGTGTGAAGTATTTTATTTTTTCTAATTTTATTTTTTCCCTTTTATATGATCATTTGCTTCATAAGTCATTTATGGAAAAGCCCATCTTTTATACCCATTCTATAATACCAGCTCAATCATACAAGAAATTTTACTATCTGAGTAAATCTGTTTCTGAAACTGACAATTCCACTAGTTAATTTATCTATTCCTTTGCAAGACACTGAATTTATTACTACAACTATGTGACCATTCTTGATATCTGCACAGGCAAGCCCTCTACTTTGTTCTTTTTTCAGAGTGAGTATACTTGTCCTTATATCCTTCTATGTTAATTTTGAAATCATATTTTCAATTTCCACAGAACAAGTCTATTGAAGTTTTTATTGGTTTCAAACCAATAACCTAAGTGAATTTGTAGATGAATTTTGGGAAAAATCAACATCTTTGTAACGTTCATAGTCCAAACCCAAAATATTATGTCTTTTCTTTAACGATCTCCACTAAGTTTTACAGTTTTCTCTAAAAATGTCTCTTGCTCAAATTTGGTTAGATATATTTCTAACCACTCTATGTTATTGATGCTATTATAATTGGTTCAGTTCAGTCACTCAGTTTTGTCCGACATTTTGTCAACCCATTGACTGCAGCACGCCAGGCTTCCCTGTCCATCACTAAACCCCAGAGCTTGCTCAAACTCATGTCCATCGAGTCAGTGATGCCATCCAACCATCTCATCCTCTGTTGTCCCCTTCTCCTCCTGCCTGCAATATTTCCCAGCATCAGGGTCTTTTCCAATGAGTCAGTTCTTTGCATAAGGTAGCCAAAGTATTGGAGTTTCAGCTTCAGCATCAGTCCTTCTAATAAATATTCAGGACTGATTTCCTTTAGGATTAACTGGTTGGATCTCCTTGGTGTCCAAGGGACTCTCAAGAGTCTTTTCCAATACCACAGTTCAAAAGCATCAGTTCTTCAGTGCTCATCTTTCATTCTTATAATTGGTAACTTTATTTATTTATTTATTTATTTATTTTTTAAAATTTTTCAGTGGGTTTTGTCATACATTGATATGAATCAGCCATAGAGTTACACATATTCCCCATCCCGATCCCCCATCCCACCTCCCTCTCCACCCGATTCCTCTGGGTCTTCCCAGTCCCCCAGGCCTGAGCACTTGACTCATGCATCCCACCTGGGCTGGCCGTCTGTTTCACCATAGATAATATACATGCTGTTCTTTCAAAACATCCCACCCTCACCTTCTCCCACAGAGTTCAAAAATTTGTTCTGTACTTCTGTGTCTCTTTTTCTGTTTTGCATATAGGGTTATCATTACCAACTTTCTAAATTCCATATATATGTGTTAGTATGCTGTAATGTTCTTTATCTTTCTGGCTTACTTCACTCTGTATAATGGGCTCCAGTTTCATCCATCTCATTAGAACTGATTCAAATGAATTCTTTTTAACGGCTGAGTAATATTCCATGGTGTATATATACCACAGCTTCTTTATCCATTCATCTGCTGATGGGCATCTAGGTGGCTTCCATGTCCTGGCTATTATAAACAGTGCTGCGATGAGCATTGGGGTGCATGTGTCTCTTTCAGATCTGGATTCCTCAGTGTGTATGCCCAGAAGTGGTATTGCTGGGTCATATGGCAGTTCTATTTCCAGTTTTTTAAGAACTCTCCACACTGTTTTCCATAGTGGCTGTACTAGTTTGCATTCCCACCAGCAGTGTAAGAGGGTTCCCTTTTCTCCACACCCTCTCCAGCATTTATTGCTTGTAGACTTTTGGATAGCAGCATCCTGACTGGCGTGTAGTGGTACCTCATTGTGGTTTTGATTTGCATTTCTCTGATAATGAGTGATGTTAAACAAATGTTTTCTAAACAGTTGCAAGACTGCAGGAATTCTACTTATTTTTATACATTGGTTTCATATCTAGCATATTTATTAAACTCATTATTGTTTTTAATGCATTTGAGTAATTTTTGTAGGTAATCATAGAATCTAAATAGAAAGTTTTATTTCTTTTTCTCTGTCCTACACCCTTTATTCTTTTTTGTGACTTACTGGTAGGACTTCCACACAATTTAAGATGGAAGTGTTGATATTGGACACCCGTGCCTTGGGCAGATGCTTTTAACATGTCACTATTAAGTAAGATATTTGCTGTACATTTTTACACTTATCCTTTGCTGTATTAAAGAAGTTTACTTCTAGTCCTTAGGGTTATTTTCCTTTATGTTTGAAAATTTTCAAACATCAGGAAGACTGTAAGAATATTACAGTGAATATCCATATATCCTTTATGTTAAACACGTTGAAATACTTATTTTATATTCTATGCCTTATTTCAGGATTTGATGTTTTCAAGCTCAGGGGTGATATTGCTGCTTGACCCTTACCACAATTGTACAGTTCTTTGTGGTCCCAGCTTTATTTGTGGTTGTCTGTGCTACAAAGTACTCACTTACCTTGGGCTGACTCTGGGCTGTGTATCTGGCTTATCTTATTTGGGGAAGGAAAGAAGTCCAAAGTTCAAGGTGTCTGGGTCAGCAAATACTTTTAAGACAAAAGCCAACACGAGTTTTCTTTTCCTGTCTTCCCACATTCATTCAGTTTAGGACCTCTGAATAGTTTTTACTCATCTGCCAGCTCATTAACTAATTTAAAATGACACTTCTTTATATTTTCACTAGGCATTTTTCGTCATTCTTAGTGGGAGAATATGTCAAGATATCCAGATGACCCCTCTCTGAGAAACGTGAACTGGTATATTCTTTATGTGGGCTTCCCAGATAGCTCAGTGTTAAAGATTCTTCCTGCAATGCAGGAGAGGTGGGTTCGAACCCTTGGTCAGAAAGATCCCTTAGAGGAAATGGCAACCCACTCCAGTATTCTTGCCTGGAGAATTCCAAGTTCAGAGGAGCCTGGTAGGCTACAGTGCATGGGGTTGTAAACAGTCGGACAGGACTGAGCATGCACACATATTCTTTATATAACACTTGGGATCACATACCCACACCAGTCATCCTTTTTTATTTTTTTTTTAACCAGTCATCCTTAAAGCTAATGTTTCCCCTTTCTTCACAAAGGCTACTAACACAACTGTACATACTTCTTTCCCATCTGCCACAATCTTTATTAGCTTCACAAATCCTCCTAGTGGTTCATCCCCTGGTTCTGGAACTATAATCCCGCAAGCTGTGCAGCGCAGCAAAAGGGGGAAAAAATAAAGAGGTTTCAGAGTTAACAAGGCTATTTAAGTAAAAAGCTAAGCTCCAGTTTCTAAAGAGGAGCATAGGCTCCCTGTAGTGAAACTAGCAGAAGTGAGCTGTCTGGATACAAAGATTTCCCAATATCTTCATCGTATCTCTGTGGGAATTTACAGTCACCGCACGAGGCGGGATACTCTGACACAGGACGACTCGTTCTCTTCTGGTTTGAGAGGCTTTGTGGCTCTGAGTTGTTTCATTTTCTAGTCATCTGCGGGCTGTGTCTGACTCTTTGCAACTCCACAGACTGCAGCCCTCCAGGTATTAAATATATCTCATAGATAAATATCTATAATTTCCTCATAGATAATATCCCTCAAAGACACTAACAGAAACCCCTCTCATAGATAATAACGGAACGACTCTTTGTGACCCCAGGGACTGTAGCCCTCCAGGCTCCTCTGTCCATGGCATTTCCCAGGCAAGAATACTGGAGTGGGTTGCCATTTCCTTTGGCTACATTCAAACCCATAAATAAATATTATGAAGAGAGCTATTGATGATCTATTACGTGTTGAGTGTTTATATAAGTTTCCATGGATTTTCCAAGGTAATGTTAATAATAATAAAAGCCCACAATTTAAAGCTCAACTGTTGTATCATATTTTCCCTTACAACAGTCCTATGAGGTAGATATTATTAGTATATTCTAAGTAATTGTCAAGAGGCTAGAAGGCATTCAACTCTCAACCCAGAGAATATGATGGAGAAATGGTGATAATCAAATGGTTCTTGGAAAAAAATAATTTTGAAGGTGAAAACTGGCCTTAATCACAATCTCCAAGCATAAAGCTTAGGTCACAGTTGATTCTATTCTGGCCACTTAGATGGTGGGTCCTGGTGACTAGACCCTCTCCAGACTCTGAATTCAACACTAGCAATGGTCATGTATTTACTCTGGTGAAAATGCCTAAGGAAACAGGCCACTAGGAATTTAGAAAAATAGTTCTCGTCCTGACACCTTTGAAAATCAGTCCTTTAAGACAGAGGACATGTTTCGACATCTGTAAATTTTCTCTCCCGGCATCATTTCTGAACTGTGAGGTGTGGCTGAGGTATTGAGACTTAAGTTTTCACCTAGAAAATGCTTCGTTGAGTCAGTCATTCATACAAAGAAGAGCAAAGCCTTCCTTAAGCAAGGAATTTTGCAAACATAGTTTCAAAACATAGTTGATTCTGATACTTAAGACACACAATTTGTGAGACACAATTCTTTCAACACACACCATCCACTAGAAAAATGTATTCAGCTAAGAAAATACAGATGCTGAATTTTTTTTAAAGGGAGAGAAAGAAAAGAGGAGTAGTGGTCAAGAGTGAGAAGAGGTATATAAAACAGAGAAAGACGAGAGACAAAGATATGTTGGCACATGAATCTTATAACCGATATTCAGGGACCAGAACTTTCTAGACAGTAAGAAGTTAAAGACTTCTTGAAAGCAAGTCAGGCAGAGATTAGCTAGATGCTTGCACTCCTCTGCTTTTTGTTTTCCTTTGGTGCCCAAAATGACGAAACTTCTCAGGCTTTCTTACAGTTAGGTTGGGACTATAGTGACCTTCTGGCCAGTTGGTGTAACAAAAATAGAAATGTTGCCCACACCTATCCCTAAAAATTATCCTGAGACTCTCAGCTTATTCTCTTTCACTTATATAGGACATCAAAGATACAGTTTTGAATGTCAACCTGACATACTGGAACAAACAGAATCACTGAGACATCCCTTGGAAAAGAGCTATCAAGGAGAGCCATCAGACCTGGGTCTGAATCTAACATGACCAAGAAATACTTATTGTTTTAAGCTTCTAAGATATTGGTGCTGTTTGTTACAGCAGCCAGTAGTAATTAACCTGAGCAAAACAGCAAATGAATGGCAGTGTCAGAGTTGTGTTTTATGTAAGTCCCTCTGGTAATAGGTGGGGATGGGTCTCAGAATAAAAAGATTGAAGACAGGGCAACCAACTGCACTAATGTCGAGGAGATACAGGCAAGACAGAGGAGCTGACATGTAAAACTGATGTTGAGGTAAAGTTAACAAATATTATATTATAGGTTTTTTTTTTTTTTTTTTAAGGCAGAACTTGAAGATGGGTTGATGTCAGGATTAAGGGGGAGATCAAGATCAGCACCATGCATCTTAGTGAGAACCTTGAAGGATTTTGAGAGCATAGAATGAGAAATGATACTGAACAAGAGGTAGGCTTAGTGGATATGAAATGTTCCATGTGAGACATACTAGCATCTTCACTGCACTTGTCATATCCATCATTTATTTCTGTGATAATTTCATTACAGGATTGCTCAACTGTAACACTTCATGAGGGTAGGAACCTTATCCATTTTTGCATACTGTCCATTTCTATTATTAAGCTATTCTTGGCACAAAGTAGATATGCAACAAATACCTGTGAATGAATGAATGCAATCATGGGTGATGTGATGAGGAGACAGTTGGACATATAAAACTTCAAGGGAATGGTCTGATTTGGAAAGTTAAAATCAGAGCTCTTCAGCTTTAAACAGGGAGATGGTATCCTGAGTGTGGATGAAGTAGGCCTTGAGAAAAGGAGGGATGGAAAATGCACTGAGTTGAAAAGAGCATGCAGGGTAAATGGGGATGTATTCTTTTGCGGGAGAGAACTTCTTCACAGGCTAAGAGGAAGGAAATGGTTCAGAAAAGGGGTTAGATTTGGTAAGAGTGTGAGGGGGTCAGTGTAAGATGGGGATGGATTGACTTGAACATGGAGGGAGCACCTGTCTTCTTAACCTAGAGGAAAGGAATTAAAAGAGTCAAGGGATGAATTAGTAAGCGACAAATTAACTTGAAAAGAGATGATATGGATGAGAGATTTATGGGAGGGGTCAGGTCTTGAGAGTGAAGGTCTCCTGGAGGAGGGCATGGCAGCCCACTCCAGTATTCTTGCCTGGAGAATCCCCATGGACAGAGGAGCCTGGCAGGCTACAGTCATCGAGTCACAAAGAGTTGGACATGACTGAAGCGACCTTGCGGGTGTGTATACACAGGTCTTGAGAATGGGGCAGGTTTGGACTAGTCATTGTGAAATAGACAAGTCAAAGAGATGGAGAAAATACACAAGGTTTGTAGACAGCACCAAGGGCAGAGCTCAGATGAGGGACCATGAATTTGTGGACCATGAAAATGGGAAGAACATGGATAAAATTCTTTATTTATTCAGCAATATCTATTCAGCACTTTTCATTGTAAAGCACTGTGCTAAGGGCAGAGACAAAAGTATGTTAATAACGCTAGTTTTGCACTTACAGTGGCTGAGGCACAAACAATCCGTCATTTCAGTGAAAATAAAACGTATTAGTTGGTGGCATGTTGACAAAATTATTGGCCGTGTGAAAATTTTCCTTTTCAGCTTGTTGTTTTATTACAGTGGTACACACAGGTTCCCTGCTTTATTTCTCAAGTTAAAGCACTGGGTTTGTTCTCTCACTGACCTTCATTAAATAAATCACGGTGAACCTGACAGAGTCTGAAAACAGGGCTGATGAAATCAGGCCATGAGAGAGTCTGCATACTTCTCTGTCCTTCTGTGGCTCCATTTCCTTCCCAAAGCAGAACTGTCTCTTTACCTAGTCCCTTTCCCTCAGAAGCTGATGTCCACATAAATAGTCTGATAAATGTGTTAATTTAGCATCACTGTGAGGCCGAGAATTTCCCTTAAAGATATTCTCAGTGTACTTGCCTGTGTGGGTGGGATAAGGTTGAAGTCACTTTTCTAGAGCCATCAGATTAGACCCCAAAAGTCCTCCCTACTCAATGCATATTTTAGGCCAGAGGTTGCTGACTGGTAAGAATACATAAAATAGTTTATTGTTTGATTTCTTTTTCCCCCCAAAAATGGAAATTGCAGCATGAAGATGTTAAAGAGTTGATCAAATTCACTGGCTAGCAGAAAGGCTGAGAATCCATGCCTCTTTCACAACTAAATGTTTCCACAGGACATAATAAACTGGACAATGTGCATTTCCTACTGTAGCCTGGAATATTATTGATTTAATTTTATCAAAACAGTTTGGTTGATCTCTAAGGGGATGGTGGTTTTTCTTCAGAATACCAATGCTGCATACTATTGCCAAAAAAGTATTATGCTCAGTTCAGTTCAGTTCAGTCGCTCAGTCACGTCCGGCTCTTTGCAACCCCATGAATCGCAGCACACCAGGCCTCACTGTCCATCACCAACTCCCGGAGTTTGCTCAAACTCATGCCCATCGAGTTTGTGATGCCATCCAGCCATCTCATCCTCTGTCTTCCCCTACTCCTCCTGCTCCCAATCCCTCCCAGCATCAGGGTCCTTTCCAATGAGTCAATTCTTCGCGTGAGGTGGCCAAAGTATTGGAGTTTCAGCTTTAGCATCGGTCCTTCCAATGGACACCCAGGAATGATCTCCATTAGAATGGACTGGTTGGATCTCTTTGCAGTCCAAGGGACTCTCAAGAGTCTTCTCCAACACCACAGTTCAAAAGCATCAATTTTTCGGTGCTCAGCTTTCTTCACAGTCCAACTCTCACATCCATACATGACCACTGGAAAAACCATAGCTTTGACTAGATGGACCTTTGTTGGCAAAGTAATCTCTCTGCTTTTTAATATGCTGTCTAGGTTGGTCATAACTTTCCTTCCAAGGAGTAAGCGTCTTTTAATTTCATGGCTGCAATCACAATCTGCAGTGATTTTGGAGCCCCCAAAAATAAAATCTGACACTGTTTCCACTCTTTCCCCATCTATTTGCCATGAAGTGACGGGACCAGATGCCATGATCTTAGTTTTCTGAATGTTGAGCTTTCGGTCAACTTTTTCACTCTCCACTTTCACTTTCATCAAGAGGCTCTTTAGTTCCTCTTCACTTTCTGCCATAAGGGTGGTGTCATCTGCATATCTGAGGTTATTGATATTTCTTCCAGCAATCTTGATTCCAGCTTGTGCTCCCTCCAGCCCAGAGTTTCTCATGATGTACTCTGCATATAAGTTAAATAAGCAGGGTAACAATATGCAGCCTTGATGTACTCCTTTTCCTATTTGGAACCAGTCTGTAGTTCCATGTCCAGTTCTAGCTGTTGCTTCCTGACCTCCATATAGATTTCTCAAGAGGCAGGTCAAATGGTCTGGTATTCCCATCTCCTTCAGAATTTTCCACAGTTTATTGTGATCCACATAGTCAAGGATTTGGCATAGTCAATAAAGCAGAAATAGATGTTTTCCTGGAACTCTCTTGCTTTTTCGATGATCCAGCGGATGCTGGCAATTTGATCTCTGATTCCTCTGCCTTTTCTAAAATCAGCTGGAACATCTGAAAGTTCACAGTTCACGTATTGCTGAAGCCTGGCTTGGAGAATTTGAGCGTTACTTTACCAGCGTGTGAGATGAGTGCAATTGTGTGGTAGTTTGAGCATGCTTTGGCATTGCCTTTCTTTGGGATTGGAATGAAAACTGACCTTTTCCAGTCCTGTGGCCACTGCTGAGTTTCCCAAATTTGCTGACATATTGAATGCAGCACTTTCACAGCATCATCTTTCAGGATTTGAAATAGCTCAACTGGAATTCCATCACTCCACTAGCTTTGTTGGTAATGATGCTTTCTAAGGCCCACTTGACTTCACATTCCAGAATGTCTGGCTCTAGGTGAGTGATCACACCATCGTGATTATCTGGGTCGTGAAGATCTTTTTTGTACAGTTCTTCTGTGTATTCTTTCCACCTCTTCTTAATGTCTTCTGCTTCTATTAGGTCCATACAATTTCTATCCTTTATCGAGCCTATCTTTGCATGAAATGTTCCCTGGTAGCTCTAATTTTCTTGAAGAAATCTTTAGTCTTTCCCATTCTGTTGTTTTCCTATATTTCTTTGCATTGATCACTGAGGAAGACTTTCTTATCTCTCCTTGCTATTTTTTGGAACTCTGCATTCAAATGGGAATATCTTTCCTTTTCTCCTATGCTTTCTGTTTCTCTTCTTTTCACAGATGTTTGTAAGGCCTCCTCAGACAGCCATTTTGCTTTTTTGCATTTCTTTTTCATGGGGAATGGCAAACCACTTCAGTATTCTTGCCTTGAGAACCCCATGAACAGTATGAAAAGACAAAATGATAGGATACTGAAAGAGGAACTCCCCAGGTCGGTAGGTGCCCAATATGCTACTGGAGATCAGTGGAGAAATAACTACAGAAAGAATGAGGGGATGGAGCCAAAGCAAAAACAATACCCGGTTGTGGATGGGACTGGTGATAGAAGAAAAGTCCAACGCTGTAAAAAGCCATATTCCATAGGAACCTGGAATGTTAGGTCCATGAATCAAGGCAAATTGGAAGTGGTCAAGCAGGAGATGACAAGAGTGAACATTGACATTCTAGGAATCAGCAAACTAAAATGGACTGGATTGGATGAATTTAACTCAGATGACCATTATATCTACTACTGTGGGCAGGAATCCCTTAGAAGAAATGGAGTAGCCATCATGGTCAACAAAAGAGTCTGAAATGCAGTACTTGGATGTGATCTCAAAAATAACAGAATGATCTCTGTTCATTTCCAAGGCAACCATTCAATATCACGGTAATCCAAGCCTATGCCCCAACCAGTAATGCTGAAGAAGCTGAAGTTGAATGGTTCTATGAAGACCTACAAGACCTTTTAGAGCTAACACCCAAAAAAGATATCTTTTTCATTATAGGGGACTGGAATGCAAAAGTAGGAAGTCAAGAAACACCTGGAGTAACAGGTAAATTTGGCCTTGGAATATGGAATGAAGCAGGGCAAAGGCTAATAGAGTTTTGCCAAGAGAATGCACTGGTCATAGCAAACACCCTCGTCCAACAATACAAGAGAAGACTCTACACATGGACATCACCAGATGGTCAACACTGAAATCAGATTGATTATATTCTTCATAGCCAAAGATGGAGAAACTCTATACAGTCAGCAAAAACAAGACCGGGAGCTGACTGTGGCTCAGATCATGAACTCCTTATAGCCAAATTCAGACTTAAATTGAAGAAAGTAGGGAAAATCACTAGACTATTCAGGTATGACCTAAATCACATCCCTTATGATTATAAAGTAGAAGTGAGAAATAGATTTAAGGGACTAGATCTGATAGACAGAGCGCCTGATGAAATACGGATGGAGGTTTGTGACACTGTACAGGAGACAGGGATCAAGAGCACCCTATAAATGCATTATGCTAGCTGTTCACTATGGAGAAGGCAATGGCACCCCACTCCAGTACTCTTTCCTGGAATATCCCATGGATGGAGGAGCCTGGTAAGGCTGCAGTCATGGGGCTGCTAAGAGTCCAATAGGACTGAGCGACTTCACTTTCACTTTTCACCTTCATGCATTGGAGAAGGAAATGGCAACCCACTCCAGTGTTCTTGCCTGGAGAATCCCAGGGACGGCAGAGCCTGGTGGGCTGCCCTCTATGGGGTCACACAGAGTCGGACATGACTGAAGTGACCTAGCAGCAGCAGCAGCAGCAGCCATTTAGTAATGACCTGATTTTCTATATTATTGAGTATTGTTTTGAGAATGTAAAGTGAAATTTCATGTTAACATATGCAATTTGCCAGGAGGCTTTGGGGGAAATTATTGAACTCCAGTGGAGATTTTTTTTGCCCTGCCTAACTTATCTACCTGCTCCATTAGTGAATCAACTTGAATGACCAGTCAATTATTCCAGTGAAAAAGCAGGAAGGTAATAACAGTCAATTAAACTAATTTCTAAATTTGCCAACTTGCTTTTACCAAGGTCATCCAACCAAACAAAAATTCAGAAATATTAATATTCTGTCTCCTTATTAAATCGTCTCTGAGGGCTTAGGAGAAAGGAGTGTTGAACGCCAATCTGGGTTTTATCTTTTAAATCCTCCTCATCTACTTAACTGAATCCACTGTTAGGCTTATTAAAAAAGTGACAGCCTGGGTAACCCAAATAATGCAGGAAAGAATAGGATACTTAAACAGCTGAAGCGACTGCCTTTGATATTATGTTTATCTCTTCAGCACTAAATGATTATTTACACTGTTGGTTTGTTCTCTTTCTTGGCATTGGAAGTTGCTTATATTCAATCCATGCATCATCCCCTGACATGGTTCTATCTATGGAAGCAGTGCACAAGTGTGGGGGATGGAGAAAATCTTTGCAACACATTCTTTCCTGTGTTCTTTTTCCATTAATATTATATTTAATTATTGAAATTGACACCATTGTAAGTTTAATTTAATTTTAAAGCATATTTGCATTTTAAAATATTAATATGTAATTTCTATGCACATTATTTAGATTCTGCCTCCTCCATATCAATCTTCTGAATCCGTTTTTCACTGAATCCTCAAGGACTCTAGCTTAGTCCAGGTTATCATTGTCATTTGATTTACAACCCCTTCAAACTTGAACCCCTTCCTCCAATTCATTCATGAAAAGTTCCATCATTCATTCAAAATTTTCTTATTACCTGGTATGTGTTAGATACAAGTTTAAGCATAGAGCAGAGATCAGTAAGCAGTCAGAAAAAAAAAATCCCTGGGAGCTTACACGGTGATCTTTCTAAATTGCAAATCTGTTTATATCATTCTCTTCCTTGATATATTTCAACGACTTCTCACAACACTAATAATACATTCAAAATGTGTTAATGTGGTTTGAGGAGTCCTCAGGTTCCTATTTATCTCTCTGTTCCCTTGATACATCAGATTTCCTAGTTACAAACAACAAAAGCTGACTCTAGCTCAAGTCATCGGCAAGGAGTTTATTGAAACCACAGACTATCTCCTAGAATTGTGGGTGGTTTGAGAACTGGGCATGAAGCTCAGTTTTGAGGAATAATGCCCAAAATCTCACTGCAGGATTGGCCTAATGTAGAAATTTCTGCCACCACTGATAAGCTCCAGATCATGAACTGTTCTGGTACCACATAAGACTCAGTATCTCAAAACTGCAACCACTACTACATCCATGCTAGATACATGTGCATAACACAGTGAGAAAGCCAGGGAGAGACTGATTCATCTCCCTCCCTCTTTCATCATTGGCTGATGAGTTGAAGTCTGGAATGGATATGTCTGACTGGTAGAGATTGGGCTGCATAACTGTGCCTTAGCTAGAAGAAATACTGAAGATACAAGTGTCTACCATTTCAGCCCACTTAGGGAAGGGAGTTTTGCTTCCTACCAAGACTCATAAAGTGGGAAAATTCCCTAAACATGCAAATAGGTTTCAGATGACAGATAGATGAATAAAATAATGTTCCACATATTCCTCAAATTCTAAGCTACACAGACAAATAGAACCTGAATGAAGACCCTGAAATGAACCCACACAAATATAGTCAACTACTTTGACAAAGAAGCAAAGGCAATACAATGGAGTAAAGACAGTCTTTTCAACAAATGGTGATAGAACAAGTGGATACCCACATACAAAAAAAAAGAAACTAGTCACAGACCTTATACCCTCCTCACAAAAATTAACTTAAAATGACTCAAAGACCTAAGTATAAAACAGAAAAATATAAAACCCCTAGAAGACAAAATAGGAGAGAATGGACTTCCCTGGTGGTACAGTGGATAAGAATTGGCCTGCCGATGCAGGGTTCCTGGCCCGGGGAAGACTCCATATGCCATGGAACACCTAAGGCCATGTGCTGCAGCTACTGAAGCCCACACACCTAGAGCCTGCGCTCCACAACAAGAGACGCCACTGCCATGAGGTGTCCATGCACTGCAGTGAAGAGCAGCCCCTCGCTCAGCGCAAGAAGAGAAACCCCATGCACCGCAATGAAGACCCAGCTGAACCCCAAATAACTAATTCATTTAATTTAATATAAGAAAAATCTAAACATCCTTGGGTATGGTGATGACCTTTTAGATAATATGCTAAAGTCATGGTCCAAAAAATAGCAATAATTGTTAAGCTGGACTTCATAAAATTTAAAACTTTTGCTCCAAAAAAGACAATGTCAGAGTAATAAGACAAGCCACAGAATGCAAGAAAATAGTTGCAAAAAAATACATCTGATAAAGGACTGTTATGTAAAATCTACAAAAACTGTTAAAACTCAACAATAAGTAAACAAACAACCCAGTGAAAAAATAGGCCAATGATCTTAACTGATACCTCACCAAAGGAAATGCACAAATAAGCATAGAAAAAATGCTGCATACCATATGCAGTCAAGGAAATGCAAACTAAAAAACATGATACCACTATAGACCTAATTCAAAAGCCAAAATCAGGCCAACAACAACATCAAAGGCTGGTGAGGATATGGAGCAACGGGAACGCTCATTCATCACTGGTGAACGGAAAACAGCACAGTTAACTCAGAAGACAATTTAGAAGTTTCTAACAAAGCTAATTCAACATGCTCTTACTATATAATCCAGCAATCTTACTGCTTACTACTTACCTAAGGGAATTGAAAACTGATATCCACACAAAAACCTGCACACAGTAGTTTTGTTTATAATTGCCAAAGCCTGAAAACAACCAAGCTGTTCTTCAGTAGTTAAGTGATAAATAAGCTGTGACACAACCAGACAATGAGCTAAATAGTAATGCTAAATAGTATTCAGTGCTAAATAGTAATGACCTATCAAGCCACAAAAAGATATAGAGGAAATTTCAATGCATATTACTAAGGGAAAGAAGTCAATATAAAAAGGCTACACATTGTACGATTACAACTATATGACATTCTGATAAAGGCAAAACTACAGAGATAGTAAAAAGATCAGCAGTTGCCAGGGACTGTGATGGGGAAAAAAGGAATAGGCAGAGCATAGAAGATTTTAGTGCAGTAAAAATACTCTATATGAATCCATAGTGATGGATACATGTCATTAAATACTTGTCCAAACCCATAGAATATACAAAATTATGAGTGAACCATAGGGTAAACTATGGACTTTGGGTGATTATGGTGTGTCAGTGTAGGTTCTTCAGTTGTCAAATGTCAATTCCTGTGTGGGGGCAGGGGAATATACAGGAAATTTCTCTACCTTCCATTTTGTCTGTGAACCTAAAACTGATCTAAATAAAGAATCTTAATTAAAAAAAAAAAAAAAAAAACTAAGCTACATCCACATTGAGCATCTTTCTGGTCTTTCAACATGATCTCACCTTCACTTCTAGGCCCATTTCTTCTGGGTCTCCTTTCTCATTGTTGGATCACTCATATGCATGTTTGAGAGTCAGTTTCAACAGTGAGTTCTAGGAAGTCTCTGCTGATTCTCCATAGACACCTTTAGATCAAGGTTGCACAAATTATGGTCCAAAGATGAAATCTGGTCCATTGCCTGTGTTTGTAAATACAGCTTTATTTGAACAGAGGCACACTCATTGTTGATATGTTGTATGTGGCTGCTTTTACATGGTTGAGCAGTTGAGATGTGGACCATAATGACTTACAAAATGTTAAATATTTACTACCCAGCCCTTTACAGAAAAATACTCAAATACTTCTGTTTTATGCTGCCATGACTTTGCATTAACCCCAACATCATTTTTCTCATGTTTTATGTAAAATCCTTACTAGGCACCAAGCATCAAGTGAAGGAATAGATATGTCTTGAGAATCACTGTGTCCAATGTGTGGCATGTGCTTAGCTAAGCTAAGTCACTGCAGTCGTGTCCGACTCTGTGTGACCCCTCAGACGGCAGCCCACCAGGCTCCCCCGCCCCTGGGATTCTCCAGGCCAGAACGCTGGAGTGGGTTGGCCTGTGTTTAGTATGTGCCTAATACGTTCATGTTATGTGAATGAATTTGGAACTTAAAGTGTGGACCAGCTTCACAGGGTGTCAAAAATCGGATTGTAAACACCACAAAAATGTCAGCTGGACTGGGACAAGATGGGGAAAAATGATTTTACCAGAACTTCTCTCAAAGAGACTATTTGGAAGAAACACTTAGATAAGCCATTTGGGCTAAGGAAATGGGACCACTCCTTGCATCTGTGGGTGTTGGTAGGTGGTATCTAGCTCGCAATCTAAGGAATGTCAGTCAGTCCAGTTCTACAGCACTTTCCTTATGCTAAGTGCCACAAACCCGCTAGAACACGATTCACTCCCTCCTCCGTCTTCCTTTCAGGTAGCACTCAGCTTCTGCCCCAAATGAACACGGAGCTAATATTTGATAGACATAGGCTTGAAGGCTCTCCAAAATCCTAATCTTCCTCAATGCCCTCACATGTCTCAAATAGATCATAAATCAGTGAATTCAATTTTTCATAAATGAAATAACAAATATGACCTGTAAGAATCTTAGTTCTGTATCCACAGTCATCAGGATCATGTTGGTTTTAAATTGTGGGTTGAGACTTCATAGTGTTCCAGGAAATGACATTTTGTTGATGAAATCGAGTGAAAAGAATAATGGATTAGAAAGACACAAAATGCATCTGCAATTAGAGTTCATGACACATTTGTTCAGGTCATACATGTTAAATAAACTCATGCGTGTACTGAATCAGAATGTATATTTTATACTATGGGTCTTTGTCAAAAACTTTATAGTCTCTGATCTTTTTCTTCCTTTTTATTGTTGGTATAACAGCAATGTTTATCAAGTTATAGCAGCCTGACATGAAGGATACTGTCTAGCTCCAAAGTGTTCTAATAGGGTGAAGTAAGGGAAAGGAAAGGTGAGAAGATACAAACCATCCCCCAATTCCTTTAAGATCAGCCAGGAGTTGAATGATATGTTGATGGATCAGTAGCAACAGCATCACCTAGGAGACCTGCTAAATTAGCATCTTCATTTAAATAAAACCTCTAAGTAATTCTTGCTTGCTTGCTTGCTTGATTCGCTTAAGTTGTATGCAACTCATTGTGACCCTATGGACTGTAGCCCACCAGGCTCCTTTGTCCATGGAATTCTCTAGGCAAGAATACTGGAATGGGTGGCCATGCCCTCCTCCAGGGGATCTTCCCAACCCAGGGATTGAACCTGCATCTCTTATGTCTCCTGCATTGGCAGGTGGGTTCTTTACTGGTAGCACAACCCGGGCAGCCCCTAAGTGACTCTGCTGCACATTAAAGTTTGAGTGGGCAGTGGATGCTGTTACTGTTCTGCTCACATCGCTCAGATGCTTTCATTACTTTTGCGCACACCAGTTACCAGTTTGCTATTAAAGCCAACATGCAGTGCCTCTTCTACCTGCAGGCTGTTAGATCAAACTTTGCCTATGAATCAGGCATACCTAAAGATATTAAGAACATACTTCCCACCTGGGCAACCCTTTTGTCAATGGTGAGCAGGTGAGGGGACTAAATAATACTTCATCACTCCATCCCTTACATCTGAAGTATGGACTATGTTTTTGCCATGATTCTCCTTCAGGACTGAGCCCAACTTACTTGTTGAATACTTCACTTGTCACAATTCAGGCTGACCTCCTTCTCTGTACTTCTCCAATATTACCACCAGGTTTGGCTGGGAACGTATTCTAATAAATCATATTCACCTGGATCTTTATCACAATGCCTGCTATCGCAGAATCCAACTGAGATACATGGCAAGGTAGAGTTCACAAGTAAAAATCTAATAAATAATTTTCCCCTATTTTTGCTCAACCCTGTTATTTATCAAGTGGTAGGATATGTAAAATGTCCTAGATTCACAGTAGATTCAAAAACAATAAAAGGGAATTTTTAAAAGTTGCTGACCAGCTGATTCATGTTGTTGTTCAGTAGAAACCAACACAACATTGTAAAGTCATCATCTTCCAATTAAAAATAAATTTAAAAAAAGGAAAAAAAGTTTCTGAACAGGATTTCTTCTTCTTCCTACCAAGATAGAGCAACAGGGACTAAATTTACCCTTCCCTTGACATAACTGAAACAAACAAACAAAAGCAGATACCAATATATGAAATAATGATTTTCAAGGCATTTGACATCAGGTTACAAAGGAGAGTGACCTCCAAGAAATAACAGAGGTGAATCTTGGGACTTCTCCAGTAGTTAGATTTTTTTTCTTGCAATGCAGGGGACAAAGATCCCATCCCTGGTTAGGGAACTAAAATCCCACATGCCCCAGGGCAACCAATCCTACACACTGCAACTAATGAGCCGGAACATTCTGGAGCCCATGTGCCACAGCTGGAGAGTCAATGTGCCACATCCGCATGACACGGGGAAGATCCCTCGTGGTGCAGCTAAGACCTGACACAGACAAATAAATAAATATTGGTTATAAAAGAAAGTGGTGAGGCGTGTAACTGCCCCAGTTTCCTGCCTTTGGAAAGGGCTTCCCTGGTCCTCTGTTGGCAAAGAATCCACCTGCCAATGCAGGAGACCTGGGTTCAATCCCTGGGTCGGGAAGATCCCCTGGAGAAGGCAATGGCAACCCACTCCAGTATTCTTGCCTGGGAAACCCCAAGGACAGAGGAGCCTGGTGGGCTAGAGTTCATGGCGTCGCAAGAGTCGGACACGACTTAGTGACTAAACCACCACCACCCAGGCTGCCTTGCCAGGAGGGGCAACCTAAGCAGAAGTGTATGGGTGGGGTCCCTGATAGGAGAGAAGAGACCATCAGAAGGCCAAGGCTATTAAAATTTACAAGGAAGATACTGAGAGTGGAGGGCTGCACAGAGAGAGGAAATCATATCAAATGGCTCTACAGCAAGAATAAAGGGCACTGGAACTGAGAACTGCATGGGTAAATATTTAAGGTTTGTTCTTATCACTTAAAAAGGTGATGACAAAAACAGAGGGAATTTTATTATGTATAGAGCTATAAATCCATAAAAACATTTTATCATTTCATTTAAATATTAAATCCCTTTAAGTTTCCATGTCTGTTTTATTTTTTCAGAAATTGACATCTACTAGAAATGAGATTCTGTAACACCACTCTGATTTTTGTAATTCTGATCATTTTGTATATCCCCACAAAAAGAGTACAGCTTACTCTCTCTTTGTTTTATTACTACAATGAATTATCACCTCATTTTAAAATTAATATTCTGTTGAACGAGAAAAATTTGTCAAAAGTCCCCAAAAGAGGTGATTTTAAAATCTTTGATCTGATTAACGACCTGCCTGACTTTCTTTACACTTTTAAGATATATGGACTTTTTTCTCCAAGAAATCTGCAGCTGGAATGGTTTTCTTCTTAGTATCTATAAATATTTAGAAAGTTCAATTATCATGGTTAAAATTGCTAGAGCTGGCTTATGCTTAATCATTTAAAATATTTATTTGCTTAGATGTTCTTAGATAAAACTTTATCATTACAAGTTGAATTTAATGTTTTTTTATAATAGAATTTTAACACGAAGGAATAAATGAAACTTTATGTAGATAAGCAGTTTTCTCAGTCTTCTTTCTCTTAACTGAAAGAATTTGTTACCAGGGAAATTTTTGTTCCTAATTTTCCCCAAACTCATAGGAAACATTTAACACAATGAAAATGTTCTAGGACTTCTCCAAGAATTATTCCATATGAAAATAACAGGATGTTCAAATAAAATGTTTAATACATAAAATATCTCATCATCTAAAAGAATATATAGTTAATCATACATTAATTGCATGAGTTATATAAACCACAGAATTGTTGCATCATACATACGAGGTTTTCCCATTTTGTGTTTATTTTCTATAATCTTTCAGGTTTTTTTTTAATTAGGGATAAAGATTTAATTTTTAAAATTAGTTCATTTGCTTCTCTCTCAGAAAGCAGCTTGTTTGTATGCTTGAATACTCTACCTGCAATAAAAGGTAAAGTTTAAGAAAAATAGCAAGTACCTAGAAATACAATTTCATCAGAACTTTAGAATTTTAGTTCTCCATACATTTCTGAGAAAAAAAATAATCAGTGCAAAATATTTGTTAGCAAAGTGACTTTAGAAGGTTAAAAATGAAGATTTAAATTCAAATGAATTCAAGACATAAGGTCAAAAGCAAATTTGTAATTTCAATTATTATTTTTCAGAATTTAAAAATATAACTAATTAAAATTGAGGGACTAAGTAAAGTCAAATTTCACAGATAAGAAAATTCGTATTTTACTTACAGAATTATGTTTATTTAGTATTATAATTTTTATCATAGAAAGATATTACCTTTTCAAACCCTCCATAATGAAATTGGTTTGTGGGACAGCAGTGGAAATGTTTTCAGGTATATAGAATTTCAATTGGAGAAGGCAATGGCAACCTGCTCCAGTACTCTTGCCTGGAGAATCCCCATGGACAGAGGGGCCTGGTGGGCTGCTGTCTAAGGGGTTACAAAGAGTTGGACACATCGCAGAATAGTAGTAGTCTTAGTCACACAATCCTGTCTGACTCCTAGCCCAAGAGGCTCCTCTGTCCTTGGAATTCTCCTGGCAAGAATACTGCAGAATGAAAGTGAAAGTTGATCAGTCATGTCGGGCTCTTTGTGACCCCACGGGCTATACAGTTCATGGAATTCTGCAGGCCAGAATACTGGAGTGAGGAGTCATTCCCTTCTCCAGGGGATCTTCCCAACCCAGAAACCGAACATGGGTCTCCTGCACTGCAGGTGGATTCTTTACCAGCTGAGCTATCAAGGAAGCCCAGGAAAACTGGAGTGGGTTGCCATTTCCCCCTCCAGGGGATCTTCCCCACCCAGGGATCGAAACTGCATCTTTCGTGTCTCCTGCATTGGCAGGTGGATTCTTTACCACTAGTATTACCTGGGAAGTCCTTTTATCACCTATTGTAAAATGGATATTTTGTTATTTCTTGTGAATATATAGTTAGTACCTGTAACTCTAAATATATATTCTTTAATGTGTAAGTATGAACAAAGTACAGAAGGTAATTTTTTAAAATCTGAAACCATTACTCTATTCAAATATAAAATGAACAGATACCAAGGATTTTATTTAGTTCATTAACTAGTGAGTGCCTGTAAGATGTTAAAGCAGGTGAAAAGGATAATTTGAACAACAAAAGGAGAATTTGATGTAGATGTTAATGTCGGTAGATATTCAGACATTCAGGAATGTTGGAATGACTACTCACAGAAGCAAAGCTAGAGACATAACACATAATCTTTGGCATATAACTTTCGGGGCTTCCCAAGCAGCACTAGTGGTAAAGAACCCCCTGCCAATGCATGAGGTGTGAGTTCAGTCCCTGGGTCAGGAAGATCCCCTGGAGGGCATGGCAACCCACTCAGTATTCTTGCCTGGAGAACCCCATGGACAGAGGAGCCTGGCGGGCTACAGTCCGTGGGATTGCAAAGAGTCAGACACGACTGCAGCACCTTAACACAGCACAGCACACATAACTTTCTGTCAGGCAAATATCAATTGTATCGTTCGTGGGAAAACACATTTACATTTCAATGAACAAGAACAATTTGTATTACTATCAGTTTTCAACCACTTAAAGATTTGTAAAATAGCCTCCTAAAGGGCACACAGAGGCACAGGCCTGATTCCACAAGCCCAGCACATCACCTAGACAACCAACCAGAGAAAGCTCTTTTAGTTTGAGACATCACAGCCTAATTTCTGAAAAGCATCCAGAAACTGGGAAGTATTGCATAGCCACACAGAGAGGTCAGGGCCTTTCTCTGTTGGAGGCACAGAGACACGTGGACATTGGACAACAGAGAGCACACAGCTTCAGTCTTACCATTTTTGGCAAAGGTCCCAAGTAAATACAGAAAGACAAAAACTCACTCATTGATTCAGATCTTTAAGAGTTGTTCTCATTATCAGTCACCAATAATTTCTTAATCGATTTGAGCACAAAAATAAACCAAAAAAAAAAAAAAAATGCAACCAGAGACTTTCACACTAGATTCTTTGTCTTTTCTCATTCATCAGAGAATATATTTCCATCATCCATCTGACAAAGTATTAGAAAATAACCATAAAATCAATTTTCTAATTATTATCACCATCAATAAAGAATAAATTATTGTTCTAGTATACATAGGCACATCAGAGAAGGCAATGGCACCCCACTCCAGTACTCTGGCCTGGAAAATCCCATGGATGGAGGAGCCTGGTGGGCTGCAGTCCATGGGGTCGCTAGGAGTCGGACATGACTGAGCTACTTCACTTTCACTTTCCCTTTTCATGCATTGGAGAAGGAAATGGCAACCCACTCCAGTGTTCTTGCCTGGAGAATCCCAGGGATGGGGGAGCCTGGTGGGCTGCCGTCTATGGGCAGAGTCGGACACGACTGAAGTGAGTTAGCAGCAGCAGCAGCATACATAGGCACATACTCCTCCTCCCCAAATACACAATTAGTGAAGAGCCACAAAGAGTGTCAGCAAAGTTTAAATTTGATCTCCACTTGTAATGTTCCCTGGGATCCAAGAAAATTATGTACAGGAACTAAATAGTCCATGAGATACACTTCTCCTGCAACATAGCCTTGTCTCATGAATCCATTGCATATGTCTGTTGGCCCTTCAAAATGGTTCAAATATAGTTTTAAAAAATGTACACCCATGACTCTCATACAGATATAAAATGTTTTATTAACATTTTATTAACAACAGAGTCAGGAAGATTTTGAAAACTGGTTTGAAAGAGAATCCAAATTTATCTATCTCATCAACAAAGCTGAAATTAATTTCCTAATAGGCAGGAAAGTGGTTTAATACCCTGTAGAACAACATAATGTAATGTTTGAAATCATCTATTCTATAAGGCAGAAATCAATTGTATCTCTACTGAACAAAGTTTATTTGTATTTCTATGGACAATAATTATTTGCATTACTGTAAATGTTCTACAGTTTACAGTTATCAGATAATCTAGCAGACCCTCCAAGCTGCCCTACTATGAGACATCTCCAAAGGTTCAGCTAGAAAATGCCAACATTATATTGAAAGTTTACCCAGAAATCTTCTGTTGCTCATTTTCAAATCTTTCACAGTTTTTCCTAACAGAGTCAAAAAGAGAAGGCAAAGTATTGATTCATGAAAGAAAAGGTAGCAAAGACAGGTGATGAAAATACCTTAAAATGCTAAGGAAATGCTAAAATAAAGTTGAATAAGACAAAGTGTCATGAAAGGGTGCCAGGCATCCAGGAACATTGGAAGTCCAGTATAGTTGAAATGTGAGGTTTCTATAAAGAAAAAAGAACCCCGGAGAGGGTCATGGAAGCCAGATTTTGAAGCAACATTGATACCACTCTTTTAAAGTAGTAAATAATGCTGTAGTTGTTGGGTATTTTTCCCCTAAAAGATGATTCTGCTGTTGCTATAGAGAGTGATGTGAAGTTAGGATCCAATGGAATCAAGTAGAAAGGTGAAATCCTGGAATGATGCTGTGTTGGTGGGGATGAAGAAGAAATGTCAACAAAAGAGGGCTTTCAGAAACATGATCTGAGAATCCTTCTAATAAAGGGAGTAAGTCATTTTTACCCTTGGTTATTTGCTTCTTTAAACTCAGAGTTGAGATAGCTTTTTTTCATCTTGGATTATTGTCTTAGCCAATAGTAAATATACAAACAGATTTGAATTTAGTAAGTCAAATTTGGGTACAAATATATGCACCAGATGACTTGTGTCTGATTTAAATGCCTATGTGGGAAGCTGCCATTAGATCATTTCCAAAAGGGCCTCAGTATAGCCTGGAGTAGTTTAGACATAATTAGCATAGCTATACAGCAAAAATTATTTTACACTCAGAATACATGTACCCAAATTTTAAAAGTAGCACAATACAAATTAACAGATTTCAGAATTGAATCAATACAGTCTTATTCATAATAAGAAAGAAAAACATGACAGTCTTTCATGAATATATAGTAAGATTATGAATTCAGTATCATTTTTCTTCTTTTTTAAATCTTTGTTTTAGAAATTTGGGCTTTTTTTTTTTGTTCTTATAGAAGCTCGGGATGCATATTAGAAACTTCACAATTTATGTTGGTTACTTCTCTAACAATAGCCTGATAGTATAATATACTCCCATCTATTTCTTTAATTTGTCATAAATATGTAAGCTTATATATCAATCTTTAAAAAAATAAGAGGCAACTATCACAACTGTATGCCTTTTTTCAGCAGGTAGAGAATTATGTTCTGACACAAATGACATTTTTCTGCCTCCCCCAGAATATTTTTAACTGAGAAACTCATGGGGGAGATTATAGTAATAAAAACACAGCCTAGCAATGAATTTATTATAGTAGATATTTTATTATAAAGATGTTAAGTCAGGAGAAATGGTTTATGATACTGCTGATTCTTAAAATATGAACAGTTTTCCCCTCCCTGATTTTAGCTAAGTCTGATAAAAAAAGACAAGGAGAACATGGTGAAAATGTAGAGTTATTGCTATTCTTTATTTCTTAGATCTTCAATCAGGAATTTAGTATGTGACTTTGAAATATAGAGCACATTCTATTAAAATAATTTTTATCATTGAACTCTCCCATCACACAGATTCTCTTTGTGATAAGAAAATGAATTCTGATTTTGGCAACTGGCAGCGAGATGTATTAACCGGTTTGTTCTGTATTAACAGATAAACTGACTTTACATTAGAAAGAAAAATTTGTGAGGTTATTTAACTAGCAATCTATATCACAGAGGGCAAATATGTAGTGAGAATTCCACTGCTCACCTAACCTTCTCCATGACAGACATTACTAATCTAGCAACACACTTTTTCTCTAAGGCTGGCAATGACCTCAGAGTCCTCTTCAAATCACTCTGAGTTAGCACATAATAGAGAAGCTATTTGCCAGCCCTGATTTAATGGCCTAGCAGGAATCAAATAATTTAACTATGAACATTTTATTTCGAATAGTATTAACTCCCACTGTAGTACAGTTTGCTATTTCACTGATGTTGTTTAACTATGGGGAAAAATAAATGGTAGTCAACACAGCTACAATAAGACATAAAAGTTAATGTATAATGATTATAATAACAGCATTCAGTGACATATGCTTCTTGTTATTGATGCTTCTTATAATTTTCTGAAGATATGGATAATTTCTTTCCCAAATATTTGTAATGGAGGTATTAATAGATTGATACACTTGTACGGTGTCACGTTTTTGTGTAATTAGTTTAAAATGCAAAATTCTCAGACCTACAGGATATATTTACCATGAAAACGAAATAAGAACAAGAAAAGTATTTTACACACTATATATATATATCTATATATGCTGCTGCTGCTGCTAAGTCGCTTCAGTCGTGTCCGACTCTGTGTGACCCCACAGACGGCAGCCCACCAGGCTCCCCCGTGTCTGGGATTCTCCAGGCAAGAACACTGGAGTGGGTTGCCATTTCCTTCTCCAGTGCATGAAAGTGAAAAGTGAAAGTGAAGTCGCTCAGTCGTGTCCAACTCTTAGCGACCCCATGGACTGCAGTCCACCTGGCTCCTCCATCCACAGGAGTTTCCAGGCCAGAGTACTGGAGTGGGGTGCCATCACCTTCTCCATATCTATATATGATACATATATAAATTGTGTCAGTTGTTTATCTTTTTGAACATGTAAATTTACCACAGCAGAGGCCAAGCTTCTGAATCCTTAGAGTTCTGCAATGATTCTAAACATAAAAAGAGTCAAAAAGATAAAATAGGCAACAGATAAAAGGTTTTCTAGAATGAAGATACCATTTTTGATATTGAAAATATGAATTGATTCTTGCAACATGGTGTGGTGGTAAGAGTAATTCCAGTTTTGATTTATGTTTACTTTAAGGGGTGTTTATTTGCATGAAAGAATATACAAAGTATCAGGGTAATTTTAGTTACTCAATAAATATTATCTGCCATTCCTCCTTCTTTCTATGAAAACTAGACCATACGCTCTTGGAAAGAAAGAAGCATATCTTTATTATGTTTAAATCTTCATACTTAGGTAGATAAACTAATCTTGATACAAGACTTGGGGAAGGAATGAACTGCTGATTAGTTCACCTAGTGGAGGATAAGGAATGATGTCCTGATTGATTGCAATGTCTGTGTTTGCCTGATGCTAATGGTAGAGTCAAGATGGGGTTTTTAATTGGTTTGAAGAGAAGATCAATGCAAGGCACCTGGAAGTCTGGGGACTGTGTATATCCTTGCCAACAAACTCACTGTATTCCTTGAATTTTAATTCTAATATTGTGCACAATTCATTTGCGAAATTAAGGCTCTCCTTCTGACCCTTAATACTCTTCTGAAAATCTAAAATTAGTTATTATTCTAATTGAGGTTTCTTTTTTTGAAAAGTTATGATAATTTCATTGATTTTGAGTCAAAATTAATATCATACTTTAAAGTGTAGAAAACTGATGATCTTAGATTATTTTGCAAGGCAGTGGTCAAGACATTGGGCTTCCCAGCTGGCTGAATGGTAAAGAATCCTCCCGCCAATGCAGGAGATGCAGGAGACACGGGTTTGATCCCTGGGTCAGCAAGATCTCCTGGAGGAGGAAATGACAACTCACTCCAGTATTCTTGTCTGGAAAATTCCACAGACAGAGGAGCTTGGTGGGCTACAGTCCATAGGGTAGGAAAGAGTCAAACAGGACTGAGCACACACATACATATACACAGTCAAAACATGAGTGCTTCTTCTGTCATGCCAGTTACAGTACTAAACTCTACTGCTGTTTTTAGATATTAAAATTTTCTCCAAAACATACTGAAAGAGATTCAAAAGGTTCAAAATTACCTTAGTTCTTGGTCGAGTTTGTGGGTACAGGAAGCAGATGGCGAGTGTTAAGGAGGTCAAGCTAAACACATTAAGCTGATCATTTTAAGTATTCTCAGGTATACTAGTTTCTCAAGTCCTAATTGAGGGCCAATTGTAGTTAAGACCTTTTTCTATTGACTGGAATAATCAAATTTAATAAGCAAACCCAAAAGTTCTGGGTTTTTTGAGCCACTAGTCCTTCTAATAAAGTATACCAAAGTCACCTTTTAAGTGTGGCCAGCCCCTGTTTTGATTGCCAATCCATGTGACATAAATTGTAATGGCATATATTTATGTTTATTTATAAATATATTTAATGTAAAACATTAAATGTTTTACACAAATTAATTAGATTGAAGTGGTATTCCTTCAAGAAATAATAGTTAGACCTAAATTTTTAAGTATGCATGAAATTTAAAAAATGAAGGCATTGATCTCTGTACTTGTTTATTCTTCTTGAGGTCTTCTACTATTCCACATTTACTCCTTATTCAATTATTTTTTTAAGAAAACATTGAAGTTCTAAAAGTTCTCAACTCAACAGGGCACAAGATGGGAGGGTCCCGAGGACAGACACAGCCTGTGTTTCACGATTTCATAGCACATTTCTAGCACAATGTGTGATGTAGACATTCAATAAATTTTTTGGATAAATGGTTAAATAGATAGCCTATATAGAAGAATCAAAGCAGTAAGAAATTGTGGAGTTGGTGATAGACTGAGGAAGACTACCATGACATTTCCTGGACCTGAAGGACGATTGTCAGAGACAGTATTGCCTGTAAATGGGGGCAAGCAGAGACCCTCGCTGTTCACCTTCCCAGACCACAGGAGGGGCCCTGGGCTTTGATGTGTCTTTAAAAAGATTTTTGAAGTTTCCCTCTAATCCCTGGGGTGACCAGGGCTGGCATATCCCTTTGGGTAGCGTGACCCAAGACTGGACATGGACATGCATCAGCCCTGATTGCCCCTTTCTCCTATTTGGGGTGCTCGCCCATCTCACACCCACACTCTCTTGCTTGTCCATGTGTGCACATATGCCCGAGGGCACACAGATGTGGAGTTGGCCAGGTGCTTCTAGTTGTGCAAGAACTTGCACCTGTAGGATCATTCTGAGGCTATAACAGTTGATTACATTTACTGAAGATTTGCTCCCCATTTGTTTCCTTTTTTTATTTTTTTCAAATTTATTTTTAATTGGAGGATAATTGCTTTACAATGTTGCATGAGTTTGTGCTGTACAAGAGCAGAAAGTGAATCAGCTATATGAATGCATATATCCCCTCTCTCTTGAGCCTCCCTCGCCCCCACATCCCAGCCCTCTAGGTCATCACAGAGCATCACAACACAGCTGAGCTCCCTGTGTTATAGAGCAGCTCCCCATTAGCTATCTATTTTACACATGATAGTATGTTTATATATAAATACACTATATATAAAAATATTTATATATAAATACAAGTATTTATTTCTATGAATAAATAAATAAATGTAAATAAATAAATGAATGAAGGTAAAACATTCAGAAAACAAATATCATGGCATCCAGTCCCATTACTTTATGACAAATAGATGGAGAAACAGTGGAAACAGTGGCAGACTTTACTTTTTTGGGCTCCAAAATCACTGCAGTTGGTGACTGCAGCCATGAAATAAAAGATGCTTGCTCTTTGGAAGAAAAGTTATGACCAACCTAGACAGCATATTAAAAAGCAGAGACATTATTTTGCTAACAAAGGTCCATCTAGTCAAGGTTATGGTTTTTCCAGTGGTCATGTATGGATGTGAGAGTTGGACTGTAAAGAAAGCTGAGTGCAGAAGAATTGATGCTTTTGAACTGTGGTGCTGGAGAAGACTCCTGAGAGTCCCTTGGACTGCAAGGAGATCCAACCAGTCCATGCTAAAGGAAATCAGTCCTGAATATTCTTTGGAAGGACTGATGCTGAAGCTGAAACTCCAATACTTTGGCCACTTAATGTGAAGAGCTAACTCATTTGAAAAGACCCTGATTCTGGGAAAGATTGAAGACAGGAGGAGAAGGGGACACCAGAGGATGAGATGGTTGGATGGCATCACTGACACAATGGACATGAGTTTGAGTAAACTCCAGGAGCTGGTGATGGACAGGGAAGCCTGGCGTGCTGCAGCCCATGGGGTCACAAAGAGTCGGACCCAACTGAGAGACTGAACTGAACTGATTTATATATAAATACACTACCATGTATACCATTAAATATATAGATCACTGCTACTCTCTCAATACAACACGCTCTCTCCTTCCCTCCCTGTGTCCACAAGGCCTTTCTCTACATCTGTGTCTCTATTCCTGCCCTGCAAATAGGTTCATCAGTACCATTTTTCTAGATTCCATATATATGCATGTTCCCTTCCAAGAGCCCTTAGAATCTCAGGCTGCAGTAAGTGCTCCATTACAGTTCAAGAGCCTGAGAACAGCTGCCCAGGCAGAGGCCATATGGGGAGTGCTGGGAGCAGAGGTCTTCCTGGGAGGGGCGGAGGACAGGGCTGGCCTGGAACTGAGCTGAGATGCAGGAGAAACTCACAAGGGTGAAGGCCCCTTGTGCTCCGGGCTGAAGGCAGAAGAATGGCAGGTGTTCGGGTCTTCTGTGATTCAGTCTTGATCCACTTCATACCTCCCTGCATTCATTCTACCCACTCCCTTTTTTTCAGCTTTCTGGGGTCTCCTTTCTGGGATCATCAGGGGGTCACAACCTCAGAAGAATAAAAGGCAGCAGGAAAAGTCAATGTGTGAAGTGGAACGGTAAGGACAGAAAGGGGAGTAGGCTTGGCCGAGCTTGAATGCAGACATTGACCAAGAGAGGCTGTTTAACTCACTGTGGCTCCAGCCAAATGGGGGCCCCGTTCTGCCAGATGTTTGGAATTTTCACGAAAATCACACATTTTAAATTTCTTTCGTAATATTAATCATTGGCCTGCTTTCAAATTATTTAAAGGCCAACAAAGCACATGTGTGTGCCAACACTATCCCCAGGACTGCTGTTTTGTGTTTTAGAAACTCACATATTCAAATAGCTGATTTAATTCCTCTGTATTTCCTGAAAGCAGTTCCCTAAGTACCTTCTAGAGTCTTGGGCACTCCACGGCCTCAGAAGCTGGGAGGTGGGGATGGAAAGAAGCTACTTTTAGTGACTCAGAGCGATTTATATTTCTTACACGATCAGACTATGGTGCACATCTCCTTAGAGAAGAAAATTACAAGAGGAACACTGCTTTAATTTCTGGTAGGGAAACGTGCCATGTGTTTTTCCTACCTAGCTCTACTTTTCTCACTAGAGTGTCTTGAAGGTCCCCGATAAGCTTGACTTTGAGCTGCTGAAATACTGGGACCTGGCTTTGGTGATGGTTATGGCATGACGCACTCAGTTATTGCCTCTGGGATTTCTCTTTTTTTAAAATTTATTTAATTGAAGGATAATTGCTTTACAAAATTGGTTTGATTTCTGCCATACATCAACATGAATTAGCTACAGGTATCCATATATCCCTTCCCTCTTTAACCTCCCTCCTATTTCCCATCATTTCCCACCCCTTTAGGTTGTTACAGAGCCCCAACTTGAGTTCTCTGAGTCTTACACCAGATTTCCATTGGCTATCTATATTACATGTGGTAGTGTATATGCTTCACACTACTCTCTCCATTCATTTCACCCTCTCTTTCCTCCCTACCAGCCCTTGTTCTTAAGTCTGTACTCTATGTCTGTATCTCCATTGCTGCCTTGCAAATAGGTTCATCGGTACCATCTTTCTAGATTCCATATATATGCATTAATATATATTTGTTTTTCTGACTTACTTCACTCTGTATAAAAGGCTGTATGTTTATCCACCTAATTAGAACTGACTCAAATGCATTCCTTGGGACTTGTGTTTGCATCAATGGGTAGACGAAGAGTTTATGGAAAGTATTTTCAAAGTTGTTTAAAATTTTATAAATATAAGCTATCATTTCCTTCAAATTTTTTAAATTTCTAAGAAATCTCTCAAACTTAATGCAGAGATTTCAGTCTCGACAGAGATGGCTTTAGTTTGCAATAGGTAAAATTGTTCTGAAAGAGAAAGGGGTGCTTTTGAGTTCTGAATTCTAAGTTCTGAAGGGAGCAAGCTCTGTTGTGCAGTCCGTAAGTAATAAATTGGAAAGAAAGCAAACCACATGAAACAAGAGCCTCTTTTCTCATCCCATTCAGGGTGAAAATGCTGGGTAATGGAGAAGAGAAAGAGCTGGAGGAAGCTAATGGATTGTTGAGTTGCCTTGTGTCCTCTCTGTGGACTGACTGGTAGGACCCCACTGGCAGTGGAGATGTGTATTCTGACTCTCCTGTCTGGAGACACTATCATCTGTAATCTGTCTGATATTCTTTATCCTACAATGGAATGGGAGCCATGAAACCTATACACAAAGAATACAGGGGTAGGGTGAAAGAATGGCATGGAGATGTGGGAGGGCAATCGCACATTCCTAGTGCAATCAACAAAGGGGGAGAGATTAGTTAAGGCCAAGAAAGCTGTCACTACTGGTAGTGCGCACACACCAGTGGATGTGCAGGATCCTAGGGGAGCATGGCCGATCATGAAGTGTGGACCATGCAGTCAGGGACTGGGGAAAGACCTATTTATAACTCCGAGGATGCCATCCTAGAATATAACAGTTCAGTTCAGTTTAGTGGCTCAGTTGTGTCCGACTCTTTGTGACCCCATGAACCACAGCACGTCAGTCCTCTCTGTCTATCACCAACCGCCGGATTCTACCCAAACCCACATCCATTGAGTCAGTGATGCCATCCAACCATCTCATCCTCTGTCATCCCCTTCTCCTCCTGCCCTCAATCTTTCCCAGCAACAGGGTCTTTTCAGATAAGTCAGTTCTTTGCATCAGGTGGCCAAAGTATTGGAGTTTCAGCTTCAACATCAGTTCTTCCAATGAACACCTAGGACCAATCTCCTTTAGGATGGACTGGTTGGATCTCCTTGCAGTTCAAGGGACTCTCAAGAGTCTTCTCCAACACCACAGTTCAAAAGCATCAATTCTTTGGTGTTCAGCTTTCTTTATTGTCCAACTCTCACATCCATCTATGACTACTGGAAAAACCATAGCCTTGACTAGACGAACCTTTGTTGACAAAGTAAAGTCTCTGATTTTAATATGCTGTCTAGGTTGGTTGTAACTTTCCTTCCAAGGAGTAAGCTTATTTTAATTTCATGGCTGCAGTCACCATCTGCAGTGATTTTGGAGCCCAAAAAAATAAAGTCAGCCACTGTTTCCACTGTTTCCTCATCTATTTGTCATGAAGTGATGGGACCAGATGTCATGATCTTAGTTTTCTGAATGTTGAGCTTTAAGCCAACTTTTTCACTCTTGTCTTTCACTTTCATCAAGAGGCCCTTTAGTTCTTCTTCACTTTCTGCTTAAGGGTGGTGTCATCTGCATATCTGAGGTTATTGATATTTCTCCCGGCAGTCTGGATCCAGTTTGTGCTTCATCCAGCCCAGCATATCTCATGATGTATTCTGCATATAAGTTAAATAAGCAGGGTGACAATATACAGCCTTGATGTACTCCTCTTCCTATTTGGAAACAGTCTGTTGTTCTATGTCCAGTTCTAGCTGTTGCTTCCTGCATATAGGTTTCTCAAGAGGCAGGTCAGGTGATCTGGTATTCCCATCCCCTTCTGAATTTTCCAGTTTATTGTGAGCCACACAGTAAAAGGCTTTGGCATAGTCAATAAAGCAGAAATAGATGTTTTTCTGAAACTCTCTTGCTTTTTTGATCATCTAATGACCATCAAATAGATGATCTGCTTTCACCAATGCCTGAATGTCTTACCGTCTCCACGTGGAAAAACATGAACCCTCCCTAGGTAGGGAACTGAGTCTGAGAAAGTTCTTATGCAACTAAAGTTATACGTTAAATTGGCAAGATTAAATTTTCTGCTGCTGAATAGAAGACTTAAAATAGAAATTAAGTTCCATTAAAGGAAAACAAAGAAAGTTCCATTCCTTACACCTGCCTTTGTGGCCTGTGAAAATTCATAACCATTACACAAATATAAAAATTTCCATTTGCACTGTAACCTGTTAAAATGAACAATAATTTTGCATGATGGTTAAGTAATCCTTTAAGTCATCTTGAACATAAACATGCTCTACCCAAAAAGCAGGAAAGAAAACGAGAACTTTAGAATGTCCGAAGACTTCTTATAAGGAATATTTCAACTCAACGCTGTGATGCCCATATTTCTGGTGAATGGGGAAGTATGTGTGATTCATTAAGCTCTCATTCATTATGAAAATAGACTACCAAATTATATTCTTTGTAAGTGAAATCATTATGGAAGTAATTTACAAAATACATTAAGCCCTTTCATGATCTTGCTAAAGGAAAAGCCAAATAGTTTTAAACACATTGCAAGGTCATTATCATTTTCCAATCTTAGATCTTACTTTTCATTAGTTATTTTTTGAAATATCTCTTACACAAATACCCAGATTTGATTACACTTTTGCACAGCACAACTTTTCATGTGTGCTAAGGAGAATCATGGTTTACCTAAGTTTTCATGATTGTAAAATAAAATTCGAGTTTCTTAAATACCGTGTTCAAATCTTCTTTTCTTTTCCTCTCAAATTTGTGAAATCCAGTCTTGCCCCTTCGAGACTGTAACATGATCTGTCATCTCTTCGATTTTTGTAATAAATCATCATTTAGAACTTATAAAAGCCACTTAGAAGCCAGGCAGCATGTTATAAGTTTAGAATATGGTTGTTTGACCCTCTAGGGGGTTTTAAAATCAGTTATCTACTGAAATTAAGGTAGAAGTCAGAGTAGATGGGATGTACTCCTGTGTTGTGCACACTCACAATGCTGTTCATTACCCAGAACACACCGGTCCGTACATGTTTGTTACCCAGGAAAAATAGAGCCCTATTCATTATTCATAGAGGTCCTCCTGTACAGTAAAGACATTCATTCTTTAATGGCTCTATGACTAGGGTGTTGTGAAGCCTGAAGATGTTATTTTTGGAAGATAGTTTACCAATTAAAAGCATACGGCACTGGATTGCTTAGTCATGTCCTCAACATTGATTAGCTATAATTGCAGATGAACATCAGGAGAAAACTGAAGGCATATTGCTATGTGCTTTTCTGCTTCCTTCAGACACCTCCCTGGGAATGGACTTCCAACTTTCAACCTCAGACTTTTTCTCCAAGTAACTTAAAAAATACACTAGGTTTGCTCCATCCCAAATATTTAATTATTTCCCTCTGAAATGTAATAAAATGTGTGAAGTTAATATAGAGGCGAGTGTTAGAAATGATTGCTTGGAAGTGAATTCAGGCTATGAAGACAAATAAGACCATATTCTTTTGTAAAAAATGGTGATACTTTATATGAAATTAAATATATTCTGCTTGTTTGTGGCTGATAAAAAATGGAAGCTGTTGGCCATAAATGTTTTATATAAATTCAGTGGAATTAAGTTTGGTTAGACTTTGACTTACCAATAAACGACATAGATCATGATCAGTGCTATTTTCTTAAGCATAGATCTAAAAATTATTGCTAGTTTGTATTTGCTATGCAGGCTGTAAGCCTAATGATTTATCACTCTTTTCCTTAATGTCTACTGATCTTTTAAAATGTGCCACAGTTTTGGTGTCACGTAGCCATAAACTGCTTAGAAAACTGTCCTATGTGGGTAAGAAGAGTACATTTGTGAACATTTAAAAAAATCTACACTAAAAAGAACACTTAATCATAAAATTCTTAATGAAAATATTAACATTGACAGAGAATATGTTAGAGGATTTTTCTGGACACACCAAGAAGCTGTTTTTCCTGGCTTGATAGGGAGCATATTTTATTGCTAAATTCTTCTACTTATTATTCAGAGTAATGACTAAGTTGAGGGAGTAAATTTTCTTTGTACTTCTGATGTCCATGTATATTCATTCCAACCATGAAGGTGAATTGGTAGAGTTTGAAAAGGTCTATAAATAAGAATTATTATTGAAACCATTATCCTTGTAACTTGCAGAAGAGAGGATATTTGTTATAAAAGAATCAGATATTTATTTTTTTAAGGAATTAGCATGGCTTCTTCAAATGAAGTCACTAAATAATATGACTATAATCTTTGCCAAGGTATCAAGTAAAATGTGTCAGTGATTGATACTATTTACTGGTTCTATAAAGCTGAGTGATTCTTTGTAGAGTGAAACATAGACAGCTTCGCTGTTGACTCCTATCCTCTCTCTCTTGTGACCAATAGTCTTTGTATAGCTTATAGATGAGATCTCTGTGACTGTAGACATTAAAGAGAGAGAAGTTAACTGTTCTGCTTGGTCTCAAAAACATTGCTGCAAACCCCTCCCATTGCTTTCCACAGAAAAACTAATACTGCTTTAAGGTGTGATATTTAACCAAGAAGTTTTATTGACTTGAATGTACAGGTAGATGCAGAAGAACCCATTCAAAATTTTCACTTCCCTTTTTCCTTTCTAGTGTCTATGCTAACTTATACTAAGCTTGAATGAATTTAATCATTATAATTAGAAGTTATTAGAAAACTCCCCAAATTAAAAGCTATGAATATGATGATTATTGAATTTTAGAATATTCAGATTGCTTTCCATTATTAAAAGTAACTTGATATCAAAGTATGATCAACCATAAGAAGGTTTAACCACATTAAAGTCTTTTAAAATTTCTTTGAGTCTCTTCTGATTCTCATCAACTGAAGGTTTTTTCTAATTTATTTATCTAAGTAACTTTCTGTTTGCTTTCATTTCTTATGTAGAAATATTAGGTTTAAAAAAAGCCCAGCCAGTAAATTATCTTCCTATTCCTTCAGAGCACAGTCCTAAGCTGAACAGATCTCTATTATCCTTGTAACTTGCAGAAAAGATGATATTTGTTATAAAAGAATCAGATTAGGTTTAAAAGAACAGATTAGGTTAAAAGAACAGATCTCTATGTAGTAAAATAGTTAAAAACAGCCTTATTTTATGGGTTCATCATCAGTTTTTTCCCCCAAAACCCAGCCTGACATATTGCTTATTTAATGCTGAAACAATTAATTATAGTTAACTTAGAGCTTTTAAAATTTGAGAAATCATTTTAATAGCAGATCCAGGTATTCCATTGGAAAAGACCCTGATGCTGTAAAAGGAGAAGACAGTGACTGAGGATGAAATGGTTGGATGGCATCACCGACTAAGTGGACATGAGTTTGACAAATTCCTGGAGGTAGTGAAGGACCAGGAAGCTTGGAGTGCTGCATTTCATGGGGTTGCAAAGAAGTCAGACATGACTTGGTGATTGAACAATAGCAATAAAGGTATTCCACTGATGAAAGTTAGCAACACATGGAGAGCTATCCTCCGTCAAGTCTGTGCCATCATTCATTTGCCTTAGGAAATATCATTGTTTATGATGCCAGATGATTTGAAAACAAAGCAAAGCTCCATTCATCTTTCACAAAAGCAGAAAAACTAGGGTAGTGACTGCCAAGATGCATGGTTCCAATAATCTAGGTATGTTGAATTACTGCTTAGTTACAGAATCATCTCTCATAACATTAATATCTGAATTTATAAAGTAAGACAAGGTTAAATAATCTTTTATGAACTACAAAAATGCAAGTTCATTAATCTGCAATAGGATTTTCATCTGTGCCACTCTTTTACATTTATGTATCTGATTTGGAAACATTTCAGAAACATGTGAGCTTTAAATAATGATATTATTGAAGGATTCTATTAATATTGTGAGCCATAAAGTCAAAATGAAATGCTATTCCTTATATATAATAAGCTTTTCTAATGATGGTCTAAATTGATGCTTAGCTAGTACTCTATTTGCCAAGATTGTTCCAAGGCAGAGAGTGATTGTAAAACCAAGTTTATAAACTAAATATTTTATTACTTAATATTTAAATGAATAGCCTAAAGTGTATTTCTAGGCATGAAATGGGCTTCCATGGTGGCTCAGATGGTAAAGAATCTGCCTATAATGTGGGAGACCTGGGTTCGATCCCTGGGTTGGGAAGATCTGCTAGAGGAGGGCATGGCAACCCACTCCAGTATTCTTGCCTGGAGAATCCCCAGGGACAGAGGAGCCTGGCGGGCTACAGTCCATGGGGTTGCAGAGTCAGACATGACTGAGTGACTAAGCACACAGAGGCATGAAATAACCTAAGATATATATCCAGCTGAGAAACTCACAATCAATGGAAAGGAGATTTCTGGATCACTAATAAATATGAAAAATTTTAAATAGCATGTCAATCATTGTTATGCCTTAACATATTTTCTGTTTATACCTTCTTGGCGACTGTTATTAACATTCTAAGTAAATATGAGTAGTGCTTAAGAATACAGGAAATACTTGCATTATGTTTCTAGCATACATATATGAAAACTAAATATAATTAAATAATTAGAGCTCTTCCAATTCCCTTGGCTAAACTCTGACATAACTATTAGGCAAAAATTTGATGAAGCATATCATAATATTCTCTCCTCAGAAGCTAAGTAACTCTGGCATTGGAGCCTTAGACGAATATTGTAAAATATGAAAAATCTGTGGTCCCTCTGCGTGGTCCCTTGAGATAATTAGCAACCCAGCTGGTTCTCAGTTGCCCTAAAGATATAATTTTAATGGGTTTATATTAGTAGTAGGTAAGCTCATAAGGCTCAGTAAATGTTAAATAGATTACTAGGATTTGGTTTGGTATACCGGGATGGGGAATACGTGTAACTCTATGGCTGATTCATATCAATGTATGACAAAACCCACTGAAAAAAAAAAAAAAAAAAAATAAATAAATAAAAAAAAAAGAAAAAAAAAACTTGATAAGAAAATTAAACACTATTTCTACCAGTTTTGGTCATTATTTACCCAAATTTACCTTTCTTTCTCTGTAACTCAGCAACCTTCCCTTTATGAAGGCATCTGGCAGAACTACTGTTGCTACATTTCTGATGACTTTTTCATTACAGGCCCTTGTTTTTCAAGAGGCAGGTTAACTAAGCAATTTTGATTTGCGCCAAGCTGAGATGTGGAATAGACACTTGAAGTCCGTTCTCTTGTTTTCATAAGATTTCATTTGAACTTATTTGTGCTACTTGATCTAAATCCACAAAGAAAAGAAAAAAAAAAACTTAAAAATTCATTCAGCTTCACATTCACGAATTGGTGCAACTGAGCAAAGGAATTACTTGTGTAATTGCCTCTTTTCCCCTTATTCATGACTTAAAAAAAAAATTATTCACAATGAAAAACTTCATACCTCAATGTCGCTATGTTTTTGTAAGAAATATTAACGCCCATTTGTTTTACATGCATGAGATAATGGTGAGACCCCTTTACTTTGTAAGGCATGGCACAAGTATCATCATCTGCATTTACTAGAAATTTGAGATATTCATTTTAAAACAGTATCTTTCTCATCATAAGTACTCACATTTACTGTATAAAACTTATAGAATGTAGAAAAGAAAGAGGAATATAAAATCAACCTACCAGGGACTTCCCTGGTGATCCAGTGGCTAAGACTCTGTGCTCCCAATGCAGAGGGCCTGGGTTCAATCCCTGGTCAAGGAACTAGATCCCGCATGCTGCAACTAAGACCCAGCCCAGCCAAATAAATAATTAAGTAAATAAATATTAAAAAAAAATTAAAATCAACCTACCTAATGCTATTACATTAAATTTCTTTCTTTTTTTTTTTTTTTACATTAAATTTCAATCTCTTTCTATGTCTCATGTTGTATTCTTGTTGTAGTCTTAGGAGCTTCTTTGGGAAAGCCCATCCCTTTCCACTTTCACATAGAGTTGTCACACAGCAGTAATGAGTTACCCCTGATGTTTCAGTATTCCCTCCACCTAGTTCACATACAATTCCATGTAGTATGGCATCCACTTCATTACTTCACTAGAATGTTTCTGTTGAAGTTTCCAGGCAGCCTATCATTGTCCATGTACTATTTTCTCCAACTTCCTTGGCTTTGATGTTCCCTGGGATTTGCTTCATCTTTGGAAATCTTCTAACTTGAATTCCATGATGCTACTTCATTTTTGTTCACTTCTTATATTTGCAACCAACCCCTATCTGTTGCCTTCATTTCCCTTGCTTTTCCTTTAGGTTACTATAGTCATTGATTTACTTTCATTTGTCAGTAACAGAGTAGCCAAATGACAGTGGCATAAACTACAGGATATTTATGAATTATTTAACAAGAAGTTAAGAGGTTGGCAGTCGGAGGGCTGATTGTGTGGCTCAGGACAGGAGCCCAGGATCTAGTTTCTTTCCACCCTCTGGTCTGTCATTCTCTATCCCTTGGTAATGTCTTGTCTCCTACTCACAAGATGGCCAACTAGCTCTAAGAAGACAGGTGTCTGTGTGCATGCTCAGTGTCCAGCTCTTTGCAACTCTATGGACTGTAGCCCACCAGGTTCCTCTGTCCGTGGGATTTTCCAAGCAAGAATACTGGAGTGAGTTGCCATTTCCTTCTCCAGGGGATCTTCCTGACCCAGGAATCGAACCTACTTCTCTTGCATCTCCTGCATGGGCAGGCTAGTTGTTTCCCACTGTCCCACCTGAGGAGGCAGAGGCAAAAAGACCTCTCTGTTCCTATATGTCTTTCCTTTAATCAGGAAAAATGCTTTTCTCATAAATCTTTTCCTTAGATCTCATTGGGCAACAAAACATTCTAGTGAAGTTAGGCGCACCCCTGCACTATTTAATGAAAAGGGAAATTTTCATGACTTGCTTCTGGGTTCTTTCCATCCTCCAAGGGATGACCATTTGTGATTCATCCCTTGGTCCTGGCATAATGCCCTGAACACAGTGGGGATTAGGGTAGCAAGAAAGAAGAGCCAATGATCATGGAGTGGATACCTGACGGGGTAACTCTGCCCACCTGTCAACGGTGGCTGCTCCTTAGAGATTTAATCTTCTTGTCTCCATATCTCAGCCTCTGAGGCTCCATTCATCTTATGCCCAGAGGGACTGTTGTGAAATAAACAGCTGGGATATGAATGTGCTGTATAAACAGGAATCTTAAGTCCTAGTAAATACTACATTTTCCTAATGAGACTCACAGTTTTGAAATAACGTTTTAGTAACTTTTTTTTTGTATGTATTGAACCAAGGACCAAACGGTGCTAATCCTTTCTGCAAAATGTATCTTCACCTTCTTTCCATTTACTATCTTCCTGTTCTGGTCTCAGTCGCCTGAAATCTTGACCACTCTGCCAGGGTTCTATGCGTTTCTCCTACTGACCTTTCTCTTGCTCTATGTGCTTGCTTCCTTAGGTGTGAGGTTCTTCATGATCTAACTTCTTTTTCCTATGACGCACAATATAAACAGTACTGTCAGGGTTCAAGTCTCTCAGCCAGACTCTCTCTTTTTCTTTTTTCTATCTAAACCAAATGCCAACATCTCCTTAATATGAGTTCTCATCTTTCTAGTCAAAGCTCTTCTATAAATGCCCATGACCTTCAAGGCTCATTCCAATACCTCATCCAGGCTCTACTATTGCCCTTAGCTGGAAAGTTTGACTTAATTTCTCACACCACCTCACACAGTGCGACACTATCCAGTGAGTGGACCAGGAAGGTTTGAGAGCATCGGTAAAGCAAGTTACTTAATTCTTTGGTCTGATTGGAATTTATAAGTTCAATTCAGTTCAGTCACGCAGTCGTGTCTGACTCAGCCATGTCTGACCCTTTGTGACCTCATGAACTGCAGCACGCCAGACTTCCCTGTCTGTCACCAACTACCTGAGCTTGCTCAAACTCATGTCCATCGAGTTGGTGATGCCATCCAACCATCTCATCCTCTGTCGTCCCCTTCTCCTCCTTCCTTCAATCTTTCCCAGCATCAAGGTCTTTTCCAAGGAGTCAATTCTTTGCATCAGGTGGCTAAGGTATTGGAGTTGCAGTATTGGAATTTATAAACCTACCTTAAACTGTTTCACCCTTCTGATGGGATTAAACTAATCTATGTTTGATTAAGTTATAATTCTTTCCATACTAGCCTTCCTACAAGTCTAGGACCTATGTTCAATAACCTAGGGCTGTATCATTGCATTGAATGCTTATTAAATCCTTAATGATTTTCAAATATCTTAAAATACATATACTATGTTATTACCCCCTCTTCCTCCACTTCAAATGTCCTTTCTATTGCATTACTTGCTATATATTGCGAGAATAATGGTAAACTACAGTGAGTACCAATGTGTGAGGAGAGAATAAGTTATGTGTGTAATCACTCCCCTCCTCTGGAGTGCAAGATGCCTACCACCTGTCTCTGACAAAAACAGAAGTTTGAGGGTCATGTCAAATATCATAGAAATAATGACTTGGCTACAGCATTCCCTAATCCTGCCCATCTTATCCTTTGTCCACTATGACACAAGAGGATATTTTGTTTCATCCTGATTTCAGACTTTGAGGGAAATAAATTCAAGTCACTTGAGGCCTACCAGTTAGTACAATATTGTGAAGGCAAAAATTATGCTGAAATTTTAAGAGGAAAAAAATATGATTGAACTTTTCAGAAAGAAATACTTGTCTATGGAACTTTCAAGAGGGAAAAATTAACTCGTAAAGAAGAGAAACTCATTTTTAAGCATTTTCATAGTTTAAATCAGGTTGGATCTTGAACTTGGGAGTCTTTTTGATGGAGTAAGAGAGGAGGAATTTATTAAAGAGAGGAAGAAGAGGTATCTAATGTGTTGTAATGATGATGAAGATGACTATGACAGTAGTCATGATAACAAACAAATTTCATGGTCAGTCTGGTCATTAAGAGCTGTCATCTGAAAAACATAGCTTTATAGAGAAGGTCCAAAAAACTGGACGTTACCCTACAATTATTTCTGAATAATGAGCTGACCCAAACACACACAGACACAAAAGTAAGCATTATCTTCTTTTTGGTCTTGCTGTTAGTAGTTGCATGAGTTTTGGGTTTCAATACATATTCCGGCCCAGCAAAGTTCATTAAGATAAGAAAATTGATAAGAATTTTCATTTTTATCCCATTTCACAAAACTTGAGTATAAGGCAGGAGCAAAGAAGTGAACAGATTCTCCACTTTGGAAGAAAATGCTAAGTCTAGTACGTGAAAACCTTTAAAGCAAGCAAAGCCCTCACAGCCCTCCCCAATATCTTCCTTCATGTACCCCACTGACCATTGCTCTTTTTTTCTCACTGCTTCCTTGTTCTGCTGCTTCGTCCCTTTCCTGTTCATCCACACGCTAGAAATCTGAGATAATGATTTTTGATCCAAGATTATGTAACATTTGAAGTTAAAAGGGGGACATTTTTGAGTCCAGAAACCAAAATTTTAAAATTAAAAAAGAAAAAAAAAACTACTGATGTCTAATGTATGCCTGCGTTGACTTTAGAAGGAAAAAAAAAAAAAAAAAAGCCAAACAGCAATAAGCCCAGTAATTAGAGCAGCGACTGTGCCTTGCTATTCCCGGTTCCCCTCTAATTGTTCATTTCTGCGAGGGCTGTGTGTTCCAGTAGGTCGTGAATTGCTGCTCACATTTAGAGCAACAATTGGCATGGCGTTGTCCTTTACAGCCACAAAAATATAGTTTAATAACGTAAGCTATTGACTTAAAAATACTTTGTCTTCCTAGATGACTTCGTTATGGCATTTAAAAGTAGCATTTCGGATGAGAACGAAGGATGTGCAGCCAATGAAGAAAAGAGGAACGCTTCCCTTTTATCCCCCTTCTGCTGCCGATTAGAAAGAAGTCCAGTCCAGGTTTTGCCTCCGACTCTGCCTCTGAATTTCGGCAGTGCTCTGGGTAGCACGTTTCTCTCCCTCCCCTCCTTTCTCCTTCCCTCTAGCCTCCCAGCGTCTGTCTCCAGGATTTCTCTCTTCCTATTTCAGGAGGACTCTCACAGGCTCCCTCAGCCTGTGCGAAGCTGAGGTTTCCCCTGGATCTCGTCTATCCCCAACACATACCTCCACGCACACACGTCCCCGAGAACCCCGCGCTCACACCGACACACACTCGCGCGCGCACACCCTCGCGGTCGCCTGTCCATCTCCCTCCCGGGAGAGCCGGCGCGCGTCTCCACCTTCGCCGCACACTCCCGCTCGCCGAGCTCGCAGCGCGCTAGGATTCTTGCGGCTCGGAAGTCGGATCGCAGCGCTCAACCCCTATGGTGGTTTTTGGAAACATTTCTTTTCCTCCTTTTCCTCGTTGTTATTGCACCGTTTTCGGTCTGGGGAACTAGAGCAGCGAGGCGGCTGCCTTCCCAGCCAGCCCCGGTTGGCTTTGCCATCCTCCATCAGGCTTATAAAAGTTTGCTGAGCGCAGTCCAGAGGGCTGCGCGGCTCGTCCCCTCGGCTGGCGGAAGGGGGTGACGCTGGGCAGCTGCGAGGAGCGCGCCGCCGGCTCTGGCGGGCTTTCGGCTGGAGGGGCAAGGTGAAGAGCGCACGGGTCCCGGGGTTCACGGAGCTGGATTTGCATGTTGCACCATGCCTTCTTGGATCGGGGCTGTGATTCTTCCCCTCTCCGGGCTGCTGCTGTCTCTCCCGGCCCGGGCGGAGGTGAAGGCTCGGAGCTGCGGCGAGGTCCGCCAGGCGTACGGTGCCAAGGGATTCAGCCTGGCGGACATCCCCTACCAGGAGATCGCAGGTAAGCGCGGGCGCGCGGCCCGGGCCGGCTGCAGCCCTCGGCGGCCGCCCGTCCCCCGGGCCGCCGGAAGCCCTCCGCCTTCCCCCTGTTGCTGAGTTGTGGTGTTCACTTTCTGCCGGGGGCTCCCCGGGCCGCCGCGCCTCCGTGCCGGGCGGCGGATGCTCTGGGCTGCTTCTCCCGCGGAGGGGGGGAAGGTGTGCGTCTCCGGCTGCCTCATTGTGTGTGCACACGCGGGAGCGCCCTCCTTCCCTCCCTCCCTCCCGCGCCCTCGCGCTCCGCTCGGTCGCTGGCCCTGGCCGAGCGGGCCGGGGAGCCCGGGACCCCCGGGGGCGGCCGCGGCGCGAGGGCGGCACGCCGAGTCGGGCGCCCACCCCGCGCCGCTCGCTCAGGCAAACTTGGAAGAACTGCGGCCGCAGTTTGCCCAGCGCCACCGTCAGAGTGGCGCCTTCTCCGCTCCCGCCCTCGCGCCGGCGGGGGCGGTGGAGCGACGCGGAGGGCTCCCCGGCCCCTCGCTCCTGCCCTCCGGGGAGGCAGAGCGCCCGGCGCCCGGGCCGAGGGTGGGCGGGCGAGCGGGGCTGGGGGTAGGGGACGCCCCCCCCACCCCTTCCACCCGGGGACTCGGCCTCCGACGTCGGCGGTTCCGGGCGGCTCTGGGGAGTTCGCGGGCTGCCCGTTTCAGATTTGGGGCGGGCTTTGCCGTTCCGGCTCCCCAGGGCTCCCCCGATCGCGGTTGGTCACTCGCGGTCCGGGGGACAGCTCTGCCGCCCCGCGCGGCGCCCCGTCCGGAGCGCGGCCTCGTCCGCCCGCTCCGGGGAGCTGAGTCAACTTCAGCGGGTGGCTCGCCAGCGGATGCGTCCCGGGGGTCCCCTCGGACCCCGCGTCCCCCGGCCGCGGGTGTTCCTCCCTCGAGAGCCCCCAACCCCCGGGCCGGGCGCCGGCGCGCGGGGAGCGCTCGGTCTCCGAGCACTTGCGCGGTCGCTTGGGTGCATGTTTTCCGGCTCTTAGTTCCAACCGAACCCGAGCATCTCGGGGGCTCAGTGAATGAAACGTGTTGGGGAGAGGCTGCGGGAGCGCGGAGCTGAGAGGGACAGCGAGGGGCCAGGGGATGCTGTGAGGGCTGCTCAAACCCGGCAGCCGAAGTCCTCCGTGACCCCCAGATGCTCGCATCGGAACCCTGGATTTCCACCAGCCTCTGCGTTTTGCCCAGGAGCTGGCCTCTACTGTGTGAAAAGCATTTTGCATACGTAGTGGGATTGCCGTTTTATGGTTGATGCACAAACTCTACAAGTGAGGGTTTTTACTTATCCCGGAATGAGCACGTTTCTAGAAATGTAGGCACTGAAAAAACAAAAAAAACAAAAACAAAAAACAGCTTATACATCAAGCTAACAGCGCGGAGCATTATATACAGGGAGAGGTTTTCAATTCTGAGCCAGACGTAGGCAGCCTCTGGTGAGTCGGAGGCGGAACCTGTGGTGAATTATAAGACCACTTTTCTCTCTCTGTCACTTCATCTCGCTTTTCCAGAGCTCCTTAATTTGTTAATCAATGCGTAGAGAGCGACTGCCCCCACAGATCCGTAAGTTTCTTAACTCTCCTTCCCCTTTGTCTACTGTTATTTCATTCTTTTTAATTAATTGATAAGGATCAGCTTTGCCCTTTTTTCCCTCCCCCAGTCTCAGGGAATTCAACTTTTTAAAGGTTTAGAGTATGGATCACTTTTTTCTGGGAACTTTTTCTCCTCTAATCTGGGTTTTTTCAAACTATGTCTTTTAAACACACATATTTCCCAACATGATTTCAGAAAAGGTATCTCCAAGAAGAAAATAGTTAAGTATTTTTAAATTGCTTCTGTATTATTTAATGAATAGTGGGGCTTTCAGGAGACTACAGGTCTTTACAACAATGCAAATCTCCTTAATATCAAAGGGAAGGTTTTCAGTGTATATGATTTCTGTAGGCACCGTTGACTTTCCTGAAACATTCCCAGTGGTTGAAATAAATCCTTTAGTAGATTTTTAGCTACAGGTTTCCCCCCCTTTTTTCCATCCCCCCTTTGACAATTACAGGGCTTGTTAATTAGCTATGAATTTCTAAAATGTGTGCACTTTCTGTTAAATTCTCTTTCTAGGACTAAGGGGATTGTTGACTTTGCATAAAGCTTCCTGACTCTTGGTACCCTTTGAAATACTCAAGCTATAGGTCATTGGGGGGTCAGAGCACATCTGATAGGAAAAACAAATGAAATGAAAGGTACCTGTGTATTAAGGATCAACGTTTTTTCAAGGTAAACTTTACTCAATGCTACCTATCACTGTTGGAAGAATCATTTGTGTCCTGTTGTTAAATGAACCCACTCTTCTTCTCCTCCCTAGTTCCTGATATTATTTACTTTTAATTATCTAGTATATGGTGGTTATCCTTCCCTTCAACTCCTTCTTAGCCTTTGCCTTGTTTGGACTTTTAATGGGTTGCTTGAGAAACGGCATGTGCTGTTAGTCTGCCAGGGAACATGAATTTAAAGGAACTGCTGTTCAGATTTCAGGTTCATGAGAGCTGTTTCTAATTGAAAGATATTTGCAGGTAGCTTGCCTGGTAAAATAACTGAGAAGTAATGAGGACTTTATGTCTCATCATGACATTATTAAAGTTTTACTCAGAACTCACAATTGTGAAATAGTGTTGCCCTTTTCTATTCTAGGATAAAAGGGAATTCTTCAAACTCAACAGATGAGGGGCTGTGATGGGTCATATATAAAGTTTGACTCTCAGAGAGTGGTTGGGAAAGAGGAGGCCTTCAAGGGGCAGCCTGTACCATTAATCTTCACTCAGCCCCGATTTTAAGCCATCCCAGGCAGATCAGATAGACTATCTGTCCTTGTTTGAAAGACCTCCAAAGGAGTAGACTCTTGAGCGCCTCTCAGCAATCCATTCTGATACTTAGTAATTTTTGTGGTATCCAAACGTTTCCAGATATCTAGTCAAAAACCTTCAAAGCGTGCTTGCTTATTTTCTCTTGTTCTGTCTTCTGGGAAGATATTGAGCCATGTATCATCGGCTTCTTTGTTAGGACTGTTATTCTGATCAAAGGTCAGTGAGAAACATGCTGGTTTTTCTTCCAGCACCAGTAATGTTATCTTGTTTTCCAATCCAAGTCATACTGATGGCTCCAAACTTGTAAAGGAACTCACAGCTGAGAAGAGCATCTGCTTAAAAGGCTGGGCAATTCAGGGGATGTTGTTTTATGCTTACGGAGCCTCTGTTTTATGCTTTGAGCCTTTTTGGAGTCATTAATTACAATATGCATGTGTTGCTGACTAGTGGTAATTTATTGGCTTATGTTAATGTTTTTCATTTATCTAATATAACTTTACTTAACAGTCCCTTATGTAGAAATTACTGTGTCCAGCACCTGTGTGACAATATTACCCACTTTAAAAACATTAAACATTGTCTGATTGACTTTTTCTAATAACTTAGATACTGTCATTATCCCCATTTTAAAGATGAAAAGACTGAGCAACAGATAATTAACTTGCCTGAGGATGACTCAACTAGAAAGTGAGGAGCCTAGAATTCAAATGCAGGCACTCTGACCCCAGGCACTGGAGTCCATACACTTCATCTTGCCCACTGCCATGCTGTATTTCTTGAATGAATGCATGTAAAATCAGTTCTGTTCTCATCTAATACCTATGTAGCCTGTTATTCTCAATCACCATATGCTTTCACTCACAGTTCAAGCTGAGAATTTTTCTATTTATTTGCAACATCTACAATTTTGTGAATTTGGGTTTTATGCTGTCTGGAATTGGCTATGCTTCCACCACTAAATTGTCTGTGTATTTGTGCATTTTCCTAATCGTTGTATAGATGTGGCTTTATAAAAGATAAAAAGTAAAAACATGTGTCGGGTGTTTTTTTCAATATACTGGGCCTACTTTCTGAATATTGGGTTAGTCCAAAAAAACTTACTATAGGAAATTATCATGAGGGTTAGAAGGAGGAGGGAAGTTTATCTCCAAAAATTAGGGGGGAAAAATATAACTAACGCTGTTCTCAATAACTTACTCTGTCAACTTTTTCCTATGAGTCAGGCTATATTTAGCTCAATACTAAGAAAGCATAAAATTCTCTCCTGCCTTTTTGATATCAGTTTATCTCAAAAATATGTAAATCTATCTAAAAAATCTAAATTAAAAAAAAATAAAAGAACATTCTCTAATATTCCAGGGATATACTAGTGATTGTTTTAGTCTTTGTTTATCATTTTCAAATCTCAGAATATGTAACACTTTATCTTACCTGGCCTGGGTCCAGCAGTTCCTTCCTTTTCTTGGTGGGCTTCCCAGGGAATAAGCCCGCCCTTCTGCTCCCCAGCAAACCAACTTCTTTAATACATTTGCTGTTAACCCAACTCTTTTTTCAATTTACATGTAGATATCACATTAATGTAAATGAAAAAACAGTGTTTGAAAGTCTTACTCTTTAAATCTCCTAGTTAGGGATGAATAATTTAATTTCCATTTAACCGCCTTCTTCACAGAGTTCTGATTTCCTAGTGCTCTGTTTCGTTAGATGATGTCTTTAAGATCCTTTCGAAGAACAGTGTGAGGTATAAATGAATTAGTGGAACTTCAAATGGTTTTTTTATGATTTGTCAAGTCACTAGATTACGGAAAGGTTCACATTAATTCCAGGTATCAAAGCAATCTAAAATCTGGGCTATTAGGAGTACCACTTGTTAGACTTTTGATTTGGGAATTAATTTTAGAATGATCCTTGCAAACAGAGTTCTCTTAGCTGATTTAATTAGAAGATGATATGTCATCACTGAGAATAAGAGTTCATTTGAGTTGACTGATACACTTTTTTACATAAAACTCACATCTTTTAACTGTGCCACGTCGTAATAGCTTGTGAGCAGAAATGTAGGCCACTATCAAAAGTGGTTTAAAATGTACAGTGAGATGTTCTTTAGAATATTGTAGTATAAGCATTGCATTATAATTTATGTGAGAGGGTGACCACTGTTCTTTTGCAGTTATGCGTATTATGAACATTTAACAGAATATAAAATTATTGAGTCTTTTTAAAACAAAGGGACATACCATTCAGTCACAAGATTTTTATAGAAATATGATTTTAGAATAAAAACTCTAGTAAAGGACTTATTAATAAAATAACTCATTAGCTTAATCTTTCAGACCCACAAAAGTAAAATCCTAAATAAGACTGTTTTTTTCCTCCTTAATTCATATCTCTCAGAAGGCCAGCAAGGTGACTTAGAGTTGTCTTGCCTGTATAAACAGGAAAAATTACCATTTCAAACTGGTGCTTATATAATTTTGCAGACCAAATTCTGCTCTCTTAAATTCTTTAGCTGGTGCATAATGAGACTTTAAATAGTTTCATATTTTTTTCTCCAGTATTATTCAGTTTTTAGTGATTTACATGACAGTGTATGATAGTGTAGTTGACTCTTTGGGATGGCATGTTTGTAAATAAAGGATTTCATAGTATTAATTCTTTGGTGAAGGTTTAAAAACTAATAATCCTGGATGGACATATTTAAGAGTTTTGAATGTTCCAGGATGAAAAATATTTTTAGACAAATGCAGTTAGTAACAAAGAAAAATAGAAATTTGACTCCACATTTACAGATTATCCAGGCTATTGATTACTATTACAACCTATTGTTCATCTCTTTTAGGCATTTGTTTCTCATTTCTCTAATACATAGTTCTTGTTTACCTACTATGTGTAAGTCACTGTGTGGTGCTGGCTGTAGGGCACCAGGGAATTTTAATCCCAGCAGGGAAGCAGAAATTCAGGGCACCTTCAGCAGTGAATGGGCGAGATGAGCACGCAGCACTGGGGTACCTGACTCTGGGAAAGCGTTTAATAGGATCCTGTCCTCTGATCATAGGGTTATGGAAATGCCTCCTTGAGGAAGAGTGATGGGCTCTGAAGCCAGAATAGAGAGTCAGAGGGAGGAGGGGGTCGAGGGAACACACATTACCTGTGTGGTAAGAAGGCCCCGAACCCGGGGAAACAGCCACTGAAGGGGCAGAGGGTACGAGAGCCTTGGGAGAAGAGCCTGAAGAAGTCAGTGTTAGTCGCTCAGTCGTGTCCGACTCTTGGCGACCCCGTGGCTCTGGCCCACCAGTCTCCTCTGTCCATGGAATTCTCCAGGCAAGAATCCAGTGGGTTGCTATGCCCTACTCCGGGGGATCTTCCCGACCCAGGGATTGAACCCGCATCTCCTGCATTGGCAGGTGGATTCTTTACTGTCTGAGCCCCCAGGGAAGCCCAGGACTGGGTTGATGACTGGTGATCCAAGGTGGCCCAAGCGCATTGACCAAACGTGGTTTACTTTTTTGCTGCAGACACGGACCCTTAGTGCTAAAGCCTGTTGGCTAAAGTCAACTGTTTATAGCTCAAAGAAGCAGATTTTTAACTACTTAGAACCTCCCTATTTTGTGTACCCTGGGCCTATAAAAGACTCTTAAGTGGCTGTGCCCTTAACACCCTGTGGCTGAGCACCGTTGCCCAGAGACCTCATCCCCCTTGCCTGGCAGGATCTTCAGCGCTTCCTCTTCCTTGCAGGGGACTCTGGTGCCTCTGCAAGTGCTCAGCTCTGAGGGGCTTCTCCAATGGCAGCCTGTCCACGTGCCTCCCAAATAAAGCTTGTTCTGTCTGCTTGGCCCCGTCTCTTCCCTTGACCAGTCTTGTAATCTGTCCAACTCACTGCAGTGAATATGGCCTTTAACCCAGAGCAGTGAGAAGCGGTTGAAGAAGTGTTTTAATCAGGAGGGGACATGGTTTTGAGTGTTAGTTTGGTTGCTTTGGAGAGCACTGATTGGAGGAGAGCCAAAGGCAGATACAGGAAGAGGGGAGATGTTAACATGACCCAGAGTGGTGACTGTGGGAGTGGCAGGATGTAGAAGGGTTCGAGGCATGTTTAGGAAGTAAAATTGAAACCGCCCAAACCATCGATCAGTCCATTTATTGAACATCTACTGTGTGTCTGACAGTGAATAAGTACTGGGGTGTGTGTGTGTGTGTGTGTGTGTGTGAAATAGAGATTGAGAGAGAGAATCATGTGTCCCAGAAATGTTTATCAAATAAACAAGGTTATATAAATACTTCGACACAGGTCATATGTACTTTTTAGTGGCAACAGAATATCATGAGACCAGCAGAGGAACTATTAGGAGTTTTAGAGTCACCAAGAGAAAAAGATTTCCCAAATAGACCTGCATTATTAACTCTCAGAAAGTATAGAATTATCAAAATATATGTCATCAGCTGTGCTCATTTTGAAATTCAAGTAAAAAATGTATGTTTTTTTATATAGTGTACAGTGTAAAAAAATATATTTTTAAAATTTTCACTGAGATGAAGAATGAGTTTCCCTGGTGACGCAGGGGTAAAGAATCTGCCTGCAATGCAGGAGACCTGGGTTTGATCCCTGGGTTGGGAAGATTCCCTGGAGGAATCTCTAATGCTCTTGCCTAGAGAATCCCCGTGGACAGAGGAGCCTGGCAGGCTGCAGTCCATAGGGTTACACCGAGTCAGACATGATTGAGTGAATAAGCAGAAGCAGCAAGATGAAGACTATATTAAATTGTTCCGGGGGACATATGTACACCTATGGCTGATTCATGTTGATATTTGACATAAAACAACAAAATTCTGTAAAGCAATTATCTTTCAATTAAAAAATAAATACATTTATTAAAAAAAAAGGTTACTTCATTGCCCAAGATGTGTCTATGGCTAAAGTGGCAAATTACATGATTGACTATTATGATAAGAATCATATTAGGAAGAGATTTCTTTGACCTTGCTGAAAGGAGGAGGTAAAATTTTATTGGGAGTGTTTTAGTTAGGGTTCTCCAGAGGAACAGAACCAAGAGTATATATCTCTTATGTAAATATACGGGAGACTTACTAGATAGATAGATAGTTAGGGATATAGAAGAGGAGATTTATTATAGGAGTAGGCTCACGTAGTTACATAGGCGAAGTCCCACAGTGTACTCTCTGCAAACTGACTACCCGTGAAAGCAGGTGGGATAGGTCAGTCTGAATCAAAAGGGAGCTCTGATGTCCATGGGCAGGAATATGTGGGCATCCTAGCTTAAGAAGAGAGAGGGGATTTACCATTTCTCTGCCATTTTGTTCCATTTAGGAGATCAAGCGATTGGCTGATGCCTGCCCACATTGGTCACTCAGTCTGCTGAATCAAGTGCTAATCTCTTCCAGAAACACCCTCACAGACATACCCAGAAGTGATGTTTTGCCACTTATCTGGGTGTTCCTTAGGCTGGTTGAGTTAACATGTAAAATTTACCATCACAGGAACCTTGAAGAATGGGTCACCTTTGACGGAGGGCCATGAAAGAAGCCAGTAGGGTTGGGGTTAACTGGGTGAGCAAAATAAAACTTCTGGGGGAGAGTCAGAAAGGGATTGATTAAGAGCTTGTGAGAAGTGATGTTGAACAGATAGGGTGGGGTTGGAGTTTTGACGGACGTTGGGTGTCCTTGGCTTTATACAGCAGAAAGTTGATTATCCTCTGAGAGTCAAGGCAGTGAAGGAACATGACGAGAGTATTGCTTTAGGTCAGGCAAGCTCTATAAACAGGATGGAATAGAGAGGGGTCATGAAGAGTTCGGAGATGGAAGGAGGACAGCTAGGGAGCGGTTTTCGGTACACACATGAGCAGCTGAGGGCACAGATGAAGATAAGAGGCAGAGAAAAGGGTGAATGATGTCATCAGAGAAAGAAGAGGTAAAATTAAAAAAGAAAAAAAAAACTTTAAAAACTGCTCTGCTACTTAGAAGTTCCCCGAAAAAGGTTTAAAGAGGACAAGCCGTTGAAACTCTTGCCTGAAAGAATCTGTGTCACTTAAGATGCTTTTGGCTTCAGGTCACAGAAAATCCTGACCCAACTGTTTCACACAACCAAGGAGAGCCATTCGTTTACATGCAAACAAGTCTCAACATAGAGCAGTTCTAGGGCGGGAAGGTGGAAAGTGAACAGTATGACCCACTCTCAGGTTCTCCCCATCTTTTGACCCTTCTGTCCTCAGTCCGTCCATCATCCACATCAGCTACAAGATGAAAACCAAGAAGGCTGCTGGAGTACCAAGAAGCAAAGCCTCATTACAATGCGCTGAGTCACACCGAGGGACCATGCCTTCCCACGCGCATCTCTACATTGATGAGGCAGTCTGTCCTCGGAAGTCCCCCAGTGTATCACCCACCCTTCTCATTCCACAATTGCTTCCTATGCCCATGCTTGGAAGACAGAGGAAAAGGACTGTGGCTGTCGATCTGAACTTGTTGTTTAGTTGCTCAGTCGTGTCCAACCCTTTGTGACCCCATAGACTGTAGCCCGCCAGGCTCCTCTGTTCATGGGATTCTCCAGGCAAGAATACTGGAGTCGTTTGCCATTTCCTCCTCCAGGGGATCTTCCCAACTCAGGGATCGAACCCAAGTCTTCTGCATTGGCAGGTGGATTCTTTACCACTAGCGTCACCTGGGAAGCCCAAATAAAGAAATAAAACTAAACTTGAGTCATTGATTATTTTGTATTAATAGTACAAAAGGAGTGATAGATATTACATGGCTCTTCATGTGATGAAATTGTTAGTATAAAACACCATTTGTAAAATGGTCTTGTCAAAAGATTGAACACATACTCCTCAATGTTCATAACAGCACTATTTACAATAGCTAAGACATGGAAGCAACCTAAATGCCCATCAACAGAGACATGGATAAAGAAGATATATATAATGGAATATTACTCTATACCTGCTTGGAAGAGAAAGGAAAAGGACTGTGGCTGTTGACCTGAGCTAGTCACAGATATACAGTAAGAGGGCTGATAGCCTTTTGCATTTTCATGACCACTAAATTGGTTACTTAATCTTTATAATCTTAATAAGAATCCCGAGGAGTTGAGGGGTAATGGAGAAACTGAGAGGGATGACTTAGACTATCTGAATTAATTAAATATTTAGCATTCTTGCTTTAGACCCATTTCTCAACACTGGCCAGTGGTGAACTAATGCATGTAAAATGATTGGCTGTCTAGAGGGTAGTGTGTGGGGAGACCTGATTTGTAGCATTTGCCAATTTTTATGGTCTACATGTTCCCACCATGGCCAATTTTGAGCCACTAACAGATTAACAACCAGCTCACAAAATTCCAGAAAATTTAACAACTGGCTTTTTTGAGTTGTTGGAAGGAACCAGGGCTTATCCTGGAATCATATGAGATATTAAAAAAAAAAAAAAAGAAACCTACAATTGGGCTTCATCTTCAGATATTCTGACTTAAGGGGTCTGGGAAGGTAGTCTCCCTCCCTTCCTCCCTCCTTCTCCTTTTTAAAATTTCCCAAGGAATTCTGATGTGCATGTGGGGAGGAGGGCCAGTGATCTGGAGCAGTGCTTCATACACATTGTCATGCGTCAGATCACTGGAGGACTTCTCAAATGCCTGGGCCCTACCCCCCAAGTTTCTGATTCAGTAGTTCCAGAACAGGGCCTGGAATTTACATCTTTAGCAAGTTCCGGGGTGATGTTGATACTGTCGATCCTGGAACCATCTTTTGAGGAGTGTGGGAGCCACACTCTGAGTGCCTTCAGCGTGGTTTTAAACACATTTTGTTGTGTTTTTTTTTTTGGTTAGGGTAGCCAGTTCGATTTGGGCAATGATTTTGCATTGTGTTTCGCCTTGATCTTGGCTAAGAACCTCCACCCAGAAAGCGTCTCTGCTCCAAATTGCACACACACCCAATTTCCTCTGCCTTCCTCCAGATGTCTACATTGGCCACTAGGGGGACCAAGGGAAAGCGAGTGGCTGGATTAGTTCAAACCTTAATTACCTGTGCCTGGAGCAGCCCGGGTCTCACCCAGCTGACTGGGGCGTTTCTGCTTGAGGAAGAGAAAAGGACAACATTGCTTGAAAGGGAAACTGGGAAAGGAGTATTTAAGTTTCTTTCGCAGTAGCATCCCTATTATTCTTTGCTAATATGGTCGGCTTTCTGTGAGTAAGTAGGACACATTTTGGGGCCCTTTTTAGAAGGTATCTCTGGTCAAGAGTGATTCCAGCCTCAGCTCTCCGTCTCTGAGCTGCTTTTTCTGTGCAGATTTAGCCATTTGTTCTGACTTCCAGATATAAGGAGACCACATTAGAGCTGGTCACTCTTCATTTTATACGCATTTAATTAAAGATGTAGCATAATGCATTCTGGGCATGCACACCTGTGTCCGGTAGGCTTTATCGGCTAGTGTGTTTGCTTCTTATTATGTCTCGGATTTCTTGAGAAATTGACTTTCTCTCTTTGTGTCCTCAGCAGAGCTGAGATTAGCAGAGGCCAGTGCTCCTCTGCTGAATTTCAGGCAGCTAGGGGTGTTTCCATTCAAGGTTGCAGTGGAGTGGAGGCCACTCTGTAAAAAAAGCACTCTGAGGTCTTCCAAAAAAGAGATGAGTAACTATCAATTATTATTTTCTTAATGGATCAGAATAGTGCAAAGTCAATAGCACTTTTGCAATGAACTTGAAAAAAAGCCACCATGCTTTTTTGGCTAGTATAGATGTTTGTAAGTGACGGGCCTTAATTTTTTTCTTGGGAAAGTAAGAAAATATTATCCTTTAGTTGTTTGCTTATCCTATGTTATTCCGAATCCTAATTGGGAGTTTTTAAAACTTAGAAATGAAACCATTTAAAATCACTTGATTTTTTTTTTCTTTTTTTGTAGCAGAAGTTTTAACAAATGATTTTGAGGAGTTATAGTGATCGTTGACATAATTGGAGCTCTATTTAGAAAATAATCTTTAATTCTCAAGTATTAATAGCAGTTAATATTCCTGAAATGTAGGGTTTCTGAGCATTCCTACTTGATCTGTTCCAGCCTCTCCTGTAGCTACATGTTTGTACTGAATTTAGGGAACATAGCTAACTGTTACTTTTACATTATCAAGTGCTAATGTGTGAAAGGCTTTTATTGTGCTTTTACTACTCATTTGATTATGTGGTTATCTTATTCAATATTCTCTCACAGACTTGGGGGTATTCAGACACCAGGAGGTCAAGTACTATGTTAAAAGCTTAGGCCAGTCTTTTTATATGACTGCCATAAAGAATATATTCATTTCGCTTACATTACCACATGGCTCTCATAAAAGGTCAATTTCAATTGAATATAATAGGTTGCAAATGGCAAATCTTATGTCATCAACAACAAAATTAATACATATAATCTCTTTTCACGTACCACCTTCCGTTTTTTAGAAAAAAATAACTTGAGAATTTCTTAAAATCAGAGATCTTCATGATATGTTTTGTAAAATAGACATATCAAAGTTGTATAAACATGTTTTTCTATTTTAATCAAGAAAATATATGTAAGCATATTTAAATTCCAGCTAAAAGAATACATTAGGTGCAACAGATATTCACAGCAAAAAACCATGAAATTATGCCTTTTCATTTTGTCATATTAATTTAACAAATTATCTTTGAGTCAGTTTCTCAGCCTGGGTTATTGCTGTAAAGATAAATTCAATATTGTGAGAAGGTATATGCCTAAACATAAACTAATTGCTATGATTTAAGAATGGCAATTTATTTTTATCCAGCGTATGCTTAGTAAATTATACAAAGGTTTGCAGTTTAACAGAGGGTTGACTATATGTAAAAATATAGGTTATGATGGTCTTAATTCTATGTGGTAACCAAGGGTGCATATTATAACTGGAATAACAATTTCCTATAACTGAAAAACCTGTCATGCATCTTAAAGTGAGTTTTAACCTTGCTAACCATGAGTCTATCAGGTACAACTCTTGACAAAACCATTGTGATTCCTCTGAAATATTTATTTTCAAAAATATCATGTATACTTGAAAAAAAAAAAAAGTTAAAAAATGCCTTCTATGTTGAAAGGCTTTGAAATAGTATTCTTCAGAAAAAAATGAGCCTCTCTCCAAATTACTATCATCAGGAAAAACAGAAAGATGGAATATAAATAAGCCAGAGTAGGCTTTTCCCAGGTTGACACTCCCTGAAGCGATCTTCATTCTGGGCTGCGCACAATTCGGATTTTAGCCTAATGAAGCATCAGAGAGAACCAGGGTCCTAAAAGAGAAGCCTGGAGGTTTCTGAAGTCCCAGACGGCCCATCCCCTCCTTCTGGAAGGTGCCAGGGACGCCCAGAAGGAGGCTCTGCTGTGTAGCGCCAGCCCATAGGTGTACCACATTTCAGCCTGGTTCCTGTGGAATTGATTTTCACGGCTCATGACAGAAGCTGTTTTCAGCCCTTGAAAAGGAAGCGGCTGGGCTGATCCTCACACAAACAGCAAATTGCTCCCTGGCTTTCAGAGCCTTCGGGGTCTGTTACCTGAAGGTCCTAATGGCCTTTTAACAGTGTTTCCAGCTGAGCAGCAGATGTAAAGGATACTGAACATTGAAAGCACTGTTCTTTTTTTCTCCTCTCCCCCCAAAGAATCATTTTTTTACATTGTACAAATACCGTACCCTAGGACCCATTCAGCGGCATGTTAGATTTTTAAAAACTGAACCAGATCTCAGAGAAATAGACTGTCGGTGCCACACGTCTGCCACCGTGGCAGGCCTCGTGTGCCATGAGCCTGCCCCCTGGGAGCCGAGATTATGTCAGCATTAGTAGAGGCTCCATTTGGTAATATCTCATCAGGGACAAAAGTAATTAATGGGGCCCCAGAAAGCCTCGAAAACCCCTTATACTTTCAGTTCATTCCTTTTGATCCTGGAAATGACAGTATATTTCTGGAGGCCGTATATTTAATTTTTAGAATTATATCCAGCCTGCCCTTGTTTTCCCTTTCTGGTGTTTTGACGGTGCGTTTTGTCTTCCTGCGGGGTGGGGTGTGAAGGGTTTCCGCAAGGGGCAGCTATGTGCTCTGTGCAAAATGAACTTGAAGACCTTTACACTAAGGTTTGAGCTGAGGGTGGTATTTCAGTCTTGTGGGCTTTGGGGATAAACATTAAACATCACTGAAAAATACTTTGAAAAATTGGACATTTTCCATTAAAAAAAAAAAAGAGAGAAATGGGATGTTTTTTGATTTCTCTTCGGTCCAAGCGGTGCTTCTGTGGTTCAGCTTTCCAGATGTCACTAGACAAGAGAAAACCAGCCAGGCTGCTAAGGCATCATTTCCCTCTCCAGGGACTCACCTGTTTCATAAGCTTCTGGAGGACCTGTGGGAAGACTGTGAGCTGCCGCCATTTTTCCCCCCCAAAGTTGAAAATATGGACACGTTGCCACTCTAACTTGAAAAGGCTTCCTTCCTGTCTTCCTGTTCCTTTCTGCTTCCTCCTCCTCCTCCCGTTGCTTCTCTCACATGACCCACCTGGTTTTCCTAAGGACCTCCCATATGCTGGATACCATAATGGGTGAAAAATTTTAGTGTGGTCGAGTTTATAAAGCTTAGTGTCATCAGTTTAGCTCTTCTGAGCAACAGTAAATCACGTGAGATACTTGCTCTGGTTTGGCGCTTAAGCAGAGTCTGTCTTTGACTTCTTGCTCTGTTTCTTGGACCTTTCTCTAAACTTCTCTGTGCCTTGGTTTTGTCATCAGTGAACAGGGATACTTAATAGTTCCTCCGTCTCAGAGTTCTGATTCTATTACATGAATGAACATGTAAGCTCTTAGAAGAACGCCTGGCACATAATAAAGGGTATGTACATGTGTGTCAAACAATGAACGATAGAAAAGCAAATCAGTCTCTTCCATGGGCCTGGGGAGTGACAAAGGGAGTGATTCTTCCCCGGGAAAGAGGGAAGGGGGCGTTTCCTCAGGCTCTTCCCATCTCCTGGCCCTGCTGGCCTGCACGGCTGATGTCTGGGGTTGGTGTGTTCAGTGGTCTGATCTTATAAACTTGGGAAGGACCTGGTAGCCTTCTTTTCTGAAGTCTTCACCCTGACATTGGCCATTCTGGCCCCAGAGGCCCCCTAAATCCCTGACCTGGCCTCGCCTGGCCTTTGGCCCTCCCGCAGGCTTGATTACCTCCTGGCTTACCACTCAACTGCTTTCTGAGCCTCCGGGAGGACTGTGAGGACTTCCGGGCCAGCCCTGTGTCCCCTGGGTGTGGGTGCAGGGGTGCAGCTCTTTCTCTGAAGTCCTTCCTTCAGCCTCCACATTTACTCGAAGGTCAGCTTTAGGTGGCCCACTGGGCAATCTCTTCCTGGGGTCCTAGGCAGAACTTGAGCCAGAAATCTCTGTTTTCTTTGGCTCTCCTCTAGATACAAAGCTCAGAGAGGAGAAACTGGGAGATGTGGGGAGCCATATTTATTTGCTGTTTAGTTGCTAAGTTATGACTGACTTTTGTGACCCCATGGACTGTAGCCCACCAGGCTTTTCTGTCCATGGGATTTCCCAGGCAAGAATCCTGGAGTCTGATGCCATTTCCTCCTTCAGGTGATCTTCCTGACCCAGGGCTCGAACCTGTGTCTCCTGCATTGGTGGGTGGATTCTTTACTTCTGAGTCACCTGGGAAGCCTGTGGGGAGCCATTAAATCCTTCCAACTCCTTTCTTCCCGTGACCTCTGGACCACTGGGTTTGCTACCCTTTCTCTTCTGGCTGGACCTCAAGCCCTTCGGGTTTGGAGATGTTTGTCTCCTAGAGAGGTCAGGTAAGAGATACCCATACACTCTGAGGTAGAAGCTTGTAAGAAAACAATGGATTAAGGGGCAAACTAAATTGAATTAAGTACTTTCAAAATGTCATCCCCATTACATAAGCAAGATGAACAACTTACAAAGAATGTCTCAAACACCAACTGAAATGGAAATAATAGGAATTCCTTGTTCATATCAGAATCTTTGGACCTCCTAGGGGATGGTACCATATGGGAAAAAAGGACTTAAATCCTTGTTTTGTGCTGGCTAATTGATTATTTTAAACTTTTCTTACCTCTTTGAACCCCAGTATCCTTATCTATAAAAAAGGGTAATAATATAGTGTGGCTCATAATACTTTTTTGTGAGAATTAAATGGCATAATGCATGTGAGCAGCCTGAGAGAGAGAAGTCGTTAGTAAATGTTAGTTCTTTTTTATCCCAGTTCCCTCCTGACACACGTATCGTGATGAGGAATCTATTTCTTATTCAGAAGAGGAGAGAGAAAACCTAGTAGGCTGTAATCCCCATTCGGAGACTTAGTCACTTTTAATTTCCTTTTATGATAAGCTTCTAAGAGAGAAGCTTTAATAGCACGTTAAAAGGTGATCCTGAAATACTGTTAAATGTCAAATAGGAAATCTTTCAAAAACATTTATTTCTCCTTTCTGGTCTTCTACTCAGAAATGGCTCTGAAACTTCTCTTTTGGGCCATTCTCACTGGTTTCTGTTGTGCATGCTGCCAACAGGAGGATTTATAGCTGGTACATTGCCTTGATTATTTTAATTTGCTTAAACCAGTGGTTCTCAAAATCACCCAGGAGGTGTGTTCAAATGCAGGCTGCTGGGTTCCGTGCTGGGAGTTTCCCCTGTATTAGTTAGCTCTAAGATGGGGCCAGTGCCCAAGTAATGCCAATGGTCCCTGGATCACACTTTGTGACCTCCTGACTTAGACTTTAAGTCTTAAACGATGTTCTCCAGTGACTTGAGGATAAATTTCAACCCCATCTGTTTGACATTCAGAATCACAAGCTATCCTTCTAAGTTACTACTAAGCATCCTTCTAGAAATTTCTGTCTAGTAAAGAGTTTCACTAAATTTCATTTTCTTTCTGTGTCTCATTGCGTTTGCTAATACCTCATAACAAGGCTTATTCATACTGTTGAAAAAAAAAATAGCTGACTTAAAACTCAACATTTGAAAAGCTAAGATCATGGCATCCGGTCCCATCACTTCATGGCAAATAGATGGGGAAAAAGTGGAAACAGTGACAGATTTTATTTTCTTGGGCTCCAAAATTACTGCAGATGGTAACTTTAGGCATGAAATTAAAAGGTGCTTGCTCCTTAGATGTAAAGTATGTCAGACCTAGACAGTGTTTTAAAAAGCAGAGACATAACTTTGCTGACAAAAGTCTGTATAGTCAAAGCTATGGTTTTTCCAGTAGTCACATACCATTGTGAAAGTTGGACCATAAAGAAGGCTGAGTGCTGAAGAATTGATGCTTTTGAACTGTGGTGCTGGAGACTCTTGAAAGTCCCTTGGACTGCAAGGAGATCACACTGGTATACTCTAAAAGAAAATCAACCCTGAATATTCATTGAAAAGACTGATGCTGAAGCTCCAATACTTTGGCTGCCTGATGCTGGGAAAGGTTGAAGGCAGGAGGAGAAGGGGACGACAGAGGATGAGGTCGTTGGATGGCATCACCGACTCAATGGCCATGAGTTTGAGGAGACTCTGGGAGATGGTGAAGGACAGGAAAACCTGGCATGCTGCAGTCCATGGGGTCCCAAAGAGTTGGACACGGCACAGCCACTGAACAACAACAACAATACAAGTCTAGGTCCGTTCTCTCCACTTTTCTCCACCAGGGAAAATCCACTTGAGGTCAAATTCTCTGTTGTGAATTTGTGGTAAGCCACCTGATCCCCAGCTTTTCCTTCTTTGATGTTTGTGGAACATTTGTGTGTTCATTTGGTAATTATTCAGATTTTGCTGCCTCTGGCTTTTCTCTTGTGCCATTTAAAATGAGCCTCTTACAGACTTGTGGACAGAGGGGGACGGAGAGGGTGGGGTGAATTGAGAGGCATGGAAACATATATATTACCATATGTAAAATAGATAGCCAGTGGGAATTTGCTGTATGGGAAGTCAAACCAGCGCTCTGTGACAAACTAGAGGGGTCACACGGGGTGGGAGAAGGGAGGTGGATAGGGAGTTTCAAGAGGGAGGGGACATAGGTTTACCTATGGCTGATTCATGTTGATGTATGGCAGAAACCAGTACCTTGTAAGGCAATTATCCTTCAATTAAAAATACATAAATTAATAACATAAAATGTCTCTTAATCTGTGTTTCCCAAATTTAGCCACAGGGACCTCTAGGGGCTTCCTAGGTGATGCAGTGGTAAAGAAATCTGCCTACCAAAGGAGGAGACACAAGAGACTCAAGTTCGATCCCCTGGAGGAGGAGATAGCAACCCACTCTAGCATTCTTGCCTGGAAAATTCCATGGACAGAGATTTTCCTGGTGGTCTAGTGTCTAGGACTCTGAGCTCCAGTGCAGGGGACCCAGGTTCATTTCCTTCTCAAGGAACTAAACCCCACATGCTGCAACTAAGACTCAGCACAGCCAAACAAATTTAAAAAAATTCCATGGACAGAGGAGCCTGGCGGACTATAGTCCATGGGGTCACAAAGAATTAGACACGACTGAATGACTGAGCACACTCCGTAGAACATAGTGTTTGAGCCTTGTAGGAAGTCAATAGATAATTGACTATCCTCAGTTGTAACTATAAAGAGATTTTTTTTTTGCCATCTAGACAACTTTTAGTAAGATCAAATTCAAATGATGTAATATAAAGACACGTTCATGTTTTCTTTGAAAGACTGCAGCTGATAAGTTCTGTTAGCTTAGCCAGTGGAAATCAATTTGCAAAAGTATAGACCACCAGAGCTTATTGTGTAGAACATATATTTTGTGGCTTTCATTCTATTTTAGAGCATAATATTTCTTCCAATGAAGCACCTGCTATATATATGTCTATCAGAATTTTTTCCCCCAAAACGTGGCATATTTTAGCATCACTGACAGCAATTTTCAAATACCTGAAAAAATTAGAAGAATTAAATATAAAGAGTACTTTAAGTGGCAGTGGCATTTCCTGGGAGATAAAGAAATTGATAGAGAGGAAAGTTAGTTTAAAAAGTCAGCCCTAAGGATAGAGCCATCAGATTGTCTCAGCTTTGAAATGATCTATTTACGATGGAAGCTTTGAATAATAAACTGTGTGGCTGGAATGTTCATAGGAACCCCTTGTAATTTTGTGAATTCTAGTTTAAAATGTTACCTATCTAAGTTCTCTGATGTCAGTTCAGACCAGCACAAATTTATCTTTAACTAGTTGGTTAAGGAAAAGTACCAACAGCTGCCCTCCCCTTGAGTACACACAGAATAGTGAAGACAGACATATAGATGATTAATCTCAATATTATGGGGAGATGGCATGATAAAGTCATGGGGACCCTAAGTGAAACTGGTTGAACATGGGAGGGCAGGTGTAGGTAACCTGTTTGAGGCGGAGGAGGAGAAAAAGTGTGGGCTCTGAACCAGGGTTTCTGAAATGCATTTTTTCTCCACTGCTACAATCTATATCTTATACAATCTATATCTTATTCCATATAAATGGACAAACCCTAATTATATAGTAAATGTGTGTGTGTGTGCTCAGTTGTTTCCAACCCATTTTGACCCCATGGACTGTAGTCCACCAGCCTCTTCTGTCCATGGGATTTCCCAAGCAAGAATACTGAAGTGGGTTGCCATTGCCTCCTTCAGAGGATCTTCCCAACTCAAGGATGGAACCTGCATCTCCTGTGTCTCCTTCATTGGAAGGTGGATTTTTCTTCTTCTTCTTTTTTTTTTTTTTTACCCTTAAGCCAATGGGCAATAGAGAAGCTCAGTTAAATAAATCATGCCCTGTGAACTCCTTAAGAAATGGGCAACACTGAATATTTTCTTTTAATTAAAACACACACACACACACAACTATTTTTCTGCTTCACTGCATGGCATGTGGGATGCTAGTTCCCTAACCAAGGGTTGAACCTGCGCCATCTGCATTGGAAGCCCAGAGTCTTAACCACTGGACTACTGGGGAAGTCCTAGGCAATGCTGATTTTGAAAATTTCCATCCATCCTTGCTCAAGCAAATAGAACATACATTTGTTCTTAGGGAAACTGTATAAATTACTCAAGAATGCTATTTGACCTCCGATTATTTTGTCTTCTATATCTTAACCAACTTTCTAGAGAAATATTAGGAAAATAACCACATTTATACCATATGACAATCCCTGTTTAAAGATGTAGTTTTAAGTGGTGATAATTCTACCATTTAATATGCAAACCTTCTTTTAGTGATATCAGCATATGATTGTGCCGTGCTAGTTTTAAAAGTTCATAGGCATCATAGCTACCCTGTTAAGCTATGTGTGTGGTGAAAGATATGTGTGAAGTGAAATTCGCTAAGTCATGTCCGACTCTTTGCAACCCCATGGACTATGCAGTCCATGGAATTTTCTAGGCCAGAATACTGGAGTGGGTAGCCTTTCCCTTCTGCAGGGGATCTTTCCAACCCAGGGATTGAGCCCAACTCTCCCGCACTGGAGGCAGATTCTTTACCAGCTGAGCCACAAGGGAAGCCCAAGAATACTGGAGTGGGTAGCCTTTCCCTTCTCCAGTGGATCTTCCCGACCCAGGAATCAAACTGGGGTCTCCTGCATTGCAGGTGGATTCTTTACCAACTGAGCTATCAGGGAAGCCCTGTGATATGTGTAAGTAGAGACATAAATATTCTGATAATCAAAGATGACACTAATGGTGAGGATTTTTTTTTTTTTTTTTTTTTTTTTTGCCATGGAGTGGCTGAAAAGAACAATTCATGCTGTGAATCCCTTTTCCTAACTTTCTTGCATAGGTGCTATAGTAAGTGGTTCCAGCTGGAGAAAAGGTGAAACCAAGTGAGCTTTTCTGTGCCCTCTGTCATCTGACTGGGCTTACGTTTTGGTTCGTCTCTATGTTTTCTATCGAGTTTGAAACTGTGAATGTTTCCACTCCGGTTGCCTCTGCACAGTTTGCATATGAAGATGTTTTAAGCAGGTTCTGAAATCATAAAAAGTAGGGAGGATGCCCAGATGACAACGAGCAGAAAAATTCCTCCTTTAAATAAAAGCCTCCCTTCTCATTTGGAAGGCAAAATGTGCTCTCTTAAAAGTAACAGCTGCAAAAAAAAAAAAAAAAAAAAGCAGGAAGGCAGAACACACTAATCTAAGTTGTAAAATATGTTTGGGTAGCTGAACAGAGATTTAGCTGTTTCTGGGGAAAAAAAATCAAAATCTAATTTTAAAATGAAGGTATTTAAAAGCCTGGCACAAGAGAGCCTTATTGATGGAGTTGGTGAGCAGCCCGGATGTGGCCACTTCTCCGCTCTGGCTGGCGGCTCTGCCTGCCTGCTCTTTGCTGCCTGCTCTGGGCTTGTAGCGGGGGCCTTCCACTGTAGCCTGTGGTCACATGTGTCAGCAGACATACACCTGTCTCTTCGGGAAGCAATCGGTGATTATAGAAGGGAAAGCCAGAATGAGTTTGTTTTTCTTAACTGACTTTGTTTTTCTTAAAGTTGATTTGGACAAATTGATACTTCTTTCTGAAAACAAGGTTCAAAGTTTTTTTTTTTTCCTTCCTTCTCATGTAGTAGAATTGAAGCTCTGAGCTTATGGATTTCTTTAGGTGTTATATATATTGATTTGCAGGGTGTGCTGAACTTTTCCTAATAGAATATGGTGATGTTGAAGGTGTTCCTTTCAAATGGCCTGATTTCTGAATGGAAGACGTAATAGCACTCTGTCAGAAAAATGTCTGTCTTGGGGACCCTGTTTCTCAGATAGTGGATCAGTTCCCTAATCTGGAAAATAGAAGCCTCCTGTTGCTGTTCAGTTGCTAAGTCCTGTTTGACTCTTTGTGACCCCATGGACTGCAGCATGCCAGGCTTCCATGTTCTTCACTACCTCCCAGAGTTTGCTCAAACTCATGTCCATTGAGTTGGTGATGTTATCCAACCATCTCATCCTCTGTTGCCCCTTTCTCTATTGCCCTAAATCTTTCCCAGTGTCAGAGTCTTTTCCAATGAATCAGCTCTTCGCATCAGGTAACCAAAGTGTTGAACCTTCAGCATCAGAAACCTCTATACATGGCATATATATTTGAGATTGGGGAATATGCTGTGTGTGTGTGTGTGTGTGTGTTTGTGTGTGAAGTAACTACTGCCCCAATAAATAATAACACGGTTTTGTTAAAGACTAATATAATAAATCTGATTTGCTCAAGTATACATTTCTGCTCTGATAGACATACCATTTTGCTTTCTGCTCTCTGAAGGAAGTTTCTCTGTTCATTTCAAGAAATGGAAGACAGCTGTGCTCACCACTATCACACCATTGCTCATGGAAAAATGGGATAGACCCTAAGGATGATGTACTTTTATATGGACAGGAGAGATTTGTTTCTTTTTTTCTTAAGAAGGAATGCATTTAAAGGGAGAAATTCTTCCATCTGTTAACTTCTTGCAATATTTTATTTAAACATTTTGGAGCAGTAATCACTTTCTAACTTTTATTGCAAATATAATACATATCTGATGTATTTGATTATTCTCCATAAGTTTATAAGTTCCTGGAAAACAGGGTCATGTCTGATGTATCCTGGCATGACCCCTAGTACCTGGTACAATGAGGCATTCAATACACATATATGAACTGTATCAAATTATAACAATGACCTCGGCTTTTGCTTGATTCCTAGAAAACAGCCTCTTTGTAGATGTTGACCAACTCATGTGTATTCTGTTTTGAAGGGCATTCTATACATTACTGGACATATGCTAACTTCCAGCCATTATATTGTCAATTTTCATTTCTTCAGATTTATCAAGCACAAGTGAGGTCAGAATAACTTGCCCTTAATAAGTTTACACTCTAGAAGGCCATGTGGTACAAAATGTCATGTAAGTTATTTACTATTGAGACTGATGTTGAGATATTTCTCCATCACGTAAATTAGTAATCTAAGGAGTAAAATTTAGAGCTAGCCCAGCTGAATATTACACCTTATTATCCTCACCCTAGTTTTTAGGGAGAGAGAGAGACCATTCTTGCATTTTACCTATGCATTTACTTCTGGAAAAAATTAGTATTAAAGAGCCATGACTTTTACAGCAAGTTGAATGGTCTTATTCCACTGATATTTTTGAAAGAATAAAGAAGACTGTCTGCTCTCTTTTCTCTTGCTGTAACAAGAGTATCAAATGATTGACCTTTCCATATAGCTGAAGGTTGCCCTTTAGTGAAATGAAATGGAATGAAGATAAAACATAGAAATTGTAGTAGGATTGTTAAAAATGGGCTTCATGTTATACTGCTGAGTATATATTTATATAATAACATTGACTGAGCTCCCTCTGTGTCCCACATACAATTATAAACCCTTGTAGGATCTCATATAATCCTTGCAACATCTTCATTATAGGTATTACTATTTACATTTTACAGATGAGGAAACTGAGGCACAGAGAATGCAATTAACTTGTCCAAGGCAATAGGTTTGTATGCAGATGAGCCAGGAAGATTCCACAGCTCATGAATTTAACTACTACCAATGTGAATAATGTGATTTTTTTTTTCACATGAGCAGAGTAACACTTTCTAGAATTAAAGTAATTTTCTCAGATACTGGACTAGGTAATGGTTTATGCAGTTCTTTCCAAATATTATGAATCACTTAGCTTTCCATTGTTAGAGGAGATAAAAGGGAGCAAACATGACTATCCCTGAGACATCTCTAGACTCTTTCAGTGAAATCAAGTGATAACTTATTTCTAGTACAGATTTTGAGTCATCATGTGTAAAACTATATTGTTACCTAATTAATCTAGCTGTTTCCGAACCACCTTGAGGTTTGGACCCCTTTTCTTGCATCTAAATCCTCCTTTTTAGGTTTAGGGAAACACTCATCCTTTTGAGTCAAAAGGAAGAAAGAACTCACCTGCTAGTACAGTAATTAAAAATGTCATATGCTTGCTTTCTCAGATTCCTTGCATCCAGGGCCAGGTCATGTGGTCCAGAATGGACTGAGATGTATGCATTTTGGTTTTGGTTTAGGAGCTTGTGACACAAAGAAGTAGGGACCGTGGAGAACTCATTCTAGGGAAAATCAAAGGCAAGATTTAACAGTCATTTTATTTAATATTTGGCCAAACTAGCTTTTGAGTCCTCAGTACTGTTTCTTATGGCACTGCGGGGAGATTAAGAAAGTCAGTGTTGGGTTACCCACTCAGCAAGTCAAGAGTGGGGTTTGGGCACTTGTGAACAGGGGCATCTAAAAGGATTTGGGGAAAATATTTCCGGCAATATGGTAGTTATCATAATAAAAATTAGAATTATTTCCTTTCATTTTCTTTGTAGTTTAGTATTGATTTAACTTTGAATTGTGTGTTGTTATGGTGGGTGGTCAGATGGGGATACACAGATATCTTCTTCAAGCTCAATGTCAGATACCTTTTCCCCTCCCCTTTGATATGCAAGCTCCTCCACCACCAACAAGTACTGTTTCCAGAGGGCTTCCCTGATAGCTTAGTTGGTAAAGAATTCACCTGCAATGCAAGAGACCCAGGTTCAGTTCCTGGGTTGGAAAGATCCTCTGGAGAGTGGATAGGCTACCCACTCCAATATTCTTGGGCTTCCCTTGTGGCTCAGCTGGTAATGAATCTGCCTGCAATGCGGGAGTCGTGGGTTCAATCCCTGGGTTGGGAAGATCCCTTGGAGAAGGGAAAGGCTACCCACTCCAGTATTCTGGCCTGGAGAATTCCATGGATTGTATAGTCCATGGGGTCGCAAAGAGTTGGAAACAACTCAGCGACTTTCTCTTTCACTTTTCACTGTTTCCAGAAGAAAAGTGGAGGCTCTTACACCTACAGACTTAAGGACCAAGATGTATTACTGTTGACTGTTGAGTATGCTTTATTCCTTCTGCAAAGTCAACCCCAGGAGGAGTGGGCAGTTAGGGAGGAGAGAATTTGAGGGGCATGGCCCAGACATGATAGAAATTTTATGATAGAAAACACTGAGATTTTTCAAAGTAAATATTCCAGAGAATCATCTATTTTTAAGGTTTTTCTCAAGCTTCCCATTTCTAAGAGTTCCCATTAGAGTTCTCAGCAGTTAATTTTGTAGAGTGATAATAACATCCACTGTGGTTTAATGAGTCTAGCTTCTATACTAATAATTATTTCTGTTGTATTGATTTGAAATAGCTCTGGTGAGATATGATATCAATGTTGCATTTTAAAGCCTTCTAAGGTATAAGAAGAATGTAGTATATAAATGCCACTTCTAGATAAATAAGTTTTGTAATTTAAGGAAAAAAAAAAGAGCTTTCCTGTTTTTAGGGAAATTGAGTGTAAATCCACCACTCCAAGATTGTCTGAGAACTGTGATAGCTGTTTGAAGATTTTAAGTTCCTCTAGGGCTATGTTTATGCAGTTTCATTTGTTTCATAGGTACTTTGCCCAGGGTTGGACACACAGATAAGCTTCTTAACTGGTGGATTTAACTGACTATCTGTTCACTTTTGAGGTGTGAACCTGGGGTTTTGTGAAAAATTGGAAGCTAGGCAAGTACTGAGTGAAAAAGAAGATAAAGATGAAGTGACTTCCACAGTTTGGCATCATTCACATTTACCTTTTTTCCCCATATATGCATATACACACATATACATATGTATGTATACATACATCATACATATACTTGCATATGTTTTATACACACACACACACTTATACGTGTGTGTGTGTGTGTGTGTGTATTTTGGCTGTGCTGTGTGGCGTGGGGAGTCATGGTCCCCTGACCAGGGATCAAGCCCATGCCGCCTGTAGTGGAACCATGAGGTTCTAACCACTGAAGTTCTAATCACTTCCCCACCAGGGAAGTCCCATATATTTTTAAATGGAAAGTCATTAACAAGAGTGCCAGTGTTAGAGTCAGGATACATATATTCTGAGTCTAAAATGGTAACATATTGTATGAACAATGTATTATAGCTCCTTCCATTCTTTTTCTTGATTTCTAGAAGTTTCCTTAAGCCCAAAATAACCTTGACTTTTCTCACTAAAGATAATTATACCGACAGTGAACTTGGGGACATTGACTTCAAATGTTGCCTCAGTAAAGAACAGGAAGAAGTTTCCAAAAGAAGGAGGGGCCCACAGTTCTTTAAAACTTGAACAATTGACATATCATGACAATTTCTTTCAGGTGTTTTTAATTTCTAAAAATGCATGAATTAGTACCACAAAAATATTTAAATGATACCAAAGGATTGATCTCTTCAGGGACAATCATTCTTTTAGGGATTTGTGATGCTTTAGTTGGTATTTTATACATATTCAAATATTCATAAGTATATATGTTTACTCAAGTGGTAAGACACTATATACATCTTTATGCAGGTATTTTTACCATGTAGTAGCTTATCTTGAAACTTGTTTCATTTCTGTGCATAAAGACCTGCTTCTTTTTTTCTGCCCATCTCACTGGAGGTTGCATTTTTATCCCACTGTACAAACTTGTCTGATGAATCGCTTCAGTCATGTCTGACTCTGTGTGACCCCATGGACTGTAGCCTGCCAGGCTCCTCTGTCCATGGGGATTCTCCAGGCAAGAATAGAAGAGTGGGTTGCCATACCCTCCTTCAGGGGATCTTCCTGACCCAGGGATTGAACCTGAGTTTCTTAGGTCTCCTGCACTGGCAGGTGAGTTCTTTACCACTAATGCCACTTGGGAAGCCCCATACAGACAGACTTCCCATACTTTTTTATTTAACTGATGTCCCATTCATGGACATCTGCTGCTGCTGCTACTAAGTAGCTTCAGTCGTGTCCGACTCTGTGCAGCCCCATAGACGGCAGCCCACCAGGCTCCCCTGTCCCTGGGATTCTCCAGGCAAGAACACTGGAGTGGGCTGCCATTTCCTTCTCCAATGCATGAAAGTGAAAAGTGAAAGTGAAGTCGCTAGTCGTGTCCGACTCCCAGCGATCCCATGGACTGCAGCCTACCAGGCTCCTCTGTCCATGGGATTTTCCAGGGAAGAGTACTGGAGTGGGTTGCCATTGCCTTCTCCACATGGACGTCTAGGTGGTTTCATTTTTGCTGTTACAAACCATATCATAGTGAATGTCCTCACATACGCACATTTTCACATAGAGGGGGTTTATCTCACAAATAGATTCTGGGGCGTGGCATTGCTGGGGAAAAAGACATAGGTATGAACATTTTGATTGACATGGCTACATTTCTCTCTCTGTTAGTTTTGCAGTTTATTCTGATGGAGCAGGAGCACTCAGTCACAGTGTTGCACAGCCCCAGAGGAGGTTGTACCACTCTTCACACGGTGGTATATGTGGGTGGAGCTGTGTTCTGTCTGCAGGTCTTTCTGGCTCTGCCTGATGCTAGCTCATTGCTCTTGATAGTCGTTTCAGGCTATAGGCTATTAAACTTCGGATGGAGTAGATGGATGGATGAAGATTTTGAATTCCCTTCAGGCAACATTTAGAATTGTGTACCATTGGAGAAGGCAATGGCAACCCACTCCAGTACTCTTGCCTGGAAAATCCCATGGACAGAGGAGCCTGGTAGGCTACAGTCCATGGGGTCTTGAAGAGTCGGACACGACTGAGCGACTTCACTTTCACTTTTCACTTTCACGCACTGGAGAAGGAAATGGCAACCCACTCCAGTGTTCTTGCCTGGAGAATCCCAGGGACGGGGGAGCCTGGTGGACTGCCGTCTGTGGGGTCACACAGAGTCGGACATGACTGGCGTTACTTAGCAGCAGCAGCAGAAGAAGAAAGTGGTGCAAATAAAAATAAGCCAATTAAATATGTGGGGTGAATGGTGTCCAAGTGAACCTAAAATTCATTTACCAGTATGCCTTTGATAAGAGCTTTGTGAAAGATGTTAAGAAGATAAAGTCATGAAATTACTTAGAGGTTTGCTGAGATTTTAAATCTAGCTTGCTTCAGTTTAGACACCAACATATGGCCATAGCTAATTATTTGCTTAATGCTGATGCATTTCAAAACCCTTGTTGTTTCTCTATAAGGGCCTCTGAGGCAGCGATAATAAGGTATGTGTTAGAAAGACATGAGATGTAAAGTGAAATTCTGACCTTTAGAAAGAACTGCTGTAAACTTTGAAAAAATTGATTTGCTAACAGTGATATTTCTTTCCTCTTGTGTGTGTCTAATGTATAGCAACATAAACACATATATGTGGGTGTGTATATGTATGTATATATATTTATCTTTCAAATGTATACACAGATGTGTGATGAAACCACTTCATACTGGGCCATAAAGAGTAATTGTTAACTTTTCAAATATTTTGCGATGAGTATTGAGTACTGTAGAGTATTTACACCATAGAAATTGGAAAACTGTAAAAATTGGGCCTCAATTCCCAGAAAGTTGCTTGTTACCAGTGTACATATGTATGTATAATTGATACTCTGTCCAAGATGAATCAACCTTCAGAACTATGACACGGCCATTTGTTTGCCATGTCTGATTTTCAGTAAGCAGGAAAAAGTAGAACTTAGTTCTGTTGTACTTTTCTGAACAAAACCTTCAGTTCAGTTCAGTTCAGTTCAGTTGCTCAGTCATGTCTGACTCTTTGCGACCACATGGACTGCAGCACACCAGGCTTCCCTGTCCATCACCAACTCCCAGAGCTTACTCAAATTCATGTTCATCGAATCGGTGATGCCATCCAACCATCTCATCCTCTGTTGTCCCCTTCTCCTCCCGCCTTCAATCTTTCCCAGCATCAGGATCTTTTCAAATGAGTCAGTTCTTCAGGTGGCCAAAGTATTGGAGCTTCAGCTTCAGCATCAGTCCTTCCAGTGAATATTCAGGATTGATTTCCTTTAGAATGGAATGGTTGGATCTCCTTGCAGTCTAAGGAACTCTCAAGAGGCTTTTCCAACAACACAGTTCAAAAGCATCAATTCTTTGGTGCTTAGCTTTCTTTATAGTCCAACTCTCACATCCATACATGACCACTGGAAAAACCATAGCTTTGACTAGATGGAACTTTGTTGGTAAAGGTAGGTTTTTACTTTTTAATATGCTGTCTAGGTTGGTTATAGCTTTTCTTCCAAGGAGTAAGCGGCTTTTAATTTCATGGCTGCAGTCACCATCTACAGTGATTTTGAAGCACCGCCCCCCGCCCCCCCAAAAAAAAAGTCTGTCACTGTTTCCATTGTTTTCCCATCTATTTGCCATGAAGTGATGGGACTGGATGCCATGATCTTAGTTTTCTGAATGTTGAATTTTAAGCCAACTTTTTCACTCTCGTCTTTCACTTTCATCAAGAGGCTCTTTCGTTCTTTGCTTTCTGCCATAAGGGTAGTGTCATCTGCATATCTGAGATTATTGATATTTCTCCTGGCAATCTTGATTCCAGCATGTGCTTCATCCAGCCTGCCTTTTCACATGATGTACTCTGCATATAAGTTAAATAAGCAGGGTGACGATATATAGCCTTGACTGATTTGGAACCAGTCTGTTGCTCCATGTCCAGTTCTAACTGTTGCCCCATGACCTGTGTATAGATTTCTCAGGAGGCAGATCAGGTGGTTTGGTATTCCCATCTCTTGAAGCATTTTCCAGTTTGTTGTGATCCACACAGTCAAAGGCTTTGGTGTAGTCAATAAAGCAGAAGTAGATGTTTTTCTGGATTCTGGATTACTGTTATTCTGGATTACTAACAAAATTTTAGTAATGCTTTATGGATCACTGTTACTTTTTTTATGTACAAATAATGTGCATATGTACCATTACAGTTTACTTTTAATTTATGTATAATTTCTGGTTGCTTTTAAATGTTTTTATACCAGTGGAATCTCTTGAAAATAATGCATTATAAACATTTTAAGAGCATGATTTACCAAGATTCATGGTGGGAGGTTAACACTGTAACAAGCCAAATGGTTCCCTAATACTTGCTACTAGGAAACAGGACAGAGGATCCTGGCGGGCTATAGTCCATGGGGTCACAAAGAGTCAGACAGGGGCTGACTATGGAATGAAGGGGCTATGGAAAGAAAGAAACACTTTAAAGTTGAAAGGATGGTTGGAATTCCTGTGATGCAGTCATTCTTGTATAAATAGAAAGAAGAACGGGAATTAATGCTAGTGGGAGTCATATGAGTTAGTATTTGAATTGCCCCATCTAGCAGAGTGCAGGTTTCAGTGCTTTGACTGTGAATATAGAAGCTGAGGGCTTAAGGACATGCAGATGAGTAACCTATACAGGTTGTGTTGTTAATTTTCCCTCAGTGTTGAAATAGGGAAGAATGACTTTTATCCAGTCAAATACAGGTAATGTTAATAACTTGATCAGAATTTAAGGAGATTAAATGTCAGAGTTAGGGCTCTGCTGGTAAATATCATTTATGGAAGGCAGGAGTAATAGACAGTTGTATATAGCCTTGCGGCTTTTGCCATTCTATAAGTAGTAAAATGTGATTTATTATTCTGTACTCTGTCATGTATTACTCAAGAGGCACAAAGAAATGATGACTTGGAAATCCTGCATAAAAATGAACTTGGAGGCTCATGTTTTCTGGATGCAAAAGAGATTATAAGCAGACTCTGACACCTATTTTAGTTTATGACTTACTGATCTATAAAGAAAATAACTTGTAAAACCCAAATTAAGCAGGAATAGGGATGATTTCCTAATAATGAAAGCCAGCTCTGCTCGTTTCTTTTAATATGTCGACTAAAAAGATGCACAGTCTGAGAGCTGCAAGTTAAGTTTGATTTGGGGCAAAATGAGGACTGCAGCCTGGGAAACAGCACCTCAGATAGGTCTCAGAGACTGCTCCAAAGAGGCAACGGGGCAAGGTCAATATATAAGATTTTGATGAAAGGGGAGTTCAGTGCAATCAAGCACACACTCCCAAAAGGTTTTCTGCTATTCACAAGGAGTTGATATCACCATAAAGGGATTTAGTGCTTTTCTAGATATGAAGAGATGTGAGGTTTGAGGTCATGAAATCAGCTCCTGAAAATATCTAACTGTCTAAGGACCTGTCCACCAGTTTCCCTGGAGCACAGAGGGCCTCACTCTCCACCCTGCATCCCCTTCAGGGGGTGTTGAAGGGTGGCAGCTGCATCAGCACAGGGTTCAATCTCCTCAGAGGCAGATGGCAGATGCCACAAGCGCCAACTTGTAGTTGACAAACTAATACTATACCAGTAAAATGTAGTTTACATGTTTGTCATTTGAAAATTTGAAGAAGACATTTCATTGGGTCTGGAGAAATTCAAAGGACTTCCCTGGTGGCTCAGATGGTAAAGAATCAGTCTGCAATGCAGGAGACTGGGCTTTGATCCCTGAGTCAGGAAGATCCCCTGGAAAAGGGAATGGCGACCCATTGCGGTATTCTTGCCTGGAGGATTCCATGAACAGAGGAACCTGGTGGACTCCAGTCCATGGGGTCACAAAGCGTTGAACATGACTGAGTGACTAAAATTTTCAGTTTCACTGAGGAATTCAAATTTGTTACAGGCTATTTCATTCCAGTTTTAAGAATGAAAATATTGAAGATTGTGATTTTCTCTGAGATGGGAATTTAAGATTGGATTCATACAGGTCCTTCCAAGAAGGTAAGAGGTCAGATTAGTTGAAGGCTTTGTAGTTTTTACCTTGAGCTCTTAAATCACTCTCATTTGGAGATTTCAACATACATTTTCAACCAGGTGAATTTTTTAATATAGACTTCCATCCTTCAGGAAGTAATTTATGTCAGTTTCCTTCTTCTATCATTTTATTGCTGATGAGTGTTTTTGAAAAATCTCTTTATACAGGCAGACCTGGAAGATATTGCCAGTTTGGTTCCAGACCTCCCAATAAGGTGAATACCACAATAAAGCAATTCTTACCAACTTTTGAGTTTCTCAGTGCAAATAAAACTTATGTTTATGCATATATACACTACTGTGTGTAAAGAGATAGCTAGTGGGAACCCGCTGCACAGTACCGGAGTCTCAGCTCCGTGTTCTGTGGTGACCTGGAAGGGTGGGATGGGAGGTGGGAGGAGGGATATATGTATACACATAGCTGATTCACTTCATTGTACCACAGAAACTAACATAGCATTTTAAAGTAAATATACCCCAGTTTATGTCTATACTACACTGTAGTCTGTTAAGGTGCAACAGCATTCTGTCTAAGAAAGCATTGTACATACCTTAACTAAAAAACACTTTATTGCTAAAAATGCTAACCATCATCTGACAATGCCAGATTGCCAGAAGCCTTCAATTTGTTAGAAACACAGTATCTGGCAAGTGCAATGAAGCAGAGCACAATTAAATGAGTTATGCCTGTATATTTGAAGATTCATATAAACTTACATCTACTCTTCTTTTTCCTAGGCTAATAACTCTAATTCCTACACACTTGTCTTTGATTTTTTTTTTAAATTTCTAAATGATCTAATGAAAACACTGTGTAAAGAACTACAAGAATGGACAATATTTTCAATCACTGTAAATATTTTTCAATGCCAGACTTGAGAATTTTAGGACTGGAGCATTTTGTGTGGTCTTTGGAATCTGGAGAAAGCTAGATCACGTTAAAACAGTATTCAATGTTTTCTTTTAAAAGCCAAATGTGACCTGGACAAATTAATAGTTTGTTAGATTTTGCACCTAAATTGTCATCAGCTTGTTGAGCCAAGGGTTTATATATATGTCTAGGAATGGAGTTTTTATGTAACAGATGAAAAAGAAGAAAAGAATGGATGTTCTTAGATTAGTAGGGATTCAGATTGGGGGGCATGGTGAAGAACGCAGTGTCATAGTTTTCTCTGTAGAGATATGTGTTGTTAAGTGCATGGTATTTTTTTGTACTTGTTGATAAGACTGACTGAAATACTGCTTTACTTTATTCAGTCTTTCTTTGTAACCTTAGTAACTAACCCCTTAATTTAGATTGTATTCATTTTGACCTAAAAATAAATGATCTATATTTGCTTAGCTTTCTCAGGGCTCATTTTTAGCATGTTATGTATTATAAAAGGTGTTTTAAAGTGGGTTATGTGCATTTCTGTAGGGAAAAAGCATCATGAGAGGATTATTTGAACAATACATTCATACATGGTCTTACATATACTGAGAGTCCCTTGGATAATCAATATGTAGTTTATAGAAGATAGACTCTACAATACCACCTACCCTAAGCTGGTTCTGCCCATGTATTTGCAGGTGTGTTGACCTATATAAAATATTAAGTTGTTTTTCAGTCACTCAGTTGTGTCTGACTGTGACCTCATGGAATGCAACATGCCAGACATCCTTGTCCTTCCCCATCTCCCAGAGCTTGCTGAAACTCATGTCCATTGAGTCAGTGATGTCACCCAACCATCTCATCCTCTGTCACCTTCTCCTACTGCCTTCAATCTTTCCCAGCTTTAGTGTCTTTATATATAATGTGTCGTTCCAATGAGTCAGCTCTTATACCAAGTTAATATACCAAGTTGAGTTGCAGAGACAAGTCTTTGATTAATTTCCATTTAGAATATTAAAATCTGAATATTAAGGTCCTCAGTCAGTGAGAAAACCTACATAAGAATGTACCAGACACTACTTTAGGTGCTGGGGAACAGAGCTATGAATAGGCAAGCTGGGTTCCTGCCTACAAGGTGTAGTGGGAATTGGGGATGTGGATGGATGTAGCATGTCTGGCTACGTGAAGACCAGTTCTACATGCAAAAAGTGGAATGGCCCATCTACTAAGCATGTTGGTGATCTTAGTGTCAATGCCATTTGCTGCCACCAAATCAGTCTTACTTGGAGGAACATGAGTATGTAGTTTCTTGGGAATATTTGCTCCCTGAAGCCAGAGAGGTTTTTTCAAAATGGCAGTCCTCTAGTCCAAGCTCTGCAGTGTCTTCCACTGCTTTTAGAGAGAAGACTTATTTGCTTAATCTGACTCCTCAAACCCTTGTTGTCTGATGCTCTCCACTGCCAGCACGTTGACCAGAAGTCAGGCTTCCTCCAGGACCTGCATGCTCTCTTCTCTGTCTGCCCCCCACCTAACAGATGACCTCCTGTGCATCCTGCAGATTTCAGCCCAGGTTTCATGCTTTTGGGAAGCCTGCCTTGATCTTTTTGCCAAGATCAGACCCTCTTTCTTCCCCCTTCTAATGTCTCTGGGATGCACTTGTAAGAGTTGTCATAATTCAATTTAGTGGGAAAAAAAAAGATGATGGTGTTTAAATTTACAAAATGTATAGAATGAGTTAATTATTTAATCATGAAAAAAGAGAAGTAGTGGGTTGCGGATACATTTAGAATGTAACAGTTTACCCTAGAAAAAAATGATTTATGCCAGGAATATTATCTTCTGAGTGACGATATACTTGATGAATAATTGGAGGCCTGTCACCAATTTGGAAATAATCTCGTAGAGTATTGACTGAGGGTTCTATCAATGAAAAGATTATATAATTTACTTTTGATTTATTAAGACAGACATGTAAAGCCTATACTTGTACAAATGAGTTTCCCCATGACATTTACCTCTCATTCTATCAGTTGAAAATTTGAGTATTGATTTCTACTTTTGTAGTCATCAATGTAATGAATATTGGTTGTCATAAAAGTCTTCCACTGACATTTTATAGTCCTAGAGTAACTTCTAAATAATTAAGGCTTGTGTAATTCTATTATCATGTGTTTCTCAGTATACTTCCCTATTCCTTCCTCCCGTCTTTTTCTTCCTTCTTTTCTGTCTGTCTCTATTGTCCTCTTTTTCAATTAAATATGTGGAAGACGAGCAGAAGGCCAATATATAGAAGTATATGGTATACATTTTCTGATATTGGAGGTGTGAGTAAACATAAGTCCCCATGGCTACCTGGAATCTCAAGTTTCTTCTCAAATAATGTTTTTCATCAATTTTATCTAAGAGTTTTACACATATGAGTACAAACACAATATTATATGCTTATCTTTATAGACATGTAGATAACATTTATAGCATGTCTGGAGATCAGATAGTATACATTATAAACGAGTATTTTTTTTTTGACCATGCTGTGCGTAGCATGTGGGATCTTAGTTCCCTGATCAGAGATCAAACCCGGGCTCCCTGCAGTAGAAGTACAGAGTCCTAATAACCACTGGACCACCAGGGAAGTCCCCAGTGTGTTTTTTCCTCCTAATTCCACTTAACAAAGCATTACAACTCATTTTGTTTCTGTACATCTGCAGTTTTTTTCCTTCCTCTTCTCTATAAATTACCTTTGAAGTTCAAAATACTTTCAAGTCCACCTTAACATTCTCATGGAAGCCTTTCCAGAATGACCAGCTTCATATATTTGGAATGTCTATCATAGCATCCTCACGTGTCACTTCTTAAAATTTGTGTGTTCATCTCCCTCAAAATGGAGTAAAATCCCAGTGGACATTACTCCCTACCCCCACTCCATGTCTTATATAAATTTGGAGGTTTTAGAGACTCAAAACTAACACTCCCTTTCCTTTGCTTCCATAGTTTCAGACCAAATGAGAAACAGTATAGAGAAGACAGATAAATGGAGATTAAAGTGACAAATGGAGATTAAAGCTGATTGTAAATCTGCATTTAGATCTCAGGTCAAAAGGGCTTGCTGCCAATTCCCAGCAGAATTTAATAGACTTGCCCCTGTCGTTAATGGCGCATCTGGACGACTGGAGGCCTCTGCTGTTTTTTCCCTCTGGGCAGAACGCTGAACAGAAAGCAGATTCATTCAAGGGAAAGGCGAGAGTTTGCACTGCAAGCTGGATTCCTTGTCTGTCCATCACCAGTGGTGACAATGCTTCCTCTTTCCCTGGGTCTTTGTGTCCACAGGGTCAAGAGATGCCTGGAGTCTGAACACTTTAATGCTACAGGGGAGAGACTTGTACTCGCACTGTAGACCTTGAATCGCTCTATGTTATCTTCTGTTTTACTCAATTTTTAACTCTGTTAAGTTACGTGAAATTGATTTAATGATCAATGTGGTGTGTCTCCCTGTCTCACCTGCTCTCCCCTAAGACAATGAAGGTATTGTCTGGAAAACACTGATTGATAACTTTCTTCTTCCGAAACAGCTAGGGCTTTAGGTAAAAGCATGTAGAAACCTTTGATATAAACATTGCAATCCAGATAATTCCTAAAGCCGTTGACAAAATGGAAGCTTGAGGTGCATCAAATATAACTTCAGATTATCTACATAAACTCTGACACAGGGATCTGAAAGTAAAACTTATCACTAGAAATTGATCAACACAAGTAAGCAATGTAACCATGGTTGGAATTAGTAATGCAGTTATTTCTAATTTTGATATAATAGTTTCCTATGTTTCAGAGTACTTTAACATACAAATCTTGCCTCCCAAATTAGAGTCTTATGTAAGACTGCATAAAACACTAAGGGAAAATGTTGTATAGGGAATTAGTTAGGATTTGGGGTTAGACACTTGGGAAATTTAATCACAAGATCACATATTCACAGATTTTGATTGTCTTTTCAAACCTTCCGAATTTAAGCACTTAATCAGGCAAAATATTGAGGAATATTACACGTCCTGCTTTCCAACTGCAAGCCTCTTCTGATTAGACACTAACCTGTCTGCCAACTCTGACATGTTGCAAACAGATGCAGTAATACACTGAAACTCTTTTCATCTCATCAGGGGAAAGACTGTTTTAAAGCTCCTAATGGTTATTTTTCTAAAAATGGTTCATTTAAGACCTTAATTGGGTACATGAAATGGTTTCTTCTGTCATTGATCCTGGTATGTGCACATTTGCAACATGTACCCGAGGATCCTTTTGTTTTAAACATTACACAACTTGATGAGGCATAGAAATGAGAAGAGAGCTTCATTCTTTAGAAACTCTGGCTAGAGAGCAAAGAGGAAGTCAACAGACCTCTACCATGATACAAGGGGGAACACAGGATTCAGTTGGTATATTAGTTTGCTAAGGCTTCTGTTGCAAAATACTGGACTGGTTGGTGTATGCAGCAGAATTGTGTTTTCTCACTGTTGTGGAGGCTGGAAGTTCATGATCAAGTCTCTTTTGGGCAGATTGGTTTCTTCTAAGGCTTCTCGCCTTGGCTTGCAGAGGGCCATCTTCTTGCTGTGGCCTCACATGGTCTTTTTTTTTTTTTTTTCTGTACTTATGAATGCTTGGTGTCTCTCTGTGTGTCCGTTTCCGCTTATAAGGACACCCTTCATATTGGATCAGGGCCCACCTACTGGCCACATTTTTGCTTAATCACCTTTCTAAAGGACCTATCTCCAAATCCGGTCACATTCTGAGGTCCTAGGGGTTAGAGCTTTAACACATGAGTTCTTCTGGGAGAGGAACAATATGGCCCATAACAGATAGGAACATTTTTAAGTACTTTATAATGACCAAGGTGAAAACATTTATTTTCAGCCAAGCAAGAGCCAAGGATGGTCTGGGAAGATGAGAAAGTAAGTCTTTAAGTTTCTTCCCGACACCAGAGGTAACTTTATGTTTCAGTTTTCTCGTTTTAGGTTGTGAAAAGTCAAATAAACTATCTGGGATCCTTTTTACCGTTGATGTATGAGACTATTATACCCTGAGGTTAGTATAGAGCTTACAGCTTAAAAAATGCGTGAAGCTTTGACTTTTTCAACAGCGAGTTTACGGATCTTTTTGTGTTGAGACCTTGAATTCAGGAAGTATGTAATGTGCACACGTGCACATTCAGGCTTATGTGTACGTTGAGGGTTGGTCTTGGAGAAGGAGGTGTCTGGATGAGCTTCCCTAGAATGGATGGAGAAAGAGTACTGTGGTCATGGTAATGCCTTGATGTCAAGGCTCCTCTGAAGGGCACAGATGGACTGGCAAAGGCAACTCATGGAGCTCAGGGCTTGCTGCCAGCTCTTAACATCTTCCGTGGGAGAACCTGGGATGTGGAGTGCGAGGTCTAATGAAAGCCTCACTGCATGGATGGAGTTTCTGTTGTCGAATAATGAATGGCAGCGTCCACTCTGTGACTTCTTGGGCAAGATTGTTCTTGTGTCTTTCCAGCTTATCATTTTTCCTGCCAGCCTCCTAGGTGGTTTTTAATGAAGGCTTTCTATTTTATGTCCCTTATATTCTGCTTCATACAAATCACACCCACATTTCAGCATTTTTAAGGCAAAAAAAGATGATAGTCAATGCTTCTAAAATACTTATAACCATGCTCATTACATGGTTCTGTCGAGAGAAGAGAAACCCAGGGAGGGAAAATTTTCCCCAAAAGTCTCTCCCCCGTGACATAGCCTATAGCCTTATACTGTATGCAACCCTATACAGACTCTAATTACATAATTTTTGGTTAATTATTAGTTGAGTTATGATCCTTTGCAAAGATTGTCCCATAATTTTACCATCAGCAAAGGAATTCCCAAATAAAATATAGTAACACAGTGAAAAGAAGGCCTGATTTTTAGTGCTGATTTTGCAAGCAATAGCCTGGTGACCATTAACAAGTTGCTTCATCTCCCTCTGTCTCAGCATCTCATCTATGAAATGATGAAGATAGTATCTGCCAGCCTAATTAACAGTTGTAAGGATCAAGTGAAATAACATCAAGGAAAGTGCTTTATAAACTGTCAGGCACTATACAAATAGCAATGATGAATGCTGGTAGAGAATTGTGAAATTATGCTGGAGGCATGAGAAGCTTATAATAAATGCTTTTACTTTTCAAAAATCCTGTCTATTTAGGCTAAACCATGGTGTCTTTATTATAATTCAATTCCTCAAACCCCAGTCTGAACTTGAACTTGAAATGTTCACAGAGTCCTAGAACATAAATGAGTTCTAGCTATACTGTGGAAGCATATATTGACAAAGACTATGGTTACTTTCTTTTTTTTTTTTACATTTACTTTTTGGATTGTCTTTCACTTTATTTTAAGGAATAATTGTTCAACTGTGGTTTTTGGAGAATCTTTTGTAAGTATTTCTATATCTCTTTCCAAAGTACTATAAGCTTCCAAAAGACAGGAATATTTTTATCTCTTCTGTTTTTGTTTCCCCAGCCATTAGTAAACTCAGTGCCTGGCATTCAATAGAAGCTTGTGGAAGAAATTTGGAGTAGGAAAAGTTTCTTTTATTCACATTAAGGGTTTTCATGTTTGTGTTTCTAACATAATATTAGCGTTTAGCCCCTCCATGCTGTGCTCTTCACTTTTTAATCACTACTTATTTTGAAAATAAGTTTATATTGTGTTTCAGTGAAATAGATCTTTTCCTTCAGTACTGTAGTTCCTGGGTAGAGTATATTGATATTGTAATAATGCTGTTTCCAACAGTTAGGAAGTTTCATAATGATTCAGTTTCACTCTATGAGTTGAATAGAGACATGTTTTCCAAAAAATGTTTGTTTATTTTTAATTGTGGTTTCAATCACATAACATTACATTTTGCATCTTAAACATTTTTAAAGTGTATAGCTCAGTAGCATTAGGTATATACGCATAGTTGTTCAATAGACTGCTAGAATGTTTTCATCTTGTAAAACTCAAATTCTATGCCTCTTAAACACTAGTTTTCCCTCCTTTTTACATTCTGTTTTTGTGATTTTGACTACTTCAGATGCTTCATAGACAAATATTTTTAAAAAGATATATTGATAAATTAGAATTTTTTTTGGGGGGCCATACCGTGAGGCATGTGGAATCTTAAGTCTCCCAACCAGGTATTGAACCTGCACCCCCTGCAGTGGAAGCACAGAGTCTTAACCAATGGCTTATCAGGGAAGTCCTTGATACATTAGTTTTATTTATGTCAGTTAGAGTCATATATGAAATCTGGGTCATGTAATACTAAATGACATTTTCATTTTGATTTCTATACAACCAAACCAGGTACTAATTTTCTTTAAACATAGGTCAGGAATTGTGCCTTGCTAAAGGAAAACAGTAAAACCATGAGAGAGCAAATGAAAACATTTTCTATAATTTGTAAAGAGGTAGATGCTTCTCTGAATCAAACTAAGTTTAAGTAGGAAAAGAAGCAATATATTTTTAAAAGTGCTTGTTACTAACTAAAGATTGACTTTAATTTTAAAACCCTTTCTTTTTTAAGATGATTGTAGAAACCATGTTTTTACTTTTGTGGAGAAGAATGGTCTTCCCTGCATTAGCGGTTCTGAAACTCAAGTGTGTATCAGAATCACCTGGAGAGAGAGCTTCTTGATCCAGAATGCTGGGCCAAACCTCTAGAGCTGCTGACTCAATAGGTTGAGAGAGATACTTGAGGATTTGTCTTGTTAACAAGTTTCCCAGTGATGCTGATGATGCTCTGGACCCAAGGACCACACTTTGAGAACTATTGGCCTGGAGCAGAAGTTTCCAAGATACTTTTTGAAGTAGTTGGTCATGGTTTAGTCACTAAGTCCTGTCTGATTCTTGCGACCCCATGGGATGTAACCCACCGGGCTCCTCTGTCCAGAGGATTTCCCAGACAAGAATATTGGAGTGGGTTGCCATTTCCTTCTCCAGGGGATCTTCCCAACTCAGGAACTGAATCCAGGTCGCCTGCCATTGCAGGCAGATTCATTACCGACTGAGCTATGAATAAAGAGAGTTTTTTAAGGCCTATCCAGTGGGTTTAGAAGTCATCTTTTTTGGGAGTCCTTGTTCCTTTGCACGTGAAAGGCTCCTTGTGATACTGCCAGGCAGTCGCCTCTTTAATCTGGTTTCCTTTATTTCCTAAAATTTCCTCAGCTCATTTGATTACAGAGCCATCTTTTAACTGACATCTAAACATTACCTTTTTAGGGACACTCATAGTCAGTTGTATGACTCGAAAAGTGCTTTTTAGAATAAAGAATGAGCACAGTATAAGGTTTCAATGTTTGATTGAGAGTATAGGGTTATAAAATTCACCGTGAGGCAGAGCAGTGGGCTGTTCATCTCTCTTTATCTCTACAATGATTTAACTCTATTTCCTAGTGTAGAGAGGAGAAGAAAGAATTTGCTAAATCCAGTACTTTGTTTCTTCAGAGATAGTAAATAAAGGAAATAAAAAACTTTGTTTCCTGTATTCCAGTGTTTGAAGTTTGTAACTGAAAAGTTCTATCACTAATAGTATCTTAAATGAATTGTTTGACCTTGATTATGATCTGTGGTCAATTTCACAATGATAGACACACACAAATTGGCAGAATGTCTGAATATTGAAGCAAATGCCTAGTCTGACTGAAAGAATTGAGAGGCATAATGATACCTGCTTGACTCTGAAATGGACCAGGTGGCGTGTGTTGGAGGGTGGTGCTAAATCAGAGATTAAAAGCATCCCGTGGTTATCCTGTGATTCACCTGAATGTGTCTTTTCACCCCTGTGTCTGGGGTGAGACTTCTTTACATGGTTATCATCCCCCAGAGTCCTCAGACTCTCAGGCAGAAGGATCAGAACAAAGCTCTGTCTCGAGAAAGTCTAAAGAAAGTCACCCACTTCCTGTCCCTGCTGCCAAGAGCAGGCCTAGACCAATATTAATTCCTTAGGTAAACTTAGCATCACAGACATCCCATTCCTTGTATGCATGTGATAATCTCCTGTCTGTGGGTTTATTTTTTAAACATTTTTTTGTTCTTTATCTGGGACAAAATAATGGAACTGGCCCAGGGATCTAAGAATTCCTACAAAGACGCAAAATAAACAAATAGTGACACCTAATATGGCATATTGGTTTCCCCTCGATGTTTCTCTTTTAGGAATTTACACATCCCACATGGATGAATGTTGTACATGGGTAGGCACAAAATATATACCGAAATATATACTGAATTAAAATATATGTAACATATATGGGCTTCCCAGGTGGTGCTAGTGGTTAAGAAGCTGCCTGCCAATATAGGAGACATAAGAGATGCGACTTTGACCCGTGGGTTGAGAAGTTCCCCTGGAGGAGGGCAGGGCAACCCACTCCAGTAATCTTGCCTGGAGAATCCCATGGACAGAGGAGCCTGGCGGGCTACAGTCATAGAGTTGCAAAGAGTCGGACACGACTGAAGAGACTGAGCATGCAGGCACGTAGTGTATGTAGTTTTAATATTTTTATATTGTGCTGAATGTCTAACATGATATAACCCGTTCATTACTGCAAACCAGGTGGACTCTGTTCGAGAATGCCCGGCCAAGTGTGCTTTACACATGTGACCGAGCAAATTCTCTCAGACAGATGTTATGACCCTCATTTTACCATGTAAGGAGATCCAGAAAGACTGCATAACTTGTCTACAGTCAGAACAGGTTTTGAACCAGCATTTGGTCTCCAAATTCCACATCACATTTCCACTTACTAGGTGGAAGGAAGGCCAGAATACAGAAGCCTAGCATGGGGCTTATCTGGAAAACAGACTGAAGTTTTGAAAGCAGAGAAAAGACTCCTCTCTAGTTGAAAGGAATTACTAAAATATATAAGAAACAACCCTAAATAATTAGTTGTAATAGCTCAGTGTTAAATCTCACTGTACTAACTGCTGATGGTAATTTGTCAAGAAAGTGCTTTAAATGAAAAATCTTCAATATTCAGCTATTTTGAAACCACTGACTTAGAAAATTGTGCTGTTCAGTATATAGACTACAAAAAGAAAAAAGAAGATATGAACACTGAATTGAATTTATTCTGTATTTATTTGTTGACGCCAATGACATCATGATACCTCTAAACTTTATAAAGGGCTTCCCTGATAGCTCAGTTGGTAAAGAATTGCCCTGCAATGCGGGCGATCCCGGTTAGATTCCTGGGTTTGGAAGATCTGCTGGAGAAGGGAAAAAGCTACTCACTCCAGTATTCTGGCCTGGAGAACTCCATGGACTGTATAGTCCATAGGGTCGCAAAGAGTCGGACAGGACTGAGCGACTTTCAGTTTCATTTTGGACTTCCCTTGTGGCTCAGCTGGTAAAGAATCCACCTTCAATGTGGGAGACCTGTGTTCAAGGAGATCCAATCAGTCCATCCTGGAGAAAATCAGCCCTGAATATTCATTGAAAGGACTGATGCTGAAGCTGAAACTCCAATACTTTGGCCACCTGATGTGAAGAACTGACTCATTTGAAAAGACTGTGGTGCTGGGAAAGATTGAGGGCAGGAGGAGAAGGGGAAGACAGAGGATGAGATGGTTGAATGGCATCACCGACTCGATGGACATGAATTTGAGTAAACTCTGGGAGTTGGTGATGGACAGGGAAGCCTAGTGTGCTGCAGTCCATGGGGTTGCAAAGAGTCAGACATGACTGAGCGACTGAACTGAATTGAAACTTAGAATAAGAAATTGACTGTGTTCTTGTATTCAAAATGGTATTCTTAGTCTTATTTTTCCCTTTCCTGTAGGTATCTTGTCATCGTTAAGGTCATTTTAGGCCCCTGGTACATCCTTTATGTGAAAACATTGAAGTGTGGGTGAATGGTAGAAATAGTGTTGAAAAATGGTGACCTATCAAACTATAGACCATGCTTTAAGCAATTAAATAGAAGTTATTTCCATTAAGTTTCAGGTATTTTAAAAGGAAGCACCCTAATCTTTAAGAAGGAATGGTAAGAAATCTGTTAACTCTTGGTGACAAATGTGATTTTCTAAGTGGTTAAGCCAATCAGTTTACCCACTTGGCTAGCTTCCTCCTGTTGTTCAGTTGCCCTGTTGCGTCCGACTCTTTGTGACTCCATGGAGTGCAGCATGCCAGGCCTCCCTGTCCCTCACCATCTCCTACAAGTTACCTAAAGTTCACTTCATCCTTTGGAGACCAGCCTTTTTTCCTAGTCTCTTTTTCTCACCACAAAAAAGGGGAAGCATCAACTATCATTTTTTGGGGACCCCAAGTCATCACTCCTCAAAGCAGCTCCCATGGGTTGGACAAAACGTTGACCTTTTTGTATAGCAGTGACTTTAGAAACTGGTTAGGGGAAGTCTGCCCATGGAAGTGGTCCATGTTCTGGCCTCACTGTGTCCCCAATCTTCTCATGTCCCTAAGGCTCTCCTGTTGTGTAGGACTGTGGTCTTTTCCCCAGGTTTATACTTCCATTTGAAAATGCAAACAATTCAGTGGTTTTCCTCTGATGTGATTGATTGTTCTTCAGGCATTAGCTTAGTCCACATCAGCTAATGAGCTCTCTTGCTCACTGCAGTGGAACCAATTCTGAATTTCCTCTATGGCTTTCTTCACTTTGCTGGGCAAGTGGAAGGACAATGTGGAATTAGAGAGTCTGTGGTTTCTTGTGGGTGGGTACTGGGTGGAAAGGTAGAAAGGTGGGTTATATAGAGCCAATCTAGCCTTTCATTTTTGTATGTTGATATATGTACAAATACAGTCACCCTGAGTGAAATAGAATTAACAGGAAGTGATAATATTTACTATAAAGTTATTTTTGAATTGAGTCTTTACTCTGAACTTTTTATAACCTCTGATGGTAAAAGGTTAAGATACATTGTTTAATGGGATCAATGTTCAGTAAAATGAAGAAATATTTTTAGATTGTTTTCTCCTAGTACAATCAGATTTTTGAGTTTTTTTTTGTTTTGAGGAAGCATGAAAGAAAACAAAGTCCCTGCTCAGAATAGGTTTATCTCTTTCCCTTGAGCTAAGGAGATAAGGCCCTGAATTTTCTGTGAAAATCATCCTCAGCATGGTGGAGAGGAAAATTCTTAACTCAGGAGACTCTATCAGAACCATTTTGGGCAATTTGCAAATGAAAAGCATCATCTTCCATTGCCAGATTCCGAGCCCTCTGAGGCCCTATAGAGAGAAAGGGGCTGGGAGTGTTCTATGAAAAATTCCTCTTATGGTTCTAATTCCCCATCCTGCCTATCTCAGCTGATCTAACTCATGTTTTAGAGTGAAAAAAGCTTCCAGTCAGTTTTGTCTCTAGACGCTGTCCTTAAGTATAGTATATACTTATACATATATGTATGTATATATACTTATGCTTAAATATTTGTATATACTTTTAATATACTTCATATGAATGAACGAATGAATGAATGAGTGAATGCGTGCATGCCCAGTCGTGTCTGACTCTTTGTGACCTTATGGATTGTAGCCCACAGTCCTCTGTCCATGGGATTTCCCAGGCAAGAATACTGGAGTGGGTTGCCATTTCCTTCTCCAGGGGAGCTTTCCTACCTTGGGACTGAAACTGCATTTCCTGCATCTTCTGCATTGTGGACTCTTTACCACTTGAGCCATTGGGGAAACCCTAATATACTTTGTATATATATATAATACTTAATATAAGTATGTATTTGAACTTGAATATACTGACTAGGGAAATTAATTTTTGCTAGACAGAAGAAATAATTTTATTTTAAAATTATAGCATGGTTTAAACATTAAAATACCTCATGCAGAAGAATTACCTGCTGCCATTTCTATATCTCTTTCCACAGAGACAATAGTTTTAGTTTTTTTGGTAATTAACTTTAAAATTTTAGATGTTTTGAACTGATTGCCCACTGTGGGGGAAGAGACTTTGGTACTCTGTTTTTTACTTAACTTTATCTATCTCTAGTCCCAAACTAGGAAGATTTGTTGTTGTTGTTGTTTTGTTTTGCTGATAGAAAATAAGCTAAAATAGAGAGAAAAGTGAGATTTTTGAGATTGAGGAAAACAAAATGTTAGGAAAGGTCACACTGGATGGCCTCAATTTTTTCCAGAAAATAAAGGATGGGTTAATCTTCCAGGGGTGAGCTGCTGTCATCTGCTATCAGTAATTCATTACAGTTTGGTAAATAGAAGCACTGATATAGACCAATGGAGAGTGACCAGTTGATACAAACAGATATGATGTGTAGTTTTGTTCAGAAGGATGGAATGTTAATTTTCATGATTTGCAGAGAACAAAAGAAAACAATAAAAAGCTGGAAGGGAGAAGTCAGTAGTTTAATGCATGTGAGAAATTGCGTGTGTGGTCTGTTCAGTTCCACGTGATCATGGGTAATCTCAAATGGTAGGTAACAAAGAACTTTCAGTTCAGTTCAGTTTAATCGCTCAGTCGTGTCTGACTCTTTGCAACCTCATGGACTGCAGCACACCAGGCCTCCCTGTCCATCACCAACTCCAGGAGCTTACTCAAACTTATGTCCATTGAGTCAGTGATGCCATCCAACCATCTCATCTTCTGTCATCTCCTTCTCCTCCTGCCTTCAATTTTTCCCAGCATAAGAGTCTTTACAAATGAGTCACTTCTTCATATCAGGTAGCCAAAGTATTGGAGTTTCAGCTTCAGAATCAATCCTGCCAATGAATATTCAGGGCTGATTTCCTTTAGGATGGACTGGTTGGATCTCCATGCTGTCCAAGGGACTCTCAAGAGTCTTCTCCAACACCACAGTTCAAAAGCATCAATTCTTCGGCACTCGGCTTTCTTTATAGTCCAACTCTCACATCCATACATGACTCCTGGAAAAACCATAGCTTTGACTAGATGGACCTTTGTTGGCAAAGTAATGTTTCTGCTTTTTAATTTGATACTTGATATAACCAACCCAGTGGATGTGGGTTTGTGCAAACTCAGGGAGAAAGTGGAGAGCTGCAGTTCATGGGGTCGGAAAGAGTTGGACATGACTTAGGGACTGAACAACAATATGTCTTCATGTCTTGGCTGGTGGCTTGGTGGTGAAGAACCCTGCCAATAAAGGAATCTCAGGATATGCATTGTTGAATGCTTGGGTCGTGAAGACCTTCTGGAGGATGAAATGGCAACCCACTCCATTATTCCTGCTGAGATAATCCCATGGACAGAGGAGCCTTGTGGACTACAGTCTCTGAGGTTGCAAAGATTTGGACATGACTGAGCCATTGAGCAAAACATATGTCTTCATATATTTGGATAAATATGACTGCTGCTATTACATTTATCCACTCTCTGATATTTCATTTCATTTGATTAATATTTAATTGGTATTCCTAATGCCTATAACAAATTGGAGGAAGTCTATAGCTCAGCAAATAGGTTGCAGAAAGCCCACCTGCAATTTCAAATTCCTTTTGGAAGACTTACAAGGTAGACAAAATCTCAGAAATGGATGATCAAGAATTGACAATTGTACATTGATGTTCATATTCTCTGAAGGTAATGCTTTTTGTGTTGAATGTTCTTAGCTCACTAGCTTTGTGCATTTGAAATAACAAAGTTTAGCTTCTTGCAGATGGCAAATTAAAACATGTAGTTTAGTGCTTTTGTTAAGCAAGTAAGTCTGATTTTATGTTTAAAAGGGTATACTTTACAGCGGAAGAAAACAGCAAGACTGTTGAGTTGGAGTCACAGAGTAAGTCCCTCAGGGTACAGTCGCAATGCAGTTAGCAATAATTTTAATTGGACACCCAAACTAAGCCAACCTCAAATCATGTGTATGTCTTACAAATAGGGTTTATTATGTCCTTTAAGTTCTTTTAGAGGCTTATGAAGATTTATACCAGTAGTTAGCTGCTTTGTCTGAGCTACAGAGAATATTTAATAGTTTTTATCAGGATTAATGAGCAGAAATGTCTCAACAAATGAAATTCTTCAGTATATTCATTGTAGTCATTTGACATTCTCTTTATTCACTGGCAGTAATGTTGGTAATAGGAGACACTTTTTGATATATGGCCCTGTATTTCATATATTTGTCAGATTTCTGGTGAAATCATTATACAATGCATTTGTGTAATTAACACTTTTCCAACCTCAGATTTATCTAAGAATCATGTAGTAAATGCATAAATCTCATGGCTATTTTAACATGTAATGTAATAAAAACATTCACTACATTTTGTTAATAAATACTTAGCAAGTACCTCTTACATGTCAAGTGCTGGAGATGCAAGGCTGAGCAAAACTGAGCTTCGTGGAGCTTATGACTTAGAGAAATAAAATACTAATGAAATGAATGTATGAGTATAAATTACAGTAGTGCTGTCCCAGAGAAGCAGAGGATGGTGCAGTGTCTGGTCTGGGAAGTGAGGAAAGACTTCCTTGTGAAAGTAAACGTCTGGACTCAGCTGAAGGTTTGAGTAGGTGTTTACTAAAGATGGAATAAGAGGAAACCTTCCAATGAGAAGGAATAGCAGCTTCTGAGGCCCTGAGGCCTCTTTAAGGAAATGAATGGATTCCATGGATTGTACAGGGAGAGATTCAAGAGCATTGGGACAGGTGAGTTATGTTAAAGATTCCATCTTTATCTTTGGATAGTACATGCTTATTGTGAAAATTTTATAACTGTTATACAGAAGATTAAGATCACTGATAATCCCATCACCCATAGCCTCTTAACCTTAATCTTTTTTAAATTAAAATTTTATGTATCAATTATGCCTCAGTAACCCTAGAAAAAATTTAAAAGTTATTGATTTGAAAAAAAATTTCCTTCCAGTTATTTATAGATAAAAATAAATGTGTAAGCATTAACTCTTCTTGAACTGGTTAAAGGAGATGCAGTCCTTATTACTCTGCTATATTACTAATATTTGGAATAGGAAATAATTTCATAAGCTAAGCAATGATATTTTTGCATACTGTAGCCTTAGTTTGCAACTAAACTGTAAATCATGGTTCTGTTTATATCTTTAACATACTTTGGCTCAGACGGTAAAGCATCTGCCTGCAATGCTGAAGGACCTGGGTTCGATCGCTGGGTCAAGAAGATCCCCTGGAGAAGGAAATGGCAACCCACTCCAATATTCTTGCCTGGAAAATTCCGTGGACAGAGGAGCCTTGTAGGCTACAGCCCATGGGGTCGCAGAGTCGGACACGACTTAGTGACTTCACTTCACTCTGTTGTTAGAAAATCAATGTGTATAATTAGTTTTTCCATCAAAATTGAGAAGTTATCTTCTGGGGGATGTGTATATATGTATATAGATGAGGTGTGTATGTATGTGTGCATGTTTGTGTGTGAACACAAACACAAGTGTGTTTGATGATAAGTAGAGAAAAGTAGCAATAATGACATCCTTTAAAATCCTGATTAAAAAAGTTGCAGGGCTTGGGTTGGTTCTTTCTAGGCCATGTCAAAAAGCTTGAAAATTACTACCTTTAAGGACATTTAAAAAATTGTTGAAGTATAGATATTTCTCCTTTAGTATAATCAGTGTAAATGCATACTACATAAATCAAACCTATATGAGAAAGTTAAAAATGGTAGGAGATAACAGGTATGTTTGAAGGTACCAAAAGTTGGCAGCTTGGAGAGGGCAGAAAATTGTACACAGAAGACCCATCAGGGAAGCAGACATAGCCCTAAAAAATGTAGGCACAGAACACAAAGGACATCTCAAGTCAGTGATTCTATACACTCAGAGAGGCAGTCCCAACACTGCCGGAGGTCCAACAAAGCTCAGAGGATGTTGGAATCTTCTAAAGCCTGATCCTCAAGAGGCTATTCGTGATGCCAATTACCGATATCTCTTGTAAATATTTTTTTTCCTTCCCAAATTGGAGCAGGCTGGCCTTCCTTCCCTACCTTCCGAGCACGTGGGTAGTGGTGGTGAAAGCCGGGTTATATTGATACTTTCTCACTCTCTGCCTCTCTCCTTCCCTTCCTTCTTTCCTCCTTCACAATACTTAGTGTTTAGTGATATAAAATAAGCTGAATTATAACTTAATGATATGATCTAGGTAATTGAAAAATCACCATGAGAATGTAAAAATAATTCCATGAGGCTATTTTGGCCAAAAGTGAGCCAGTGACATAAAAGGCAGAGGTCTTTGCACCACCCCGGGGTTGGGGGAGACTGGTTCAAGGTTGAGGCTGAACCTCCCAGAAAGCCTCCTGGTCTGGTGTCTGTCCTCACCCAGCAAACTAGCCAGAAACTCTTCCAGCTCCTTTCTTGCTCTTAAAAAAGCCAGTGTGTAAGGAAAGGCCTGGTGATTCATCTGTTACTGAGTATGCATCTTTTCATCTTGAAGAATGTTATCATCACCTCAACATAATCTAAAGATATGACAGAGGAAATATGGAATTGAGTAATAATTAGGAATGTGGCACATGTTGCTTTTATAAAACACATCAAACTATTTTTCAAATATTAAAAGGTGTAATCAAGTCTGCAACACATTTCGGTAATGATATTTCCTGTAACTTTTACCCATACGCGTTATAAGGAAAATGATATCCATATGTTTGATTCACTTGCACAGTTCATTAAAGGGTATATTTAAAGGACTCTTTGATAGCTCTTTGAAAGTTTCTTCTCATTTAAAAATAATACATTTTTAAGGATATGATTTTTTTAAAAAGTTTTCCTATAATTTGAATTTTGTTCAAATATCCCTATGGGAAAAGCTCTTCAGTGATGGCAAGTGAATACCATCATCATGATTTGGTCTTAAGCAATCTCTTGAATTTATTGCATTTTATTAAACTATCATTAAGTATCATCAATTTTGATTTTAAGTAAAATTTACAGAAATGCCCTCCTTCATAAAATGCATCTGTAAATTATTTGGAATAAGCTGTTTGGTATCAGAGATTCTTATATCCCCATACTCTGAAGCTGCCACGTAATACTACTTGTAAAATTGAAATAATTACAAAGGATAATTAGTAGAAACATATTCAAAATAAGACAGTCACACCATTTGAGGTTGATCCTTCTCAAAAAATATTGAGCAGGAAAAACTCTTTAAAAATCTGTGTGCTCTCTCTTCAAGTGTGGATATTTTTAAGGCTGAAGTAATGTGATCAAATAAACTATGAGCAGTATTCTGTATCAGCTGTGATTTAACACATCTGTCCAGAGGAGTAGTGAATAATGAATTGCATTAATCAATCCAGAAAAAAGAGATTTAATTAACATTAATATCTCCTCTAAATCTTTAAAAAAAACTTTCTTTTTTGTTTTGCTAATTAAGGGTTCTAATCTAGGGATTCTGTGAAGATGATGAAAGAATATCTTTGAGACAGATTTTATTTCAGACATTTGAGGTATTTAGTATATGGATAACATGAAAATTTTTACTGGTTTTCCTAAAAAGAGCCTTCATAAAATTAAAAAAAAAAATTTAGTATTAACACTACACAATGGCATTTACCTTAAGAATAGTCTTTTATAATAGCATCTGATATCACACAATTGTTTTATATGGATTAAAAATGCTTTGCTGAATTTTAAACAATATGTATATGAAAAATGAAGAATAGATGATTTGATGTATGATATCCATTTTCTGTAGGCATTATTTTTTTTTTTTCCATGCACAGAAGCTCAGCACTAAATACCTAGCCTGCTAAGGTGATCGGTGGTTCTAGAGGTGATTTCCACAAAGTGGTTAAACCACCTGACGGACAAATGTTAACCTTCATACAGCCTGTATAGGACAGCCCACAACCACAAGCCAGTTATACTGATGAAATAAGCAACAGAAGAGCTGTGATGCTGAGGACACTAAAGTGAGAATCTGAACATGGCCTTCTGACTATTTGGATTTTCTCATTTTGGTCTAAAATGGAAAATTAAAAAGTGTCAAGGTTGGAGTGGTAATCTTCCCAGGTAGTGATGTTATTATATGATTTTGCTCAGTGGATTTGTTTGCACTATGTTGAAACCCGAGTGTAATGAATATCAGTAGCTTTAATAATGCTCACAGCACAACACCTTCCATACAGAACAACAGGTGACAAGGGGAGGAGCCCTTATGCGGCAGCAGAATGCTTGAGTCCCCTTCTATCCCAAGTCATTGAATCTTTCTTAACGTCAGTATACCCATTGGTAAAATGCAGTTAGTAATATCTACCTTGAAACTCAAACACGGTTTCAAAATATGAGGAAACATTGAAAGATACCATGAAGATATATGAATGTCATTAAACTGATTATTTTCAATATACTGACAGCCAAAGGGTGAAATAAACATATTTATAAGTATTTTTAGGGAAGGTAATGATCCTTTTTTAGAAATAAAAATGATGTGCGCTCTCTGTGTATGGTACATACATATTTATACACCTGAATTACTAAGATCTGGATACAGATAAAAATCTGTATCCATATATCCACTTACAGAGACAAAAACCTATATGTATGTGGAAAATTACACTCTGTTGATTAAACTTCCATGCAGAATTCTGCTTTTCAATTTAGGTGAGCAGATTCTACAAACAGAGTCCAGGCAGATTTTATTTGGTACTTTCGAGCCATTTCAAATTGATGTGAATTCCAATCTATATAAAAGGATTTGTTTATGTGGACAGCTTTCATTGCTTTCAGGATCAAGAGGTGAGCAGCACAGTCTGAAAATAAATATTGAAGTTTCTTTTACATTTTCTGAATCTGTCATTTTGGTTGGTCATGCAACACTGATATTTCATGGAAAAAAATAGCACCTCTTTTGGGAGACATCATTTGGTGTCGTGTGGACTCACAAAGTAAAGAAGCATTTTCTTTATTTAGAAGCATCATCATTTGAATGTGTACTTAGGAAGAAGCTGACTCTGGTAGGGTTTCTGGAGTCAGTACATGGGGTCATTCATTTTTGTTTCATAGAATTTGGTCTGGACTCTAAATGAAGTGGGGTGGTCAGTGTAACAGACTTGGCAATCATGCAGAACCATTTGCCGATTTGATAAGATCCAGGTGCAAATTTGTCAAGTCATCTAAATCCTTCCCCTTAATAAGGAGTATTTCCATGTGACTTGTTTTAAACCACAAAAATGAAAAGGGCAGGCAATGGCTGCTGGGTTGAAATCAAAGGAAAGTAACATAAATGAACAAGAGAATTGAGATATGATCTTGTACACCCGGCACCATAAATTAAAAACTATTTCCACAATCTGTCCAGGAGTTCAGAAATAATCTGCACTGTGCAACCATTAGCTGGTACATTCCTATTTTTCTTTTTAATGGTGAGGGGAAAAATGGAGACAATATAGCTAGTAAATTGGTTCATTTTAGAGTAATCAAACAATTTGATTGAAATCTCGGTGATACTATCTCTGTGGCTACTCAGGAAATTGTTTACAAATAATAGTCTATGATTGTCTAATTTTCAAAGCAACATAGGTTGGTAGAATCTATCCCCACAACCCGTCGCTGAAATTATCATTGCTCAGTCTGACTAAATGCATTTTACACCAGACTTCTGTGCCTTGACATACTATCCACTGCTGTGAAAACTAGTATAACTTTGATGAGTCATTTGTTCCAACCTTCAACAGAAATAAAACTTCTAGGAATCACACTGATCTCATAACTTTATCCCTACACAGGATATGGTCTTAGATTTATAACTTAGCTGTGAAGAATCGGCTTTCTCAGGTAAACAAAATGTCTTTACAAAAAGTGTGAAGGTTTGCATAAGAGTAGTCTATATTTTAAACCATGTACCCAATAGCATGGTCATAATTATGGATGTATTGATTAATGTTCTCTGATGGTGATTTTTAAAATTCTTTATGCATGGTTTTTGTGACCTGAAATACTAATTGTGGCCAACCACTTGAGTAAAGAAACCAATCAAAGCTTTGAGAAAATTATTGAGAATTTTAACTCAATAGAATTTCAACTCTATTGAGAAAATTAATTAGGAACCACTATTTAAAATTAGATACATGATGGCTGATGTGAATGCTAGCAAAGTATTACATTGATATAGGTTGAAGCCAGTAAGGTTGACAGTGGACTCAGGGATTATAAGCTTTGTCAAGATTCTGGCAATTTCTGTTTCATCCATGTATTGGTTGCCAGACCTCTGCCTTGGAAATCTGACCTGTGAGGTTATTTAGTGAGGTCTTAGTGCTGACAGTATCAGTCAAGTGACCTACCATTGACTCTACTTAGAAAATGCCATTGTCTATCATATGATAGCACTTATATGTGGAATCTAGAAAAAATGATACAAAACTAGACTCACAGAGAAACTAACAGTTACTAAGGGGAAAAGTAGGAGAGGGATAAATTAGGAAATTGGATTAACACAGTATTATATATAAAATAGGTAAACAACAAGATCTTGTTATACAACACAGGAAACTATTTTTAATATCTTGTCATAACCTATAATGGATAAGAATCTGAAAAGGTGTGTCTGTGTGTGCATAATCAATTTGCTGTACGCCTGAAACATTATAAGTCAATTATACTTCAGTAAAAAAAAAAAAAATACACCACTCTGCGGCAGAATCTAGATTTTGGTGGAGGTTTTGTGTGTGGCGACAGAAGATGTAAAAACACTGTCTGTACTTTTTCCTCAATTTTGCTGTGAACCTAAAACTGCTCTAAAAATAAATGTTATTAATTTAAAAACTGTCATCGTGTCTTGATTTCAATTTGGTTTTCTATATATAACCCTCAACAGACAATTCTTTGATTGGTTTCTTTACCCAAGTGGTACCAACAGTACCATATATACTTAGTGAGTTTCTGAACAGCATATGTTAAGCTAAATAAAACTGGGCCTTCATAATTTTCATTCTACAGTTCAACCCAGTTTCTATATAGTTCTGATTCTCAGAGTCTTAGAACAATTTCTTTGTTTTATATATTATATATTTTATATGTTATATGACTTCTGTATTATATTTTACTTCTTTATCATTAGGCCATGGGAAATTATACTGTTCATTACCTGAACATTTTAGTCTCACTTGCATTTTATCAATTGTGTCCACCTGCCATTTCATTTTTGGAATATGAATCCCTATAGCAAAAATATTAAGAATGAACTTATTTCCCATATTTACCTGTCAAGTTGACATTAGTATGAACAACACCCTAATATCCGTGTCACAAACAACATCAGTAAAACGTGGAATTGTATTTCCCATCCAAAGAGATTTCATCTTGTGAAAGACAGTATGTTTTAGTTTATTTCCTGCCCAACACTTGTTAGTAAGATATTGGAAACAAAGGACAATGGTAAAACAAAGGACAATGGTAAAATTTTCAGTGTACCACAAAAAATACAAAAGCTAAAATGCTGCAAATATTAAATATTGTAATATACTTTTATTAGTTCAATTTAGGAATCCTAATCCTTAAATAGGACTCCCCTGGTGACTCAGATGGAATGTGGCTTTGATCCCTGGGTCAGTAGGATCCCCTGAAGATAATGGCTACCCACTCCAGTGTCCTTGCCTGGGAAATCCCATGGACAGAGGAGCCTGGAGGGCTACTGTCCACGGGGTCGCAGAGTTGGACATGACTGAATGACTCACACACACACACACAGTTCTTATATATGATTGACAATACTTAGTGATGGTCACTAAGTTGGAAGGCAGTTTTGTTATTCTAAGGTATTTTGAAGCAGATTTGCCAATAGCTAACTATTAGTTTTATTGTATTTCTGAGTTTACTTTTTGCCTTGTTTGTTGGGGGAAAATGAAAATGGAGATGTCCTGCGCCCTAAAAATGATGCTCTGCACTGGGTGTATAAATTCTCCCTCACGTGAGTGCGTCTACGAAGACTCGTGATTTGGTGCCCCGCTCAAGGCGCAGCTCCTCTTTCATGGAAAATCTTATCCAGAGAAAGATGCTTTTTTGAGAGTTGAGAGCAGCTTTGACATTTTGAGAAAATGGATAGCATTTTTGAAAGGGACAAACATTTTTGAAGGAATGATATTGAACAAAGTATAGTTTAATAATATGTTAGAGTGTGTAAGACAAACCCACATAATGAAATTTTTACAATAATATGATGCTTGGAGAAATAGGCTCATAAATATTCATAAACTTTCCAAAACATGATAGGTATTGCAAATCTGTATATTTGGGGTGACTCAGGTGATAAAGAATCTGCCTGCAATGCAGGACACCGAGGTTTGCTCCCTGGCTTGAGAAGATCCTGGAGAAGGGAATGGCAACCATTCCAGTATTCTTGCCTGGAGAATTCCATGGACAGAGGAACCTGGCAGGCTACAGTCCATGGGGTCACAAAGAGTCAGACATGACTGAGCAACTAATACACACATATGCACACATACCTGTATACTTTGGTCAAGCAGAGTAAACATACATAGAATAGATGATAAGTAATACAGTGTATGTAGAGTGTACTGATGTGTCTATAATAGAAGTGAATCCCTACTTTTTTGGCAATTAATTTACTTTTAGTGATTAAAATGCATGGTTAATTTAAGTATATAATTACCATGGTTCTTCTACATTTAGCAAAATACTTGATTTTTTAAATACCCATATTCATTTCGTATTAAATATATTGTATTTAAATCCTTAGCAGGGGTCTGTTTCTACAGTTCACCATAAAGCAGAAGATACTCTAGAAAATAATGTGTGCTGGGTTAATAAAGGCTTATTGCTTCACTGAGAAGTGAGGCTGGCTAAAGACATATTGTTCTTGGCCTGTCTGTCTAAGTATTTGAAATGCTTAGCCTTTGTATCACAATATTAGAAATATTTAGCAATTTTAAAAAAAATCAATAATTATACCTCTTTATCTAACTTTTGAAAAATAACTTAATATATTATTTGGGAAACCTTTGGCAGTTCCAGTAAATGAAAATCCAGGAAAAAAAATGTACCTTTATAGGAGAGGGTTTTTTTTTTTTCCAGAAATTAATCTGATATCTATCTTTCTGAGTCAGAACCATGTTACTTGAAGTTTCAGTATATTTTTAAGGGTGTGGAGTACTCAGGCATAAAGTCAGAGTTGAGGGGTTGAGTTTGAGTGGTCTTGAACTTGTCATTGGTAAAAGTAATATAGATTATTTGAGTAAGGAACATCGCACACCCAATGGTTTATGTAATAGGAAATGAAAGTGAAAGTCGCTCAGTCATGTCTGAATCTTTGCGACCCCATGGACTGTATAGTCCATGGAATTCTTCAGGCCAGAATACTGGAGTGCATAGCCTTCCCCTTCTCCAGGGGATCTTCCCAACCCAGGGATTAAACCCAGGTCTCCTGCATTGCAGGCAGATTGTTTACCCGTTGGGCCACAAGGGAAGCCCTGTGAAAGTCACTTAGTCCTGTCTGACTCTTTGTGACCCCATAATCTATACAGTCCATGGAATTCTCTAGGCCAGAACACTGGACTGAGTAGCCTTTCCCTTCTCCAGAGGATCTTCTCAACCCAGGGATCGAACCCAGGTCTTCCACATTGCAGACAGATTCTTTACCAACTGAGTCACAAGCGAAGCCCATATATATATATAATAGGGGCCAGTATTATTTATTGCATTGAGACACAATCATTCATACCCAGTAGCACACTATTCTTTTGTTTTCCTTTTTTGTCTGTGTCTCCTATTTTTTGTTACTTAGGTAATTAGTGCACAGAGTTCTTATAACGTATTTACTCATGAGTTGAGAACGTGAGTTTTTCAGCTTTTTTACCCTCTGGATATCTGACCTAGAAGTGCAGAGAAGACAAAAAGATTGTGCATTTCTTTTGCCATCTTGTTTCTGCCCCTTTCTGAAAAAGTCATGGGTTCACTAATAATGAACATTTTCGTTTTATACCACAAATGCCTTTCAGCATTTACCACTTAGCAAAATATCTAAGGAGGAGAATAAAAAGATTTTCTCTGTTAACAAATTGAAAGAAAATAATTTTAACCATAAAATTAAATCAATGACGCCAGTTTCAGTACAAGCCACTGTTTTTTATGTTTGTGGGTAAAGGAGAGCAATGTGGGATATGATTTCAGCTCTCATGGAAGCTTGGTGCTTAGTGGAGGAACAGATGCAAATGAAGTCAGAAAACATGAACATTTGAATGGAGCAGTGATAAGTAAAATGACTTCCATGTATTCTATATGAATTTTGTTGAATGTGTGAGCTATTTTGGTCCACATGTCATAGTGCTTAAGAATTTGGCTCCAGTGTCTGCGGTCAAGGTTAGACTCCCAGAACTGCCACTCTTGTCTGCTTGGCTAGATTGTTCTATTGTGATGGTGAAAGCATGTGAAGCCCTTAGCACAGAGCCTGGCACAGAAGAGGCCCTCATTGCATTTTCTCCTGCTATTAATTTTAGATTGCAATTTCAGGCGGCTATTTTTAAGGGTGCTATATGCCAATGTCACTTGTAGAAAATTTGTAAAACCTAGCTTCATTTCTGGCACAGGTACTGTTTTTAAAGTTATAAATTTTGTGTAATTAGTGGTATCAACCAGAAGAGATCAAGTACTGTTCTTCAGGGTCTCAATTAATCGTGTGAGCAGTGATTCTCCAAGCAGATATTGCATCATACGTGTCCAACAGCCTCTTAAAGTATTCAGAATTAATAAAGCGGTGAAGACATTAATCAGGGATGGTATCTAGCTGATTTGCATAAATTAATTAACATCAACAGCGACATCGAGCTGCATCATAGCCGCACCTGGGAAAACCATCATTCCCAGTGAAATGAGGTAGTGAGCCTGCAGAGAGGAGAGGGATTCTATCTCTGAGTAAGCACCAAGGTCACCATTTACATAATGCCAGTGACAACATGGAGCCAGTTCATTATAATGCATATCTCTAAAGCAGGGGCACAGCCAGGAAAGTGTAGTGATTGCAAAGCCATTTAGTGATACCATTAATAACTCTTCAGGTGGTTATATTTTAGCAATGTATTGAGGTTCTGTGTCTTAGCTCTGTACTACAGAAAGTGAGTATTCATATTTATTTAGTCTTGCTTTATTATTTGTAAAGTCAGCAAGTTCTTTTTGTGAATTGAGGTATAAGACTAGGACGGAGGGCAGCAGGGGAGAGAATATAGAGACCAACTCTTAACTCCAAATTTCTAGAAAATCAAAGAAAATCTTCACTTGCTTACATTCTTATTTCCATGTCAAGAGCTCAAACCCATGTCTCTTGCACCTCCTGCATTGGCAGGCAAGTTCTTCACCACTTGTGCCACCTGGCAAGTGCCTATGTCAAGATCAACCCTGTTCAATTGGCAAACATTACCTCATTCTCTGGAGAAGGGAATGGCAACCACTCCATTGTTCTTGCCTGAAGAGTTCCATGGACAGAGGAGCCTGATAGGCTACAGTTCATGGGGTCACAAAGAATCAGACATGACTTAAGTGACTTAGCATGCATGCAATACCTTATTCTCAGCTTCACTCATTCATTCATTCACTGACCCAACAAATGTTACTGCAAGCCACACTAGCCAACTGTTACTGTCTTGGGTGGTGTGATGTAAAACTGAAGAGTCATGATTTCGATAAGCCCCAAGTCTGCAATTTGGTGCTGTATGTAGACAAATACAAATTTTCCAGTAGTCTTGTGTGGATGTGAGAGTTGAACTATAAAGAAAGCTGAGTGCCAAAGAATTGATGCTTTTGAACTGTGGTGTTAGAAAAGACTCTTGAGAGTCCCTTGGACAGCAAGGAGATCAAACCTGTTAATCTTAAAGGAAATCAGTCCTGAATATTCATTGGAAGGACTGATGCTGAAGCTGAAACTCCAGTACTTTGGCCACCTTATGCAAAGAACCGACTCATTGGAAAAGACCCTAATGTTGGGAAAGATTGAAGGCAGGAGGAGAAGGGGACGACAGAAGATGAGATGGTTGGATGGCATCACCGACTCAGTGGACATGAGTTTGAGTAGGGTCCAGGAGTTGGTGATGGACAGGGAGGCCTGGAGTGCTGCAGTCCATGGGGTCTCAAAGAGTCGGACACGACTGAGTGACTGAACTGAACTGTAGACAAGTAATCACAGATTAATAGTTTATATGCTACAATGGTGATAGTTAGAAATGTATTGCTGGTCCTCTCGAAGGGACCTTCAGAAGGTTTCACAGAGAAAGCCCAATTTGGAATGACTGATATATGTCATTCTGCAAAAAACTTTCTAGAGAGTGGAAACAGCATGTTACTCAAGAAAACAGCAGTTTCTAGAGTTTTCTTTGTGACTTTGCTAAGCTGAGCTTGGTGTCCTTGTTGATATTAGTTGATTTATGCAGCTTGTATTGGCAAGGGATGAGGAAGGGCAAGAGCAAGCGTAGAAGGGGGTATGTTGCCTCTTTTCACAGCCTTGAATAAGTTGCACTCACTTCTCACTGGCAGAGTTGGAGAACTGACTTATTTAACCTTGTTCCTGTCAGCTCCAGGGGTCATGACTTCTTAGAGCTCATGGATAGCTGGGAGATTGTTACAATAATGATTCCTCCTTCCCCAGCACAATTGCAGCCTTAGGGAGGAAAAGATCCCGAGACATGCCATGGCCAGTGAACATCCTTCTTTGGCCAGTTGGGATGGTTCTTCTAGCCAGGTCCAAAGCCAAGTAGGATCTCCCTTGATGTCTACAAGTGGCAGTCATTTCTGGGACATCACATTAATATAGTCCTAATAGATTGTTCAGTTGACAAGGTGACTAGAGCTTTCTAGGGTAATGAACAAGATAATCTTGGCAATTTTAACATCCCTGCCAAGCTTCCTCTTATGAATTTGGTTTAGTCACACAAAAATAAAATAAAATTTATTCAGACTTCTGAAAAGAAGATCAAAATCAGGTCACTGTGTATTTCCCTCTGTGAGTACAGAAAGTGTAAAGCAAAGTGTTATGAAGGCTTGTTTATAAATGGGAATGGGATGTGGGAATGCTGTGGGAGCACTTTCTTTTCTAGCTAATGGGATGTTACTATTTTAAGTATTAAATTCTAAAATGTGTGGGATCTGGTATGTTTCCTGCCTGAGATAGTGTGTATTAATTGACTTCAATCTTTTTGATTGTAAAAGTCTTTAATTTGTACTGCTAAAGATGAAAAAGCACATAGTCCATCTATTTCTGGAATGCCATCTATTTCTGGAATCATTCAAGTGATCTGGTTACCCTTTGACTCTTATTTCCTTCTTCAGTGGACTTCCATATGGACTGGAGCACATTTCTCAATCTCTTGATATTCTTTAAGAATAACACTTCATATTCAATGAGGATTTTCAGTTAAGGTCAGTGATGGATTTTACATACAAAAACGGACTTGCAAATATGGAGGAATTTATTGAAAGATTACAGAATACACAATGCAAGAAGAGGTGTTTCTTGGGACTTATTTAGAGGAGAGAAAATACTACCATCAATAACACTCTGTCATAGGACTTAAATACAGCATATGACTAAGGGTAATGGGGTACAAAGCATTAGTCACTGCAACCAGTGTGAGACTTAGAAAGAATTCCTGCGTCTCATGGCAGTTGACAGTTGGTAGCCTCAACTTTAGGCACTCTTCTCGGCTTTCACAACACCCTTCTCACAACTCCTCTAGAATATCTCTATAGAACCTTTCCCTTTTATCTGGTCTTGCTTTCCATGGCTTTTCTCTGATTCAAAGAATCTCTGGCACCATCCTTAGACTTCTACATGGAGTTGAGTTTCCTGTAGTTTTGACTGTATTTTGGAGAATATAGGAACTTTTACAGAATAATTCTGATACTTGTTAAAGCAGCAAGACAGATTTTATTCGAGCTACTGTAGTAGAGAGAGCCTTAGGTATAAAACTAAGTTCAGCTCCAAATGCAGCAGAGACATATTGCGATGTGTAGCTAATGGGCAGAGTGAGGGGGTTAAGGATGGAAATTTCCTAAGAGGAACTTGATTAGATATCAGGGGTGGGTGGCAGATTTCTGCTCCACTGGCCTAGCAGGCCAAGGACAGGCTACTGTAGAAGAGGGCTCGGAAGAGAGTGACTAAAGCTTGGTGAAGGCGGAGTCACTGTCATTTCAGGGAGGCTCTGTTCTCTCTGTTTCGGCAGCTTGCCTTTGTGCTGGCTGAGAACTTCTCACCCCTTCTTCATTCCACCCGTAAGCCTCTCTTTCTGATCTTGAGATCCTTGAAACCCACAATAGGGTCAGTCCCAACTTCCTACTGAAGATCATGGGGTCGGAGTAGACAATGGGGACCAGGATTTAGATAATTTACAGCAGTGGTCCTTAACATGACTGTTCATTAGAAACATCTGGGGACACTTGAATACAACCAGTCAAAAATGCAAAAGCATGAAACTCTATCTGGCTTCATAGAAGGCCAATGAAATCTGAATCTCCGGAGTTGAGTCCAAGCATTGGTATTTCATGTCAAGCTTCTCTTGATTCTGATGAACAGTTTGGGCTGAGACCCAAACCCAGTCAGCATCTGATGGGAATCCCGGTTTGCTGTCATTTTGGGACCTTAACTGGTGGTTATGTTAGAAAAGTTATGAGGAGAAACTGTCCCCAAATTAATGAGGACACCCTATTAGATCACTTATTCCTTCTGGGCTTGGGGCTGCTTTTCTGCCAAGGAAAGTCTTAGTTTGTAAACCTATAGGTGACTATAGCATTAATCACGTCCCTAAACTTTTAGAGGAGGGAGCAGAACATAAAGTCCTGTATCTCATGTGTATTGTAGGTCATGTGAACTCATTGATGCATATCACTTAATTTAATCTTCATAACAATCTTGAGAGGCATGATTATTCTATTGTTATTGGAAGGGCTAAGTGACTTTGTCAAGGTGACGAAATTAGTGAGGGAGCTAACCCTCTCTCTTCCTAATGTCCAAAGCCATGAAGTCGGAGTATTAGGTCTCTTATTTCTTGCATATAATTTGATTCTAAATGAGTATGTCTTTTTACGTATTTCTTTTTTCTTCTTGTCACGTTATCTTACATTAGGGTCCACAGATGTGTTATGGATGACTTAACAATTTTATTTTTCTAAACTTTTTATATTGCATTTCGTATAGAAAAGCACTCCAGATTTGATTTTAGTTTTCTCATATTTCCTAAATGACTTTATCAAGCAATCTACTTTCCAGATTTGTTTTTATTTTTCTCATATTTTTCTAAATGTGCTTATCAAGCAATCAACTTTCTGCTTCCCATATGCACTGAACTATATTAGAAAATAAAATATTAAAACCAAAGAGTAGAAAGTAGAGATCACTAAAAGATTAAGATAGTCATAAATGTGCTCATTTCCGATATAAATGAATGGAAGGATAGTATATTCAGTTCAAACGATGTTTATAATATTAACATAGAATTCATAGCAACCTTCATAGTATATAACGAACTAATGCAGGTGAATATTGAACAGTCTCATTTCGATATAGAGATATTGCATATCTTTTGCTAAAGAGTGCAAAGTGAAAACCATATAGCCTTTATTTTATAAAAAGTTGAAATGTAGAAACTAATGATCAAAAGTCCAGTATGTGATGGAAAGTGATGATGAAAATAAATGCTGAATTTCAAAGGTTTTGCTATTACAGTGACCTAAATTTTGGGGAGCTGGTTTCTGATGTTTATGAGTGGGAAAATTCTATTTATTAGCCAGTATATAATTAAAATAGGGCCAACTTGGTTTACTTATTGTTAAGCTGGGCTTTGAATATATTCAGACAAATCTTTTATTTAACTGCTTGATGGATCTAATGACTTTTTGTTTGCAAAAGATTTCAGAGAGGAAAATGGAATATAATAACTCTAAATTTTAAGAGGAAAAGTAAACAGATTTAATACTTTACCATAGGAAATGAAGTTGTTAAATATTTCATATAATTGATCGATCTAAGATTTCACTTCAAATAGGTCCTATCTCCAAGAGAGTCATATGAAACTATCTGATACTTTAAAACAACTTCATTTACTTAACATTCTAGGGAAGTTAAATTCACTGAATCATGTGATTAAAAGGAATCTTGTCAAGTCATTTTGTCTATCCATCTTTTTGAAGTTGCACATCAAAAGCATACCATATATTTGAGAAGTTATTCTTTGTGATCCAATAGAACTGGGTTCTTAATACGTTTTCCACAGTGCATATTTGTTTTTCTTTTTAAATATTATGCCCTCTACCAAACTTGAAGTTTGAAAAGGGCAGGGAGCATGTTCTATCTTTGTATCCTTAGTGCTTATAACTGTAGTTTAGAAGAGCAATAAATGAAATTGAGACGATCAATGGAGCTTAGAAACTCAGTAAATCCTTTTGAATTTTGATTTCTCTTTTAAAATATTGCCAGTGAAAGAGGTATTCTAGCTTCCCTTGGTGATCAGTTGTAAAATTTCGCCTGTTGTGTGATAGTCATGTGTGGTTTAGTCACCAAGTAGTGTTTGATTCTATATGGTAATAGTGAAAATATAATTCATGATATGGGTGGAATTATATATGTTTGTGGAATTATATATGTTATGTAGATATATAAACATATACATATATGTCTGCCTAATTCACTTAAATCTCACTTACATGAGTGATCATGTCCTCTCATTGTTATCTCACAATTATACATTAATATATCATTGTCTGCCTCTTCAAATAATTCAGATTTTATGATGAATCAAGTGGGAAGTGGGATGAAATTATCCTTGCTCATTAATCTTAACCATATAGGAAGTTCGGGCAGTGGTTATTTAGAGTGCAAGGGGAAAAGTAAAAAATATTCAGATTACTTTAAAAATTGTCATTATAATAAAGACGCTAATTATAAATCATTCATAATTGTGCATGAAGAGAGACATAGGTGAAGTGTGAAGGGCTCTTTCTATTAGCTCTTTGTATTAACCCAGGAGAATTTATGATTATATATATGATTGAGGATGGTTTTAGGAATCATTATACAAATGTTATAAAAGCCAAACTTAACTTCTGGTCAATTATTAAGAGTCCTGCCGCTTTGATATGGTAAAATTTTATAATAATGCTCATTTTAATTTAGAAATGTTATTGTTAGACAAAAAGTTGCTTCAGGGCCTAACTTACATACCCTTAGTCCATGGGGGCAAAGAAGTAGTTGGTTCATAGTAAATCCTCTGATCCTGGTAGCAATGGTTAAACCAAATTTAAATAAATGGATCTATAACTATATATAATTTTTCTTTTGGCCACATCACAGGGCGTGTGATGTCTTAGCTCCTGACCAGAGGTCGAAACTATGCCTATCACAGAGAAAGTACGGAATCCTAACCAGTGTACTTCCAGAGAAATCCCCAACTGGCTCATGTGGTAAAGAATCTGCCTGCAATGTGGGAGACCTGGGTTCGATCCCTGGGTTGGGAAGATCCCCTGGAGGAGGCCATGGCAACCCACTCCAGTATTCTTGTCTGGAGAATCCCATGGACAGAGGAGCCTGGTGGGCTACAGTCTATGCGGTCTCAAAGAGTCGGACATGACTGAGCGACTCAGCACAGTGTGTATATAATTGAATTTCTGAAACCTTGATACACCTAAATAAGACTTGACCCTATAATTTTGATTTATAATTTTTATCTTTCTATGTGATATATGATTAAGAAATATAAACAGCAAATTGCAATACCATGGTTTAGATTCAGTAAATACTATGTTTTAGATGCAGTTAGTTTGTTTCCACTGAGAATATTGATGATCATTGAATAGTTATCATCTTAAACATTTCCCTTTGAGATTGCTGGTTCATTCATTCATTTAATCAGTCATCCTGTGTTTAATGAGTAGGTACTATTGTGCTTGCTTGCTTGCTCAGTCACTCAGTCATGTCTGACTCTTTGTGACCCCATGGACTGTAACCCACCAGGTTCCTCTGTGTATGGCATTCTCCAGGCAAGAATACTGCAGTTGCTTGCCATTTCCTCCTCCAGGGGAATGTTCCTGACCCAGAGATCAAACCCGCATTTTGTGCATTGACAGGCGAATCTTTACCAGTTGGCCGTATGTGAGCCAATACTAAACTGGAACAATGAGTGGATTCAGATATTTTCCTTCCTTCAAAGAGGTATTAATTTTTTTCAGAAGACTTATACAGATTATACACAAATAATTTTTATTTTAAATATAAACAATGTGTTTTCCCAAAAATATTTAAAGGGTCTGAATGGTGTAGATTGTGATCATAGAGCCAATATTTGAATATGTAACGATCTATTTTCCATAAAGAATGACTATAAATAGCCATTTCAGCATTAGACTTGAAATATAAACATAAGGATAATTCATGGTATTGCTAATATTTTGGTTGGTATGAATATACCCCTTCATGCTTGTTCTTATTTTTAGATGACTGATTCTAATAAGATTACATATATCAAATCACTTTGAAACCACTCTGCTCACATATTATAGTGTGCAATATGATATATTTATATATGCATTTTCTTAAATTAATGAAGCTTTTAATTTAATAATATGACATATTTTAAACTATAATTGGTATAAGCAATTTATAAAGTATATATGCTTTAGTGTAAGCATCTAGAAAGTGTATTATTTGGGAAAATATATAGAAGTATAATAAGCTATAATTATTTTCATGATGCCATAATTTTGGTGTTTTAGCTTTTAAAATAAATATGGAGGAAAAAGCCTTGAATGTTTAGACAGTCATGTGGGAGTATTATTTATTATTAATGCTACTGTTCCTTGGTGGTTCTTCTCTGAATGCTGTAGACACAGTAATCATAGGTCCAGTTTTGCCTGGGACAGTCCTGGTTTATGTATGTTATGCCAGGAAATTCAGTAAAACTGAACTTCTACTTGGACTATTCGAGTGACCTGATTGGGCTGGTGAATGATTAAAGTCTCTGCAGTCAGAGTACGTTGTGAGAAGGGTTATGTGTGAACTCGCTGTGAAAGCTAACAACTCTACTCCAGATTCCTTTGAAGTCTGACTGGACCAATTACCATTGTGAGTAAATATTTTACAGTCTCCGGGAATCATAGATGTCCCAATCCCCACTTCCGTTTTCCTTGTGAATGGTCATCCAGACTTTGCTTGGACACCATCTATCACCAACTGGAAATGATCACCTCCCTCTGTTTCTGAGTGGCTCAGCTGGTAAAGAATCTGCCTGCAATGTGGGAGACCTGGGTTCGATCCCTGGGTTGGGAAGATCCCCTGGAGAAGGGAAAGGCTACCCACTCCACTATTCTGGCCTGGAGAATTCCATGGACTGTGTAGTCCATGGGGTCGCAAAGAGGCGGACACGACTGAGGGCTTTTCAATTTCTGCTTCTGAACTGATCCTTGAATGCTCAAATGGAGGTACAATTGCAGAAAGCATGTAAACACCGCTGCAGCTAATTTTCCTTTCATTGAAGGAGCTCCACCAGGCCTCATCTTCCTTCCACCTACTTCATTCTACATCCATTCCCCTCAGCTTTGGTTTGACTTCCCTTTATCACTGAAGAATCTGCAGATAAAAGTCTGTCTCAACAGGATGGGTGTAGAATTCAGGATTCTCCGGAGAGACAACATATTGATATGGATAAATAGATACATAGATATGAAGACGGATTCATCGTGGGAATCGGCTCGTGTGCTTATGGAGAGAGTGAGAAGTCCCACAGTATACCATCTGCAAACTGGGGCCCCAGGAAAGCCAGTGGTTTAAGCTAGTCCAAATCTGAAGGCGTTAGAGCCAGGGGTCCATGGTTTTAGTGCCTGAGTCTGAAGGCTGAGAACCAGGAGCTTGGGATGTCCCAGGGAAGGGGAAGATCGCTGTCTCAGGGCATTTGCCCTCTCTCAGGCTTCTTGTTCTAGTCACATCCTTAAGGTTTGGATGCTACCCACCAGCCCTGGGGACGGTGGATCTCTTTCTCAGTGGAAAAAGAGAGCTTCAAATGCTGATCTTCTCCAGAAACACCCTCAGAGATATACCCAGAAATAATGTTTTACCAGCTATCTGGGAGTCCCTTAGCTCAATCATGTTGACATATAAGATTAGCTAACATAATGAGCAAAACAGGTTTGCTCACAAGGGTTCTTTGGAAACATGACATTTCTGTGTCATGGCATTGGAGTGCCTGCCACTGGCTTGCAGTGGTTGGGGACTAGATCTTGACCTCTTGCAAGACTTTCAAGTATCCTTGAAGACATTCCAGTCAATGAAAAACCTGTGTATAATATTCTGAGTTTGGAAACTAACTCTATGTTAAAAAATTATTTTACCAGTGTTTTATTATACAGTGAATTTTTCAGAAATGCAGCTACCATGGAAATTGAGAAAAGGCTATACTGTATTGTGTTCCATATTTTACCAAGCATTATTCATTATTGTAAAAAAACCACACAACTGATGGCTAAACTGCTGTTAGTACTGGAATAACTCATGTGACACATTTTGTTCATTGGCAGTTGCAGTTGTCCTTTCATTATTTTAATGGTCTTCTTGTGAAGTCTAACCTCAGCATTGCTACAATTGCTACTATAACTACTATTATTTTATTGCAAATAATTTTTACAAACTGCAAAATCCTTTTGTATTATAGTCAGAACATTTTGCTGATTAAAAAAATAATTGAGTAGGTAGATTATATGGTCTATGAGTTTCATTTTTGGTATGAAAAAGAATTGTTCAGTCCCAGAGAATTAAGCCCCATGGTATCCTCACTGTCTTAGGAATTTAGATAACACCTTAACCTTGGCCCTGAAGCCTAGGTCTCCAGGATCAGATGGGGTGGGGCAAGGCCAGCTGACCCTGGCTGTTTCTATGGAGGAAATTCTGCCATACTTTTTTTCTCTGGAAAGCTCTCATTTCCAAATAACTTCTTTTGCGGGGAAGGAAATATGGCTAATTGCATCTTCTATGCATTCATTTTACACTTTCCCTGCAGTGACATGCAGAAGAAACCCTTTCTTTTCATGGATGATCCTTTAGATACTTGAATACAGTGACATTGAATGTCTCCTGCCAATCTTCCTTTGAATGTTTTCAAGGCTCCAGAACATCTTCAGTCATGGAGGGAGACCTTGTTTTCAGACACAGGACACCATATTTCTATTATTTTAAGCAAAGACAGCACACTTATGTATTTATACTTTCTGGTACCATCATAGTGTTGACAAGCACTGTTATTGAAATCAGCTACGCCCTTCTAAGTCTATAATTACTTTGGCTAAGCTATGCTTCCTTCACATGTTGTATGGTTAACTTATGATGCTTAGAACTTCATGAAAACCTGTAGAGATTAGTCCCTCTGTAAACAAATGATGAGTTAAATAGAAGAAGATGCAATCTTTGACCCATACAAAGCGCTCACAGTCTAACCTGGAAGGCTAACAATGTGAAGGTGGAAATTGTGACAGAATCCAAATCTAAATCTAACTTGTGAATCGGGAACCATTAAAGAATCCACCCTTCTAAAATTCTCACCTGTGTGTCAGATAACCATTGAGGGTTCAGGGACAGGAGGGTTTCTTGGATAGTCAGAAGAATGATTTTTAGCCTGTGATCTGGGGTAAAAAGAAAGAGAAGCTAAGGAGAAAATGAGTCCCTTCATAGACTGCTTGAAGAAAGTTACATGCAGTACTTGTCAGTAGTAGGTGAGTAATAAACAGTTCATTCAGAAAGTTACTGCAGCTTTGAAGACACCTAAGCATCCTAGTTATATAGTCATTTCATATCTATCTCATGTGAAATTGGCAGTACTTCAGAAAGCATTACAAAACCAGATAGCTTCTCTCTTTTTTTTTTTACAGTTTCTTGAAAATAATCATTTTCCCCCTCTAGTAGATTTCAGTTCTTTTCTCTTGTTGAAACTGATTTTTTTATGCATGTCACTTTTCAGCATATTTCCCCATTATTTGTTTGTATCAAAATGTCAATAGATTCTGAGAATGGGGTATATTCCCATTCTTGTTATATGGCCAAAAGGTCTGACCTCTCAGGTCAATTTCCTCTTGTATTGTGAGTTACATAAGTCTACCTATTATTTCCTATTTTGAGAGTTTAACTGTTTAAGCAAGAAAGACTGAAACTGATTAATTGTCAGTGGCTTATATTATTACCATCATTATTATTATTTTACAGGCCTACAGTGTATTCAGTTTCCTGCTTTCTTTTTCTTTTTTACACTTTTGATTTCATAGGGCCTAGTGATTACTTTGATAGGCCTGCAGCATTCTTCCATCATTAGATATGTTTCCTTCTGTAATTGGATAACCTGCTTTAAGTTCTTAAGTCAGTATCCCTAAACTGTGCCATTTGTTAAAGAGGTGTGCACTGTGAGTAGCATGGTCAATTAAATGAAGGATAAGTTATTTAGCTGAGCACCTTGAAATCTTTAGCTACTTCTGCACACTGCAGGAATTCCTTAGTTGTTCCACATGCTGGCGTGCGACTTTGTCTTCTCTAAAATCTATTGTGCCTAAGTAGATTTACCATGCCAGGAGATGGTTTAATGTAATTTTAATGATATCCTCTTTGGCACTATAAACTGTACTGAAAGCCATCTTTGCCATGCAATTAATAATGTAATTTAGTCTATGATGATATTAGGTGATAATGAAAGCAGATATTAGAGACATAACCATTTTCATATTTAATAGAGAAGCAATGTGTTCTAGGTAATGAAGTTAGGAAGCTAACATGCCATGTCAGCACACGTTAATTCTGTTTTAGAGATTCCTTTTTGGATCTAAGTAAATATGGTTCCAAAATGGTCACATACTTAGCCGTCTGTTAGAAGTTTTGACATCATAGCGTCTAGGATCATTTATTTGACACAACCCAAAAATAAAACCCATCAAAACCAAACACAAACAGAAATGAAGAACCGATAAAACCTTTGAGGATTGAAACCCAGAAAGTAGTGTCTCTTTTCCTTGGATAAGTAAAACCAATCCATTATTTGAACATCAGATAGCTAGCAATGTTGGTATACATTCTTTTGAAATAAGGTGGGAACATTTTTCATCAGTTTCTCAGCCTTTGGCTGGAACTTGAGAGATCACTTTCAAGTGTGACCACAGCATAAAGCACTTGAGATGACCAGCAGCTTGACTTTCAGCACTTTTGTGCTCTTTTTAAAATGTGCTTGTACTGAATAATTAATATGTTGAGACGCTGCAGTGTGAATAGAGGAGTTTCTCATCTACTCCAACATGACCAGTGTAAATAGTTTCTTGTGTTCACCCTCTATATATTTTCTATTCATATACAAACATACATATAGTAGAATTTTATCCTTTAAGAATCATATAAATGAGATGATACTGCATATGTAATTCTCCAGCTTGCTTTCTCATAAGCACATGTACCCTGAGAAGTTCTCTGTGTTGGCACAGACCTCATTTCTTTAAATGGAGGCCCAATTTCACATTGTAGGTATGAATCCCCTGCTTAACTTAGGTTGTTCTGGATTGTTTTCCTATTTGTAAGTCTGATGCATTTACATGAAGCAAAACCATCCCCTGAGTTTGAGCTGTCAGGAGAACTCTATTCTAGTTTTCCTTGTTCTAAAATGTGTCTTTTTATCTTCAGTTCTGTTCTTTCTTTATTTTGGCCAAGCAGCACAGCATGTGGGATCTTAGTGCCCTAACTAGGGATTGAACCCATGACCCTTGCAGTGGAAGTTCAGAGTCTTAACCACTGAACTACCAGGGAAGCCCCTTGTCTTCAGACCCTAAATCAGCAGAGATGATCAAAGAAAACTTGAAGACTAGATGAATTGCATAGCATCCAAGTGACCAAATTGATGAAATGCATTAACCTGCTTTTCTAATCCTGAGCATCGATGATAGCAGTTCAAGAGTCTGAGGGGTGAAACATGGTTAGGTTGAGGATTCAGAATAGGTGATCAGCTTGGGATATAAACTTAGTATCTTACAGTCCCCACAGCGCATTCTTGTGTTTTTCATGACCCACTATATACAGTAGAAGCATTTAACTTAGGTTATCAGTTTTGCCTTTGATATTCTAATTGCACTGCAATTCAGTAGGCCTTGGTTCTTTTGTACCCTTGTACTAAGTTGCTTCAGTCATTTCTGACTCTTTGTGACCCCTGGACTGTAGTCTGCCAGGCTCCTTTGTCCATGTGATTCTCCAGACAGGAGTATTGGAGTGGGTTGTCATGCACGCCTCAAGGAGATCTTCCCGACCCAGGGATGGAACCTGCATCTCTTCTTCCTCCTGAATTGGCAGGCAGGCTCTTTCCCACTAGTGCCACGTGGGCAGCCCACTTGCCAGTGCAGGAAATGCAGGACAAGTGGGTTTGATCCTGGATCAGGACGATCCCCTGAAGGAGGGCACGGCAACCCACTCCAGTATTCTTGCCAGGAAAATTGCATGGGCAGAGGAGTCTGGCGGACGACAGTCCATGGGGTCGCAAAGAGTCAGATGTGGCTGAGCACACACACACAGGCTGGCTGCTAGGCTGGATGGGCATGACTGCACTGGATACTGCGAGGCTGTGGAGTTCAAGGGAGACCTGTGGACCTCATTAGATGGGAAACAAGGAGGCCGCGGTGTGTACTGAGGAATGAGAAAGCCGTCATGATGCTGTGCAGGAAATCATGTCATATAAAAAGGTTATCTGGGAATAAACTGTGAACCCAAAGGGTCACATGGCTAATCCAGAGGATCATATGGCTAAACATTTTGAGGGGATAACCTGGTCTGAGGTTGATGGGAACCTAGACTCATGTGTAGTACTGTACAGAAAAGACAAGGAAGAGTTTGAGAACATTGGAACTAAAAGTTGAAAACCCGCCTACTGTTCTGCTGGATGATTAAGGTACTTTCATTTTCTGATTCTTTTGAGGAGTAGTGAGAGGGAGGGGACTTCTTTATCCAATATTTATGTCCTTTAAAAAACTCACTAAAATATTTAATATTTTGATATCCAAAATTTAAAATATAACTTTAATACTATAATCCTTATTTAAAATGATAAATGTAATTATAGGCTTCCCTGGTGGCTTCCCAGGTGGCGCTAGTGGTAAAAAACCCATCTGCCAATGCAAGAGATGTAAGAGACAGGGGTTGTATCCCTAGGTCGGGAAGATCCCTTGGAGGAGGGCGTGGCAACCCACTCCAGTATTCTTGCCTAGAGAATCCCATGGAGAGAGGAGCCTGTTGGGCTACAGTCCATAGGGTCACACAGAGTCAGACAGGACTGAAGTGACTTCACATGCATGCCTGGTGGCTCAGATGGTAAAGAAACGGCCTGTGATGCAAGAGACCTGGGTTTGATCCCTGGGTCGGGAAAATTCCCTGAAGAAGGGAATGGCAGCGTACTCCAGGATTCTTGCCTGAAAATTCCATGGAGAGAGGATCCTGGTGGGCTACAGTCCATGGGATCCGAAGAGTTGGACGTGACAGAGCGACTAACACTTTCACTTTCTTTCAAATGTAATGAAATACCTTTAATACTGTGATTTTTTTCTTGCATCAAATTGACTGTAGTCATATTGTGGAGAAATTGTCTTTTGAGTATCATTCTATTTTCTAGGGAGATGATAAAAAGTATTCTTGGAAGAGAATAGGTATATAAAATGCCCTTATTGAATGTAATTGCAATTACATTCATTATTGATTTTGCTTTTAAAATTGGTATATTATTAGCTATTACAAATTATAATCATTACCAATGAATAGATAAAGCTTACCTATTCAGTCATTTCATTAGTAATTAAATATATTTCTTCAGAAACATTTGAGAAGCCCTAATATTTCCCTGATCTCAAAGGGCTGCTGATCAGGCGTTTCAGGAGGCTGTTCTTTAAGCACTAAGCTGTGTCCTATTCTTCGGGGACCCATGGACTGTGGCCTACTAGACTCCTTCGTTCATGGGATTTCCTAGACAAGAGTACTGGAGTGGGTTGCCTTTTCCTCTCCCAGGGGATCTTCCTGACCCAGGGATTGAACCCGAGTCTCCTGTGTTTCCTGCATTGGCAGGTGGGTTCTTACCACTGTGCCACCTGGGAAGCCCTGTTACCAGGAGGACATACAAATGAATAATAGCATGGTAGGCGTGCTGTTAGGGATGGTGTCAAAAACATGCTCTAGGCGTTGAAGGAAAGAACCAGCTAGACTATCTCTATACTCTAAACCACTGTCTTCATTGGAAACCTGTAACTTTTAAAGCAGGTTATTTCTTTAACAATCAGGAAATAATAATTAAAATGAAAAGCTGTCATTTATCGCTTATTATGTGCTACACACATTTCTTGAACATCTCTTTAAGACTGGCATTCTACTAAAATGTTTTACCTTGTTCTATCAGACTTACAAGCCTGTCCCCAAAAGCAGTAACTCAGACTCTTAAGATATTTTCCAGAACTCATGGCTTAAATGTTTGTTTCATTGCTCAGCATATACTTTAATGCACTTGGCTTTTCTGAGAAGGTGTCATACCTTGTTTTCATTTGATTTCTACAGCTTATACACTAAAATGCTAAAGCTCTCATTATCTGGTCTGCATTTTAGGAGCAAGCTATCTTAGTACTTTGAGCCACTCTCATTAGCAAGTCAATTTCAACAGCACTTCCAAGTATGTAGACCTGTATTATAAACATGAGGGGAGGTTTAGAAATGTAATGGTAGAGGTGGTCACTGTTTCATCCTTTATGTTGCTAAAAATTGGCTGACTTTTAATATCTTCATGGAATGAATGGATTGTATGTGGTCCTGCATTAAGAAATCAAATCCAGATTTTAACAGTTCTTTCTTTAAAGCATTTTTTTTCCATTAAAAGAATCAGAATTTGCACACACCAAGTCATATAATACTGCCTTAGTATTCATTATATTTAAAACTGTTTGATAAGCTCATTGGGTATCTTGATGGTTTCTAAACAGGAAAAGAAAAAAAAAAAGACAATTTCTATCAGTAGAAGTTTTGGGAAAATTGTGCTTTGATTAGCTGGATACCCTCTATGCTTCTCTGTATGCTGGTCAAGGTTGTCTTAACTTTTTTGATAACTAGGCTGTACTTTGAACTCTCACAGGAAGTCTGTGATCAGTGGAAACCTCACACATCTCCTCTGGTCATCCTGAGCCCTGAGTTTTCATGAGAGACATGCTTTTCTGTTGTGCTTTGTTTGTTTGTTTCCTTTCTCTTTTCTTTTTTCTTGAGTTGAATTTATGACAGCTTTTAATTTGGAGGAAAGGAAATGCATGTGGCATCATTGCTGACCCTCTATGTCCCTACATTTACTTTTTTTTTAATTGATTTTAACAGAAAACTGATGGGATTGTGGTGAATTCTCAATTGGTTTTGTTAAAATTTCCAGTGGAGAGTGCAATGGATGGAGGGAGCTCAAACCTTGATTGAAATCCAACTTCAAACATTTTTTTTCTTGTTCTAAAGTCAGTCTGTTTTCATTTTGGACTTTCCTCTGGCTGTTATTGTACTATGATAAGCCCTGCCACTGTTTCAGTGCACAGACTTGAGATTTCTTTATGATGGTGTGGAGGAGGCAGGAGGAATGATAAATGGCCAGGGAAACCACCGACTCAATGCTTTCTGTCATAGTCATGTCCTCTTTTCCCATCATACATGCCTTTTCTCCAGTGAGTTCAACCGTTATTATGTGGCATTGTCATTTTACAAGGAAGGACTAGCCCAGAAATTTCTGATGATGGATGCCAAGAAGATGGAGTAGCCCTCTGTTTTTTGCAGATGATTGACAGGTTTGATCTCCTGAGCTGTGGAAAGTGGACAGACAGAGAACAGCCTGTGTGAGGCTCCCCTCCCTCCCCACAACCAAATACATTTTAAGAGTCATTCTAGATAGTTGAATCATTTGTAAATAGCCAGTTTTTCATTTGTAAATATGTGTCTATTTTTACTGATGTCGATTTTTACCTTTGATGTTGGTGAACTCGTCAACCCTACCCACCCAAAGGCGGACTCATTTTAAATCTGGGGCTTCCTTGTTGACTCAGATGGTAAAGAATCCATCTGCAATGCGGGAGACCTGGGTTCGATCCCTGGGTCAGGAAGATCCCCTGGAGAAGGGAAAGACTGCCCACTCCAGTATTCTTGCCTGGAGAATTCCATGGACAGAGGAGCCTGGCAGGCTACAGTCCACGGGGTTGCAAAGAGTCAGGCATGGCTGGGTGACTTTCTTTTTATTTTAAATCCAGAGGGTGAATGAATAACATGACTAATATGGTTCTTTTCTGCATTCAATGTCAGATAACTTAATTCAATTAGGAGGAGCATATTTTCTGACTTAGACAAAAAAATCTGGAGAGTCTAGTTAAACACAGCAACTTGAGCAGATGTGTTTGCCTCTGCTAGTTACTGAATACCTTGCTGAAATGAAAGGAGTGAAAAGGCTGGAAACACATTGGAGCAAAGAGAATTGGAGAGGAGATGATAGGTGGAAATGTCTGGAATTTCTGGGGAAAATAAATTGAAAGGAGGGATTACTAGAGCAGAGAAGGAGTCGAATCCCTTGTGCTTGTGGAGGAAAGGGCCCACGAGCAGGAACAGATTTGCACTTCAGAATCCTGGAGAAGACAGGAATGGGCAATATTACATATTGCAGAAGCTGGGAGTGAAATATAGGACAAAAAGCAGGAAATTTGTTGGAAGTCTGAATTGGGTATATTATAGCTCTCCAGGCCCCTTCCCCTGTATGTGCAGATAGCAAATTGCTGGCGTGCTTCTACTCTTAGTCAGAAATGAGATTTATTCTATGGAGACCAAGAGCTAGAGATTCTAGACTCGGGAACACTCTGCACAGTTGAGGGTAGTCTGCGTAATTAGCAGTGAGATCCCTAGCTCTCTCCTGCCATCTTTTCCAATATCATTGGCAGACAGCCTTGTCACTCCCAAATGGAATGTGTGTGTGTGTGTGTGTGTGTATGTGTGTGTGTGTGTGTGTGTGTGTATAAGTCTGTGGGCCCTCAGTCACTCAGTCATGTCTTACTGTTTGTGACCCCGTGGACTGCAGCCCACCAGGCTCCTTTGTCCATGGAATTTTCCAGGTAAGAATACTGGAGTGGGTTGTCATTTTGAACTACAGGGAATCTTCCCAACCCAGGGATTGAACCCTCTGTTGCCTGCATTGACATGTGGATTCTTTAACACTGAACCACCTGAATGAGTAAATGTTTATTTTCTGGAGAAACTAGCTCTAAAGAAAAGATCTATAGATTTTTTATATTTGAAGGATCTCAGATGCCTGCCTGCCCACCCTGCAGTGAAATCCATCAGTTGATAAACCACAGCCCTTGCCCACAGTATTCCCAGTCATTTAAAAATTTTCTCCCTCCTAAATATATCCACAGATCACCAAGTATTTGGAGTATACCCCAACAAGACAGAAACAGGTTGTACATAGGAAAAACTACTAAAAAGAAGCTTGGAGAAACTAAATTAATAGTTGGTTGAGGAGCAGGAGGAATGATTCAAATAAACAAAAGAGAAAATTAACATAGGGAAGTAAGAGAAGGCATTGTTTCTATGAAAAGGAATGTGATGCTGTGACATTCAGAACAATTAAAGAACAAGAGAGACCTCGAGAAAATGAAAAACATTGAAAGCAGAAATAAATTTAATCAATAGAACAGTATGACCATTAAAGGGAATAATATCCAGGAAAGTATAACAAGTTGACTACATAATCTACAACTGATAGTGTTTTTGTTAAAAGAGCCAAGTGAAAGGAAATAAATCTTCAAACTAATAAAAAAATTGTTATGGAACTGAAGGACACAGCTTATGGGTTCTAATTCATAACCAAATTTATGACAAAAAAGCCAAGAACATCATCATGAAATTTTACAACTTTAGGCTTGAAGACCAGAGCCTAAAGGCTTTTAAATGAGAAAAATATGTGTTGTATACAATAGATTAAGAATGCAAGTGATGGGGACTCCCCTGGTGGTCCAGTGGTTAAGAATTCGCCTTGCAATGCAGGGGACTCTGGTTTGATCCCTTGTCTCAGGGCTAAGATCCTTCAAGCCACAGAGCAACGGAGCCCACAGGCCTCAAATAGAGAGTCCGTGTGCCACAACGAAAGATCCTACGGGATGCAAGGAAGATCCTGCGTACTGCAACTAAGACCTGATGCAGCCAAGTAAATAAATATGAAATGAATAAGTAGTGATTTCACTAAAAAATAATAAAAGTAGAAATTTTCTCTTTGGAATGAACACAGAACTTGAATAAAAAAAACTTTAAAAAAAAAAGAATGCAACTGATACAGGACGCTTCTGCAGCAGTATGGAAACTAGATGTAGTAAATGAGAGATCACAGGTCAGTAGTTATTTGACAGGTCTAGGGATCAACCAACACAATCTGGAGGAGGAGATATGAGGGTACCAGACTATGGACTACCTGATATCTTTGCACATAGAAAACCTGTATCTTAACTGCTTTTACTAGTAGTTGGAGAGTTTAGCAAGGGTCTAAGCAAAAGGGGGAAAAAAAAAAAGAGACGTGACAATTAAATCTGAGAAAATAATGAAAATAATAATTTTTTTAAAAAAAAACCAGTACACTATCTGGCTCATCAGAGAAACTATAGACTCATAATAATGCAAATACTGCACATTACCTTGGACTTCCCAGGTGGCCCCAATGGTAAAGAACCTACCTGCCAATGCAGGAGACATCAGAGACATGGGTTCCATCCCTGGGTGGGGAAGATCCCCTGGAGGAGGGCATGGCAACCCACTCCAGTATTCTTGCCTGGAGAATTCCATGGACAGGGGAACCTGATGGGCTACAGTCCATAGCATCGTGAAGAGTCAGACATGACTGAAGTGACTTATTAGCACCGCACAGCCCAGAGCACATTACCTTAACCAAAAGTAGAGCTTTTATGTATTCCAGAAAAAATTGACTCAAGAGCTTTGTATTCATTTGCTTTTACCAAGAATAATAAATCACCAAGCATAGTTTTAGTTACATTTTAAAGTGATTCCTATAAATGTGTTACATTCATTTGAAGTTAGCTCTATATTAAAGAAGATACTTGCTCAAAGAAAAAGGGCTTTAAATCATGAGAGAACAATACATAATACTAGTAAACAATTGGAATCAGGTTTTTTGAGAGGAAACTATTTTGTAGCAGGTAGAAATTTCAGAATTTTAAATGGCATTAAATATACGGGGAAGGGGACCACAAAGGATGAGATGGTTGGATGGCATCACCAATTCAATGGACATGAGTTTGAATAAACTCTGGGAGTTGATGATAGACAGGGAGGCCTGGCGTGCTGCAGTCCATGGGGTTGCAAGAGTCAGACACGACTGAGCTACTGAACTGAACTGAAATATATGGACCAAGAGGAATGGTTTAAGGGAGAATACTGTGACTTTCCGTACTGGAAAAATATTTTGGAAAACAATGTACCTATACCTAAACCTGATGATATATTTTTGATGTCGTGTACAAAACGTGATGTCATGTTGGAATAAAACACTGGATTCAGCTTGGGAAACATTCCACAATATTATTTGATATAGCAATTCTTTAATGAGCAGTTTATTGCTGCTGCTGCTGCTAAGCCACTTCAGTTGTGCCCGACTCTGTGCGACCCTACAGACGGCAGCCCACCAGGCTCTTCTGTCCATGGGATTCTCCAGGCAAGAACACTGGAGTGGGTTGCCATTTCCTTCTGCAAATGAGCAGTTTATTAAATTGTTAAACCAAATTCTATAGTTTCTCTACTGCTCAACTACTAATACTTTCCAGAAGAAATTGGTCTCCATGAACAAATCTTCATGGCAGGAGAGGGAATGATTTTTTTTTTTAATGACAGGTGAAACATTATATTTTTCTTTGCTCATTCAGCTAATTTCTATTTTAGCAATAGCAATTTAAAAAAAAATGGTGATGATTTCACTTTTTATTCTAATCAGCCTCATGCTGATTATAAGCTAAAGGTTCACTTAAATTTTTTTCTACAGTATGCTTGATTGTTAATTTCCAGGTCAGTGTCCAATCTATCAAAGTTTCATGGGGTGATAATTTATGCTTATAATGGACAGTCTATTTAAAACTGTGGTGAGGTCACCATGTCTAAAGCCTCTGAAGTACCAAATGCCACTTTCTCACTTACTCAGAATCACATCACATTAGAGTTTGCTAATTTCCCATCTTTAATGATTGTATTTTGTTCAAATAAAACTTCAACCTTCTCACAGCCTAATTTATCACTAGCAGCTAACAGTTTATTACTTGTGTCCTTCTGTCCCTGTCTCCCTCTCTCCCTCCCTGCCTCCCTTTCTTTCTTCTTTAATACTATCCCACAAGTAAAGGAATGATTTCTCTTTCCTAAGTAATGCCTGTCCCTTTTATTTCTTGGATTTGAGAGCTCCAAATTATTTTATGTTATTTATAGTACAGATTAACTGAAAATTCCTTCCTTGATTCCAGTGTCAAATAAACTATTTTGTCAAACCGCAAAGAAATCCGTGTAACATTTCAGCAATAAGCCAACAATAGAATCAGAGAATTTTAGGGTTGAAATGAACCCTAGAAAGTATTTCCTCCATGTCCATCTATTAAAACTAAAGACTATTTTTCTTGAAGAGGGACATTTTCATTTCCCCTGAGAAAATAGTGCCCCAAAGAAGTCACATCACTAAGGTGCTGTCCACAGTGCTTCATGTCTTGAGCAGCTTAAATAACCAGATTCAAGTTGCCTGTAATCTTTTACCTGGAATTGGCAGCCCATGGCAAGTTCTAGTGTGAGGCTAATGTCAGCCACCAACTGGGCAGGCTTCTGAGGGGTTTACATCTAGTAGAACCAGTGAACCAGTGAAGTCACTCTGTCATGTCCAACTCTTTGCAACCCCATGGACTATAGTCTACCAGGTTCCTCCATCCATGGAGTTTTCCAGGCAAGAGTACTGGAGTGTGTTCCCATTTCCTTCTTCAGTAGTAGAACGGTGCTTCTCAAACTCTCTGCCATGAATGACCAGTCCTTCTTTTTTGCTTCTTCCTTCTACTCCTCCTTCCAGCTCATTGCAGATTGATTCTTTCATAAAATATAATAAAATTAATTTGTCAATGAATTAAAAGATACAAGTACATTAGTGTTAGATTCAATTGATATTGTCAACTTCTAATAAAAAATTCTGCTTACCCCTAATATTTGTATTCATCTCATTAGGTCTGGTATAAAGCAGTTCAGTTTGAGTATCAATGCTATGGTCTCCTAGACTTGATATTGGGTAGCAAGTTTACAATTTTCCTTTGTGCTGGAATTGGATAGATCTTAAAGTTTGGTCCAGTAATACAAAAGGTTGATCCATTTTATATATCAGTTTTTGTGACAATCATTTGACATATTATTTTTGTCATTTTTATGTTAAATTATATAATGTTGAAATGATTTTGTAATACAGATTTCTTAGTAGGTAACTCCTCAGCAGTTGCCTTATTAATGTTTCCATTATGGTGACCATTGTAAACTTGCGAGATGTATGATAGCATTATTGAGGACTTATTAATATAGACAAACTTATTATGTAATGGACAAAACATGTGCTGTATGTATATCACACACACACGT